>NC_091059.1:13139968-13456093 GCF_000393655.2 Nicotiana sylvestris
TAATGTACTAATTACCGCTTTTTACTATGCTGTGAACTGTATATAAACTGTTACGAAACCCTTCCTCTCAGAGTCTTCTAAATCTTCTGGAAAGTGCACGCTGGCGTGACTTCTTTTCTGTTAGTGTCATATCCTTAATTTAGAATGAGGTTCGGATCAGTTACAAAGCCGGATGGCCTTTTGGTTACCGGTACGTTGCCCCCCTCGGCTCGAGTTGTCCGCTCGGGTAAGTAAAGTCTAGAACAATACACCCAAATTTTTAAACATAGAATAACATAGCCTCATGTCGGATCCCTAGTAGGAACACTTTTTTGCATCACGTGCATTTGACTTTGGGGACTCAACACAGGGGTTGGGTCCGTCTAGGACAGGTGTACTCGAAATAAAAAGACCATCCTGATGCATTTTACGTGCTACTTGTGCATTTATTTCTTTCGGCTTGATGTTGACTGACTTCTAGAATAGGGAAAGAAAATAAAAAACAAGAGTGAGAAGTAGGTATTTGAAAATTCCGAAACTCTGCCGAAATTTTGAAAAAAAAAAAGAAAAAAAGAAAAGTCATTTCAAAATGAGCCAATGTTTCCATAAGTCATATTTTTCCTGCTGTGTCAAAACTGCCGAACAACGCGAGTCTGATTCTCACCGGATGTGAGATACGTAGGCAAACCTCATCGGTTCCGGCCCCCAATTTTCAAAAATCCAATAATATTTTCCTTTACTTCCTTCTTAAGAGTCTTTTTTAGACCTCAATTTTTAAAAATCTAAAAATATTTTCTTTTAATTTCTTCTCAAAATCCAAAAATATCTTCATTCTTCTTTCAAAAATTGAAAAGAAAATTCAAGATTCAGAAATATTTTCTTTTTCTTTAGAAGGCTTTCTTTCATAAATTCAAAATAAAAGTCCAAAAATCAAAAATATTTCTTTTTTTTCTTTAGTAGTTTTTCTTTTGAAATTAAAAAAAAAAAATCGAAACAAAAAAATATTTTCTTTCTTCTTTATAAGTCTTTCTTTCAAAAATTAAAAAAAAAAGGAAAAAAAAGAAAATTCAAAATCCAATTTTTTTTTAGTTTATTTCCTTTATTCCTGATCTTCCAGAACTACGCAAGATCTGATTTATGTTCCCACATGATACGTAGGCAACCCACATCAGGTTCGATCAAATGATTTTGAAAAAAAAATGAAAAAAAGAAAAGAAAGAAAGAAAAAAAAGGAAGAATGATAATAATAAGGATTGACTGAGTCCATTGTAACGTGTCTCTTGTTTTGAATTGTGAAGAAAATTTAAGGTGGTTGGTTTGTGGTTAGCTGGCAACACAAGATCCAAAGGAAAAATGTCATTGACAACTGACATCGAAGCTGTTACAAATGCTCAAGAGATTCAG
Organism: Nicotiana sylvestris; assembly: GCF_000393655.2. Taxonomy (NCBI): domain Eukaryota; kingdom Viridiplantae; phylum Streptophyta; class Magnoliopsida; order Solanales; family Solanaceae; genus Nicotiana; species Nicotiana sylvestris. The sequence continues at coordinate 13,141,352 of NC_091059.1, forward strand.
GGTATAAGGGTTCAACAAGAGTCTACTGTGGTTGAGGAAAATAACGTACTGAAATAGAAAATGACCGAAATATGTCAAGCATGGGCCAATGTCCAAGGACCGTCCTTTTCTTCTCACGGTTTCCCAGAATTCACACCCATCTCGACTACTGCCATTCCGGTCTCATTGTCTGATCAATCCTATCCGCCTGGGTTCAGCCATTATCCCAACTGTACGACTACAGCTGGAACTTCTATTGTGCGCTCCGAAAGTTTGCCTTTGTCAACCACTACTGTTATGCCCGTCTTCACCATCCCACAACCAATGGTGGCGCAGAAGAAAACTCATGAGTCACAGTTTGCTACCCAACAAGAATAGTCCTACTCTCCTGGGAACCACTCGTACCTATTTGATCTTCCTGCAAAGATTGAGAAGCCTGCCCGAAAGATGGCACAGGAAGAAATGACCCAAAGAGTGAAAAGCTTAGAACAACAGTTGAAAAACATGCAAGGGTTGGCAGGTCAGAAGAGTATTGCCTTCAAGGTTCTATGTATGTTCCTCGATGTCCACTTGCCACTTGGTTTCAAGACTCCCAAATTTGAAAAGTATGATGGACATGGAGACCTCATAGCCCACCTGAAAAGGTATTGCAATCAACTAAGAGCTGCGGGAGGAAATGAAGAATTACTGATGGCTTATTTTGGGGAAAGCATTAAGGGAGTAGCCTCTGAATGGTTTATGGATCAAGACACATCTCGCTAGTATGTCTGGGATAACATGGAAAAGTCCTTTGTCAAACAGTTCCAATACAATATCGACATCGCCCCAGACCGCAATTCCCTTTCAAACCTGAAGAAGAAACCAACTGAAAGTTTCAGGGAATATGCCATTAAATGAAGAGAGCAAGCAGCTAGAGTTAAGCCACCCATGGATGACCACGAGCTAATCACTGTCTTTCTTCAGGCTCAAGAGCCAAATTATTTTCAAAATATGATGTCCGCAGTGGGTAAATCCTTCTCGGAAGCAGTCAAAATGGGGGAAATGGTTGAGCATGGTCTTAAGACAGCAGAATTATAAGTTAACCAGTTCTCAAAGCCGCAACTCAGGTTGTCCAGTTTGAATTTGATAATTTTAGTGACACGAATGAGAAGGACGAAGAAATCATGATGACATCAGGGTTGAGAAGAGGTCCTAGGAGAGCATCTCGAAGGTATGACCAACCTCGTCTATTTTTCGATGATGCTCCTGAGGACTACTATCCACCTTAGAACTCATAATACTCTGTTGCTCTACCTCTGTATGTTGTCCAGCCACCAAATCACCCAAGAAGGCGAGCACGAGCATCACAAAATCTCCACCAGCCTCCACAAAATTTTCTAGTGCCCTATAACCCACATCCAAGCTAGAGGTATAAAGGGGAACAAAGGTTGAAAGATAATTTTACTCCAATAGGAGAGTCCTATGCAAGCTTGTTTGAGAAATTAAAGCATTAACATGATTGCACGTTCCTCCAAATCATGTGGACCCACGTGCAAAAAGCTTTGACCCTTCTAAAAGGTGTGAATACCATTGCAATGCCCAGGAACATGATAACTAGGGATTTTGATACATTTTATACTCCTTCTTGCTTATGTTTTGATTAGAAATTTGTACACAATAGTCCAAAAAAGGCTCACAAGTTGTGCTTGATTGCAGGTTTGATCAACAAAGTGACAAGATGTCAAAGATCGGCTCAAAAAGGAGTGAAATTTGCACAAGTACCAAGAGAAGACAAGCTCAGGCAAAGCAGCCTTAATGCGGCTGCACACCATTCTGTGCGGTCCGCACAAGTGAGGTTCAGAGAGGTGGACTTCCAGGCCAACAGGTAATTCGGCCGCATGAGATTTAATGCGGTCCGCATTGGAGTCACTACAGCCGCACTCGATTTAGTGCGGTCTGCAAAACCAAGGATCAGAGAAGTGCCACTTTGGAGATTGAAGCTAATGTAGTCCGCGCTCAATTTCATGCGGACCACACTAGAAGCCACCGCGGCCGCACTCGATTTTGTTTGGTCCACATTGCCCGAGTTCAGAGAGCTGAATTTTAAGTCAAGAGCCTTAGTGTGGCCGCACGTGATTTTGTGCGGTCCGCACTAGCCACGTAGGGGTATTTTTGTCCAGATTTTTTTAGCTTAGTATAAATAGCTTCTTTTCCCATTTTTAGGTTATCATATAGTTTTGGTACTGGGCTACGCACGTGACTTCAAATATTTTAGCTATTTTGAGTAATTTCAGCTTCATTTCAACATTGAATCTTCTAGTTTGTCTTAACAATTAATTAATATGAGTTTTTCTTCATCTATTTCTTTATTTCTTCTCTAATTATGAGTAGCTAGACCCATAAGCTAAGGTTGTGGCTCAACCCTAGTGTGGGTAATTTATGGGTCTTGTGTTTTCGGGCTAGATTGACTATGGGTGTTTGATATTTGGGCTAATTTCATGTTTAATTGCTGAATTGGTGGTTGCAAATACTAGTTTGTGTTTAGTTGACTTTGGCTCTTATTGAGAAATAGAGCCTAAGTCTCTGAAATTGGTCCAACAAGAAATTGGGCGTACTCAAGAGATTGATAGCCCCAATTAAAGGGTTAAACCTAGAGATAGTAATACCAGACTTGAACCTTGATTGCTTGTGCAAATTTGCATACCCAATTGGTCTTGAGAAAGTCAATTCGGGCAAAATCACTTGAACCACCGAGTGGTGTAGAGTGGGTAAAATCGTGCAATGATTATATAATACTCCCCAAATATGTCAATCATTCCTTAGACTCAAGTATCCGTCAATTGACCACCTAGGCGAAAGTCACTACCCTAGTGCCTTTTAACCATTTGAACAACTCGCAATAGTTTACTCTTAGCTTATGCTAGTTTAATTTAACATTGTAGTTTGATAAAATTAGAAGTAAATCAAAAACACAAAAATGTTAAGAAGTGAAATTTGGAACACATACACAACTCCACTTTAGATAGGCACCTGACTCCAACTTCCAACTCCCTGTGGAAATTGATCCCGACCTTAATCGGGTAAAAGTTGCTTCGACCCTCTCTCGCTACTCAATAGTAGTGCAGGGTTAGCCTCGATCACTTTTTGTCGCCTTTGCCGGGGAGTTAACGGTTTTGGATATCTATCTAAATAGATTTGTGTATTGTTCTTCATTCCTTCTTTGTTACTAATTTCGTTTGTGTCACAACTCAAGTACTAAATGGCACCGAACAACGCCAATGACCCTCTTGGAAATATGATTGCGGGGGAGGAGGTAGATGATGTCGGAGATGATGATGTGCCTCTTATACCTCAAGGACAACGTAGAGGCTGCCAGTCTAATGCTAATGTTAATGACAATATCCCAGACCCTCCTCCACCACCTCCAAGAATGGCTCCTAGAGTGCTTCCGAACTAAGGCTATGCAAGTGCTATTGTCCCACTCCAAATCCGGGTGGGCAATTTTCAAATAACCAATGTGATGATGACCTTACTAGAGCAATGTGGATACTTCACGGGAGCTACAAATCAAAATGCTTACAAATATCTCAAGGGGTTGGTGGATACATGTTGGGGGAGCAAGCAAACTAATGTGTCTGAGGATGCTCATAGGTTGAGACTCTTCCCATTCTCACTTAGAGGGAAGGCATTGGATTGGATCGAGCTACTTCCCAACCATTCTATCACTACTTGGGATAAGTTGGTGGATAGGTTCATTGTAAAAATTTTCTCATCGGGGCATATGGCTGCATTGGGAGATGAGATCTTGGCGTTCAAGCAAGAGCCCACAGAACCTTTGCATGATATTTGGGAGCGTTATAGAACAATGGTGAAGGAATACCCCAACAATGATATGACTGAGGCGATGATCCAACAAACCTTCTACCGGGGCATTAATACAACAAACTAATGCATAGTAAACCAACTTGCTGGGGGCAACTTCATGAAGCTATCGTATGATGAGGCTTGTGACATTCTTGACGAGATGGCTGACACTTCTTCCGCTTAGCAAAGTATTGCCAATGTGCCCCATGGTGACCCCACGGTTATTCATTTGCACAAGGAATTACATGATCATGGGTAGGCAATAGCTGAGTTGACAACCACGATGAACCAACTAGCGAAGGCATAGTTGCAACAAGTTTAAAATCCTCGCCAAGTGAATGTCATGGAGGGTGTTAACATGGTTGTCAACAATAGAAGACAAAGAGGGCGACAGAACCAAGGGAATTCAGAGCAATTTGACAATGATTGTGATGGACTTCAAAATGATGGTTATAATGAACAAAGTGAAGAGGTGCAATACATGAATAATTATCAAGGCCAAAGAGGCAATTCTTCCAACCAACAACAATGGAGACCCCAAGGCAATTGGGTCAATCAACAACAAGACAATAGTAATTGGGGGAACAATAACCAAAACAACAACTGGGGCAATCAGAACAACAATCAAAACAACCAAGGAAACTTGAATGGTAATAATAACAATTGGGGTAGTAGTAACAATCAAGGTGGATGGAACAACGGAAACCAAGGAAACCGGGGGAAAGGCTTTCAAAGGACCCCAATGTACCAACAACCGAACAATCTGCCCCCATTTCCATCTCAAGGTCCTAGTTCTTCTAGCAATGATATGGGTAAAATTGAAATGATGTTCGAACAGATGATGAAGAAGAATGCGGACTCAGATGCTTAGTTAGCTTCCCACAATACCTCTATCAGAAACTTGGAGGTGCAGTTAGGCCAAATCTCACAGTCTATAAATACTCTCCCTAAGGGTAAGCTACTAAGTGATATGGTAATGAACCCGAAGGGTGGGAACAATCATGTTATGGCGGTAACAACAAGAAGTGGGAGAGGCGGTGATGTGCATGCCTCCAAACAAAAGCAAATTGTGGATGATGATGTTGAGTTGCAAGAAGATGAAGTTCCTTTGGTGGTTGAAAATATGATTGATGAAAATGTTAATGAAGAAGTGAGGATTGATATTCAAGATGTCGAGGTGGAAACCCAAAATGATGTGAACCCGTCTAGGGAACACATAATAAACATGCAGGAGCCGGTTGTGCCTAAAGCCAAGGCTCCTTTGCCAAGGACACCTCTACCTTATCCTCAAAGGCTTGTGAAGCAGAAAAATGAGAATCAATTCAAAAAGATCATTGACATGATGAAGAGCTTATCCATCAATGTGCCTTTAGTGGAGGCTATTGAACAAATGCCAAACTATGCTAAATTTATGAAGGACTTCGTAACAAAGAAGCGGTCTATGGATTGTGAAACTATAAAGATGACTCACCAAGTTAGTGCAATAGTGCATTTAATGGCCCCGGAGCTTGAAGATCCCGGCACTTTCACCATTCCTTGCACCATTGGGAGTGTGGAATTTGCTAAAGCTCTATGTGATTTGGGGGCTAGTATCAATTTGATGCCCTATTCCGTTTTCAAGACTTTGGGTATTGGGCAGCAAAGGCCAACTTCTATGAGATTACAAATGGCAGATAGAACGATGAAGAGACCATTGGGTATTATTGTTGATGTGCTTGTCCGGGTAGACAAATTTATCTTGCCAGCTGACTTTGTGATCTTGGATTGTGAGGTAGATTATGAAGTTCCTATCATTTTGGGGAGACCTTTCCTTGCTACGGGGAAGGCCTTAGTTGATGTGGAAGCAGGGGAACTCACCTTCCGGGTAGGTGACGAAAAAGTGGTCTTTCATGTTTGGAAATCGACAAAGTAGCCCAACAGTATCGAGGTATGCTCCTTTGTGGACCTCATCACAGCAGTAATAATTGATGACACCCGTGTAATGATCAAGGTGGAGGACCTTTTGGAGGCTGTATTGTTGAATCTTGATGTCAATGATGATGAGGGTCGAGTGGAGTGTGTGAACGCTTTACATGGAATGGGATCTTACTCTTATGAGCCTAAGAAATTGTCTTTGCACCTCGAGAATAGAAAAACTCCATGAACTAAACCTTCAATTGAGGAGCCTCTGGTGTTGGAGTTGAAACCACTGCCTCCACATCTCAGGTATGAGTTCTTAGGCTCAAATTCTACTTTGCCAATTATTCTTTCCTCTTGTCTTACTAACATGCAGGTTGATGCCACATTGTCGGTGCTTCAAAAGCGGAAAAAGGCAATTGGATGGACTTTAGCTGATATTCGGAGGATAGGCCCCACATTCTGTATGCAGAGGATTATTCAGGAAGGTGATGCAAAGCCCTCTGTGGAGCATCAAAGGAGGTTGAACGAGGCAATGCAAGAAGTTGTGAAAAAGGAGGTGTTCAAATGGTTGGATGCCGGGGTTTTGTACCCCATCTCTGATAGCTCGTGGACTTCATCGGTGCAATGTGTACCGAAAAAGGGTGGCACGACCGTGGTTGAAAATTCAAAAAATGAATTGATCCCTACCAGAACTGTCACCGGTTGGAGGGTATGTATGGATTATGACAAGTTGAATAAAGTGACCCGCAAGGATCACTTTCCTTTACCTTTTCTTAATCAGATGCTAGATCGACTTGCTAGGCATGCCTTCTACTGTTTCTTGGATGCGTATTCTGGGTACAACCAAATCTTGATTGCTCTGAAAGATCAGGAGAAGAACACATTCACTTGTCCATATGCCACCTTTGCTTTATCTAGGATGCCTTTTGGATTGTGTAATGCACCGGCTATATTTCAGCGGTGTATGATGGCCATTTTCACCGATATGGTGGAAGACATTTTGGAGGTGTTCATGGATGACTTTAGTGTTGTGGGGGATTCATTTTATGAGTGCTTGAAAAATCTTGATAGGGTCTTGGCCCGTAGTGAAGAAACTAATCTTGTTCTCAATTGGAAGAAATGCCACTTTAGGGTGGAAGAGGGCATAGTTCTTGGGCATAAAATTTCAAAGCATGGTATTGAGGTAGACAAAGCAAAAATTGATGTGATTTCAAGGCTCCTTCCCCCTTCATCTGTCAAGGGAGTCCGAAGTTTTCTTGGGCATGCGGGGTTCTACCGGAGATTTATTAAAGACTTTTCGAAGGTGGTGAATCCCTTGTGCAAGTTGTTAGAAAAAGATGCTAAGTTCGTGTTTGATGAAAAATGTATGCAAGCCTTTGAACTTCTCAAGCATAAGTTGACCACCACTCCTATCATTACCGCACCTAATTGGAGCTTGCCCTTTGAGCTCATGTGTGATGCGAGCGATGTTGCGGTTGGGGTGGTTTTGGGTCAAAGAGTAAACAAAATGTTTCATCCGGTGTACTATGCGAGCAAGAAAATGAATGACGCTCAAGTGAACTACACGGTGACCGAGAAAGAACTTTTGGTTATTGTGTTTGCAATGGAAAAATTCCGGCCGTATCTTATGGGTGATAAGGTTATTATTCATACCGACCATGCCGCACTTTGGTACTTGATGACGAAGAAGGATTCCAAAGCTAGACTGATGTGATGGGTATTGTTACTTCAAGAGTTTGATTTGGGGATTGTGGACCGGAAGGGTAGTGAGAACCAAGTGGCGGACCACTTGTCCCACTTGGAGGAGGAGGGGAGGCCTCGTGATGGCCTAGAGATTAATGATTCATTTCCCGACGAACAACTCCTTTCGGTGTCGATGAATGATATGCCATGGTTTGCCGATGTTGCTAATTGCCTTATGATTGGTATAATCCCGTGTGAGCTCTCTTCTAACCAAAGGAAGAAGCTCAAGCGGGATAGTTTGGATTTCTATTCGGATGAGCCATACTTGTTCAAGATTTGCACGGATGATATGATCCGAAGGTGTGTCCCGGAGGAAGAGCAATTGATTATCTTGGAGGCTTGTCATTCCTCTCCCTATGGTGGCCATCATGGCGGGGCGAGGACGGCTTCCAAAGTTCTTAGTTGTGGGTTTTATTGGCCAACTTTGTACAAAGATGCAAGTGAACTTGTGAAGAGGTGTGATGAATGTCAAAGAGCGGGTGGAATTTCGAAGAAAGATGAGATGCCTCTCAACACCATTCTTGAGGTTGATATTTTTGATGAGTGGGGCATTGATTTTATGGGCCTATTTGTTAGCTCGTATGGGAACACATACATTCTTGTGGCGGTGGACTATGTTTCAAAGTGGGTTGAAGCTGTGGCTTTGCCCAACAATGAGGCCCGGAGTGTTGTTGCATTTCTTAAGAAGAGAATCTTTACAAGGTTTGGTACTCATCGTGCAATCATAAGTGATGGGGGGTCTTATTTTTGCAATAGAGCTTTTGACACTTTGCTTTTAAAGTATGGTATCAATCACAAAGTTTCTACTCCCTATCATCCTCAAGCAAGTGGTCAAGTTGAAGTCTCCAATAGGGAAATCAAAAGCATATTGTCAAAGACGGTCAATGAAAATAGGACGGATTGGTCAAAGAAGCTGGATGACGCTCTATGGGCTTATAGGACTTGTAGCAAGGAGTTCAAAGTTGGTGATTTGGTTCTCTTGTTCAACTCTCGGTTACGTCTGTTTCCGGGAAAGCTTAAATCAAAATGGAGTGGACCTTTTGAAGTGGTGTGTGTGACCCCGTTTGGTGCTCTTGATTTAAAGAACAAAATAGGGAAGTTTTTAGAGTGAATGGGCATAGGGTCAAGCACTACTTGGGAAAAATTGATGACATCCACGTGGTGGCACTTCTTCATCTCAAATGATTTAATGGTAACCTGCGTCGTGCCGCGACGTTAAATCAGGCGCTTCTTGGGAGGCAACCCATGTGTTTTTCTTCTTGTTTTTCTTTGATTTTCATGGTAGTATAAGATTTATTTTTGGACTAACTGGTTGTGAGATGCTACATGATTGTGTTGATGCAATGCAAGACATAGTGAAAAAAGTGTTCTGGTCTCTGAAGTTTGCAATGCAAATGCACTACATTTAGTGCGGACCGCACTGATGAAGGATGAAATGTCCAACTCTCTGAAGTTTGCCACTGCGGCCGCATTACATTTTGTGCGGTCCGCGGTGGACCACTGCGGCTGTATGACATTTTGTGTGGACCATAGTGGGTTGGCTTCTCAAACTTGAAAAATGCTGTGTAGTGCAGACCGCTGTCCATTTTGTGCGGTCCGCACTGGGTTGGTAAGCAAGGCCCCAGGTCATTTTCTATAAATAGGGCCTGAGGCCCTCCTGTTACACTTTTTGATCTATTTACTCTCAGAACCCCTAAAAACACTGTTCTTCATCCCTTTTGCTCGTAACTAGCTGCTAGGAATCATTAATCATCACTAAATCTAACATCTGGTAACTTGTTTTCTTTTCTAATTGCTTTAATTTTGTTATTATCCTTTACTTTTTGTTTTTCTTGTCTATTATTTTGTTCGGCCCGTATTTTCTTCGATTGTTAGGCTAGGGTAGTTGACTTCTTGATTAAAGTAGAATTAGGTAGTTAAAATCACTGGGCAAACACTTAGGGACCTTTATTAGGTGTGAAATTGGACTTAAAATCAAAATACATTGAACCCTAAGTGAGTGTTGCTTCAGGGCACTCAGTGCGGCCCGTGGTCGATTCTGTGCGGACCGCACTCGCGGTACTTTAGTGCGGTCTACAATGGCATTTTGTGCGGACCGCATTGATGAGTGTCTGTAATATGATCTTCAGGTACTGCGGTCGCACTACATTTTGTGCGATTCGCATTGGTCCCTATGCGGTCGCACTACATTTTGTGAGGTCCGCATTGGCCTCTGTGCGGCTGCACTCCATTTTGTGCGGTCCGCACTGTGTTACCTCTGCAACTGTCTACAACTTTTTCTTTTTGCAACTCTGATCTTAATTGTTTTTACTGATACTAACAAGCCTAATGGATGATGTTTGTAGACAATGGTGAAACAAAGAGGCAAGGGTTCTAAAGAAGCTGGTCGAGGTGAATCCTCCCGAGGAGGGAAATAGAAAATGGTAAGATTGACTGCTCAAGCCCGACAAAATATTAAAAACTTGAGGAAGATTATTAAAGCTATTGATAGGGCCATTGACATGTCTGGGAGTGAGTACGAGCCCTCCTGGGAGATATCTTCAGACTCAATCCCAGAGTACATCCCTGACTGGCCAGAGAGAAACAGACTAAGGGACACTCCTCCCACTTCCCCCGCTTCCCAAGCGTTAGTAAATGTATGGTCGTCTGAGGTCTTAGCTGAAGGCAGTGGGGATGAATACTCCAACTCTCCCACAACTTCATTATCCGGAGAGGGTGTAGTAGGATAAGAGGTAGTAGGAGAAGGGGGTGAGCCCCAAGTTGGCGGGGTAGAACGAACTAGAAACCCGGAGGTGTGGCAAGACCGGTTTGTGAGCGAGGTAGCTTATCACAAATTTAGGGAATGGTGGCCGATGAGGAAGTTGATCCCGAAGAGGATTTTTGTTGATAGAGGCTTATTACCTCACAATCCCAATGTGAGGAGGCAAATTAGGGAGAAAGTTGGCTGGGAGTATTTCTTGAACAACTGTGAGGATGCAAACGAGCACCTGGTCAAGGAATTCTATACCAATGTTGGCCACATCAAAAAGGGCACAAAAGTGACCAAGGTGCGAAATTTGAAGGTGCTTTTTGGTGGGAAAGCAATAAATGATTACCTCGGCTTTGATGAGAAGGATGAGGAACTGTATATGGCAAAGATGGAATTGGGCGAGGAGGTCCATCCCTAGTTGGCACAGTATCTGGCAATTCCAGGTACCACCCCCGATTGGCTAAATGCGGGAGTGAAAATTTTGAGAAAAGTCTGAATTTAGAAGCCAAGGGGTGGGAAACATTTGTGTGCAACAGATTGGACCCCACTACTCATGACAACTCCCTCCCTCTTCATCAGGCAGTTTTGGTAGCATCGATCATGGCAAGGTACCCGATTAATGTCGAGAAGGTAATGTCTCGGGTATTACGCAGGTAGTCAGTGAGGGTGACAGAAACTACCCCTTCCCCAACTTCTTGACCATGTACTTTAGGGACCTCAAAGTTGAAAATAGTCCATTTGATATAAAGGTAAAAGCGAAGGCCCCGCTCTCATGGTACAGTATGCAGGGTGATGACAACCCAAAGAGTAAGAACTTCAAGGGAACAACTACTACTCCAACTGGCCAGTCTGAAGAGCCAGTTGTGGTAGTGGCTCCTACTCAGCCTACCTCCACCTCTGCAGACATTCCTCCTGGTCCATCCACTTCAGCATATCCCGAGATACCTTCTTCCCGAGCATACCCAGTTACTGCATACCGACTGAGCCAGACTCTTCTCAACATCAACAATTGGATGCAGACAGCTTCATCCAACTTGTCTATCCTTAGTGGAAGCTCAGTCGGCACTTCCGCCTCCGCAGGTCTCGTAGTCTATCGAGGATACCCTCAAGGAGATTTTGGTCAACCAGAAGAAAATCCTTGACACCCAGAAAGTGATCACAGATGTTGTTGATTCACACAACAATTCTCTAAAGAGCTTGCTAAAGAGCATAAGAAGTTGAGGAAGGCACAATTTTCCAAGGAGTTCGCAAAGGCGCTGAGGTTGACAGGATGAAGGCAGATCATCTGCCTTTGGACTTATTGCTATAGGACCCGATACCAGCAACTCATCACCAGCTTGAGTAGTCCTAAAGGCCTCCTAAGAGGAAGAGGATGATTCCCCGAGCAGACGATGCAGTCATCCAGTTGGCAGACCCACCAGAGACTTCATCCAGTTAGCCATAGGATGCACCTCAAGAGCCTGTCTAGGTCCAGGCCCAGGTCCCAGCAGCAGAGAAGCAGGCTATAGGGAATCAGTCTGAGGTTCCCGAGTATATTGAGGACCCAAGGATCACTCAGGAGCCCATGCATACAAACGGGCTATAGGGAGTCTCTATATCCTTTCCCTTTTTTTTGGTGCTTATTTGGTTTAGTTGGCATTGGGGACAATGCCAACTTTCATTTGAGGGGGTAGGCCCTACTTTTATGGATTTGGATTATTGTATATATATGACAGTTTTTATGATTTCTTTATTTTTCATCTTTGGTTTGTATATAATTTTAACATTTTGTTGCATTTCTAGTACTTTTAATTTACTTTGGGTCTGTATATAAAGTTATGTTACATTGTACATATTCATCTCATCTATTGTATATTCGATTAAATCCTCTCCTGTATATATTCATTTTACTTTCTGTAATTTTTCTTTCTTAGATTCTTATTTATGTTCGTAGCTTCTTGTTTTGAACGTTTGCAACAAGCCTTTGGTTACCTTAATGCTACGGTTCTTTCCAAAGGTGGAGTTTATGTGAACCGGGTGGCTCTTCCCAATGATGGATGGCGTGACAACCTTCTTAAGGGTTTGAGTCCGTTTTTATTTTTGCTTTTTAGTAGTTAGTGGTAAGGGTACCTCAAGCAAAGTTTCACTTGGGCCTAGCACATTTGCCTTTGATCTCATGGTAAAAATAAATTATTGTGTTTTGGATGGTGAAAGTCGTGACCTTATGACTCTTGTATTGACCGATAATCATCAAGTGGTTTTTCGGGACTATTGTGTGCTCAAATCTTATCTAAGGTCGTTGTGGACCCCCGACTCCGTGTCTTTAACAATCCCATAGCTTGTGTGGTCAGAAATTGCATTGCAATTCCAAGTCCCGAGCCATTGGTCTAGAATTTGTCCTGAATGTTTGTTGAGGCGAAATCCTAAGTGAATTTTGAATTGAGACATGATTATAGGCTCTACTTGGTCCAAATGATAAGCTTGAACACTTCCATAACCTACGAATGATAAGATCCCTAGCCAACCCTTTTGAGCCTTAAACCTTTTTCCTTCAAAGAACCATGATACAAGCCTTTACCCGTTCTAAAAGATGCCCTCTCTTGGCACCCGATCTTTTCTTTAGCACATGGTAAAAGTATAAGTTCGGGGGAGAGACGAGGATGGAAACAAAGTGGTAAAAAGGTACAAAATAAAGAAAAGGAAAGGCAATGAAAAAGAAAGAAAAGCAAAAAGACAAAAAGAATGCTCAAAGTAGAATTGAATAAAAAAAAAGGATTCAAGAAAATCAAAGAATGAGAGGTGTGGAAAGTTGAGAAAGGAGAACAGATTTGAAATGTACAAGAAAGAGTGACAGTGTGTCTCTCTAACCCCTTAGAAAGAAGTGAAAAGACTCAAAAAGTCAAATGAATTTAAGCTAAAATGAAACAAAAGAAGTGCTTAAGGGAAGATGGAACCTACTTAGACCAAACATTACCTACCCTAAACCAAAAGCCTTCACTATGTCTCCACAAAAGCCCTATATGATCTTGAGTTGAATGAAACTTACATTAGTGGTGACTCATATAAGGGGCAAGCATATGGTACTTAGAGCCGGACTCGTGACTTTTCCTTGAGAAAGATGAGTGATTTTCCATTAACCTCGTTTTGAGTGCTACTATTCTAAAGGTGAGGTTTGCTTAGGGAGAATTGAGGATGTGTGAGTTTGGGTTCCACAATGACCAAAGTAATAGAAAGAGTTCTTTGATGTGTTGAGTCAACTCTTGATGCTCTTGTGTCGCACTTAATCCATGGTGTTTCAAAGAGTAAATGTCGTTAATGATTCATTTGTATTGAGGGCAATTGTTAGTCCCAATTGATACTAGATGAGGGCACTTTAGAACAACTGAATTTTCTTGGAATTCTCCTTAAGGGGTGGGTCTTATTTTGTTTGCTTGAGGACAAGCAAAAGCTTAAGTTTGGGGGAGTTTATAACTAGAAATTTGATACATTTTATACTCCTTCTTGCTTATGTTTTGATTAAAAATTTATACAAAATAGTCATAAAAAGGCTCACAAGTTGTGCTTGATTGCATGTTTGATCAATAAGTGACAAGATATCAAAGATTGGCTCAAAAAGGAGTGAAACTTGCACAAGTACCAAGACAAGACAAGCTCAGGCAAAGCAGGCTCAATGCGGCCGCACACCATTCTATGCGGTCCGCACAAGTGAGGTTCAGAGAGGTGGACTTCCAGGCCAACCGGCAATGTGGCCGCATGAGATTTAATGCGGTCCGCATTGGAGTCACTGCAGCCGCACTCGATTTAGTGCGGTCCGCAAAACCAAGGATCAGAGAAGTGCTAGTTTGGAGATTAAAGCCAATACGGTCCGCGCTCCATTTCATGCGGAATGCACTAGAAGTCACCGCGGCCGCACTCGATTCTATGCGGTCCGCATTGCCTGAGTTTAGAGAACTGAATTTTAAGTCAAGAGCCTTTGTGCGGCCGCACGTGATTTTGTGCGGTCCGCACTAGCCCCGCAGGGGTATTTTTGTCCAGATTTTTTCAGCTTAGTATAAATAGCTTCTTTTCCTATTTTTAGGTTATCAGACAGTTTTGGTACTGGGCTACGCTCGTGACTTCGAATATTTTAGCTATTTTGAGTAATTTCAGCTTCATTTCAACATTGAATCTTCTAGTTTATCTTGGCAATTAATTAATATGAGTTTTTCTTCATCTATTTCTTTATTTTCATCTCTAATTATGAGTAGCTAGACTCATAAGCTAGGGTTGTGGCTCAACCCTAGTGTGGGTAATTTATGGGTCTTGTGTTTTCGGGTTAGATTGACTATGGGTGTTTGGTATTTGGGCTAATTTCATGTTTAATTGTTGAATTGGTGGTTGCAAACGCTAGTTTGTGTTTACTTGACTTTGGCTCTTCTTGAGAAAGAGAGCCTAAGTCTCTGAAATTGGTCCAACAAGGAATTGGGGCATACTCAAGAGATTGATAGCCCCAATTAAAGGGTTAAACCTAGAGATAGTAATACCAGACTTGAACCTTGATTGATTGTGCAAATTTGCATACCCAATTGGTTTTGAGAAAGTCAATTCGGGCAGAATCACTTGAACCACCGAGAGGTGTAGAGTGCGTAAAATTGTGCAACGGTTATATAATACTCCCCAAATATGTCAATCATTCCTTAGACTCAAGTATCCGTCAATTGACCACCTAGGCGAAAGTCACTACCCTAGTGCCTTTTAACTATTTGAACAACTCGCAATAGTTTACTCTTAGCTTATGCTAGTTTAATTTAGCATTGTAGTTTGATAAAATTAGAAGTAAATCAAAAACCCAAAAATGTTAAGAAGTGAAATTTGGAACACATACACAACTTCGCTTTAGACAAACACCCGACTCCAACTTCTAGCTCCTTGTGGAAATTGATCCCGGCCTTAATCGGGTAAAAGCTGCTCGACCCTCTCTCGCTACTCAATAGTAGTACAGGGTTGGCCTTGATGAGGACACAATGTTGAAAGTCATCGGGATTTGAAAAGAGAAATAAAAAGGATGATCTAAGAAAAATTGATTGTGATCCAAGATAGTGACACCCAGAATATCACGCAGAATCCTTTACCTGCACATGATGATGCACACTTTGAGGGGATGATGTGTGGTGACATGGAGAATGAGAATCCTCTCGTGAACTTGCCGACTGAAATTGGAGAAGGCCATGATGATTATGATGAGCAAATTTGTGGAAAAATGTCAAGCTTAGCAGTTGAAAAGTCATTCCCTCCTCACTAGGAAGGAATCTTGGTAGCTTGTTTTTATATTTTTTCTATCATCTGGGTTATTTCAGGGTTGTGATCCAGATTTTATTTGTTTTATTGAGTCAAACCCTTCTATCCCTCCATTCTGTCTGTGTGAGTCTTGTCCGTTTGTTCTGTTGCTATTTTCATTATTCGGGTTATTTTAGGGTGTAACTCGGATCTTAGGATGTTTATCTGGTTTTTAAACCTTTCCATCCTTTACCCAATGAAATACAATTTGTCCTTTTGTGTCATTCCATGCTTAGTTCTTTCACCGCTAGTTTTAGTGACATGACATGCATGCGAGATTTTGGGCAAGATCTTAGAAAACTAATTTAATCTTGAATTGGATAACCGAGAAAAAGACATTTTTTGCAGAAGAATCAATTGAAGTTTGTTAGAAGTGTGACGTTAATGGATGAAAGGTGTCTTTCGACCATGACACACCAAGAATATAGGCATGTTCATTAATGATGTGATCACAAATGGATACTATGTTTGGCAATCTCGAGGCTGGGAGGCCCTTTTTCTGCTATCCAAACACTTTATACCCTTCATTATCCTTTTTGAGCTTGTGTTATTTTCTTCGACCATCATCTTTTGGAATCATGTTAAGAGTCAAAAGTCCAAAATAATAATAATAATAATAATAATAATAATAATATCAATAATGGTCCATGCCCCAAGAGTACAAACTAGGACAACTCTTTGAAAGTTCAAGTAAAAAAAAAGGAGAAGAAGAAAAGAACTGTCGAAGGTCCATGACCTCAGAAGATAGATGCTAGGGCAAACAAAAAGAAAAAAAAAGGAAAAAAAGTAAAAAGAAAGAAAAATTTAAAAAAAAAGAAAGAAAAAAAAGAGAGAAAAAAATTAGTTAGGTTAGATGTTTGAACTACGTTCGACCTGATTTCTTAAAAAAAAGGATGCGTAGGCAGCCTCATGGTTCGGTCCAACCAAATAAGAATTCAAAATAAATAAATTAAAAAAATTCCAAAAAATCCCCAATAGCTGAAACTAGGGAAAAGATTTTATTTCACTTTCGAACGAGTCGATTCCAAGAGTTGTAAGTCTACAAACCCCCTTTAATTTGAGTCTATTTTGAGCCTTCATGATGTCTTTTCTTTCCAACCCTATCCAAAACCTTCCAAACAAAGGCCTCTCGATATGCCTTCAAGAATGCCAAGAGAAGTATGCAATGAGCAATGGTTCTCATGCGACAAACACTATCAAGTTGCTCACACAAGAAAGCAAAAGAAACAGAAAAAGAAAAGAAAAGTGAGAGAGTCTTACTAGTGAAAACCCTCATGGGCACTGTAAGGCGACGGTAAACAGAGATGAATAAATGAGAGAGACTTGTTGGGAAAAACTCCTCGGGGCACCACTAGTCTATAGTGAGTCGTGAAGTTGATGCAAAGGATTGGCACAAACAAGCCCGACTTCAAGGTCAAAGGAACGGTAAAAGGAAAGATCAGATCCGTTTGATAGATTAGGCCATTTGAGTCCAAAATGCATGTCATGATCATTAAGACTAGTTATTGAAAAAGAATTCTTCCTTCTGTCCTTCCGACACGGGCATTTCTTGTTAATACTTGTTTCTTTGCATCATTGTGTCCTTCACTCTGAGTCAGTCCTTGTTAAAACAAGCAAGAAAAGATTTCAAAATCTGCTACCAGCTTTTCAGTTGCATAAAGTAAATTTGGTCAGCACACTCAGTTGTTACTGTCAATATACCTTAAGGATTCATGCACAGGCTTCCCTAAAAGACTCTTGTCAGCCTACTTGGTGCAAGCAAAGATAACTGGTGATTCTCTCTGATAGACAATTTTTTCAAAAAGCAAAAAGTCATTCAGGATATCAAAAAAGGTCACCTAAGAAAAGATCTCCAGTTGGTATAAGGCTGATTGAGCCACAAATACAAATAGTACTGGGTGTGAAACAATTAGGATTGATGCAGAGCAAAAGTCTCTTGAAATTGACTCAAGCTGATTAAGTAGAAGCCAAGCTGCCCAAGACTCAAACCCACGAACCGACCACCATTTTCAAAACTGACAGATTTTTCTTTATGTGAAACTGGAACAAAACAGTGCAAGGAAAGTGGTTAAAAAAAACAAAAAAAAAAAGAATAAGAAAAGAAAAGAATAGAAGAGCCGATAAACGGAAGTTTCTCTAATCTTTGCCTTTATTTGTCTTGCTATTGTGCATAAAATCTTGCCATTGATCTTCACATTTTTTCCTCGTAGGACAAAAAGTCCTAGTTAGATCGATTTTCTCCCAATAAAAATCTTAGTCTAATGAATTTTTCTTCAAAGATTGAAAACCTAGTCTGATGAAGTTTCTCCTAGGATAGAAATCTAGTCTGATGAATCTTTCTCCTAAGATTAAAAAAAAGGACCTAATTTGCTGAATTTTCTCCTAGGATCGAAATTTTAGTATGATGAATCTTTCTCCTAAGATAGAAGACCTAGTCTGATGAACTTTCTCCTAAGATAGAAGACCTAGTCTGATGAACTTTCTCCTAGGATAGAAATTTTAGTCCGATGAATTTTTCTCCTAAGATGCCAAAAAAGAGACCTAGTTTGATGAACTTTCTCCTAGGATAGATATCTTAGTATGATGAATCTTTCTCCTATAAGATAGAAAACTTAGTCTGATGAATTTTCTCTTAGGATAGAAATTTTAGTCTGATGAATCTTTATCCTAAGATAACACAAATGGACCTAGTCTGATGAATTTTCTCCTAGGATAGAAATCTTAGTCTGATGAATCTTTCTCCTAAGATAACAAAAATGGACCTAGTCTGATGAATGTTCTCCTAGGATCGAAATCTTAGTCTGATGAATATTTCTCCTAAGATACAAAAAAAAAGTGACCTAGTCTGATGAATTTTCTCCTAATATCAAAATCTTAATATGATGAATCTTTCTCCTAAGATAGAAGACCTAGTCTGATGAAACTTTTTCCTAGGATTAAAATCCTAGTCTGATGAATTTCCTAGGATAATAATTTTTTTTTAAAAAAAAAGGAAGTCTGGATTTGAAAAAAAAGGGTGTCAATTTTAAGTTTTCTTAAGTTATTATTCTTTAGTTTTCTTGAAATCAGGGGTCCTGTCTGGAGAACAGGGTCAGCTTTTACTTTAATCAAGCTTAGTTCATAGTTTTCTGCAAGCTCAATCTCAAATCTAGGAGACACACTTCCTAGTTTAGGTTATTCAAGTTTCATCCCTAGGAGATGCACATCCTAGTCGAGTCTTTAATTTTACTCTCATCATTGCATCCTTCATCAACAACGTAGGTGATTTATAGTTCTGCTAACAACTCACAAATCTTCCTAATGCAAATTGGGGCAGAAAAATTTCTTTTATTTTATCTATTTTGTTGTAGTATTAGGCGCCTACTTGGAGAACGAGGGAATACATTTTAATTTTTTAAGTCAGTTGTAGGCGCCCACCTGGAGAACAAGGGAATTCATTCTAGTTTTAAGTTAGTTGCAGGCGCTCACCTGGAGAATGAGGGAATACATTTTAAGTTTTTAAGTCAGTTGTAGGTGCTCACCTGGAGAACAAGGGAATTCATTTCTAGTTTTAAGTCATTAGCAGGCGCCCATGTGGAGAACGAGGGAGTTCATTTCAAAATTCAATTCAAGTTCGAAATAGCAGAAGCTCGCCTCAAGAATGCGAGTCGACAGGGTTCGAGATGATCAAAAGAAGTCTCAATACAAAATAAAGAAAGGAAAAGAATAGAAGTGAATCCAAAATATAGAGGCGGAGACAAGATGTGGATTTCTCATGACATGACTGAGTCACGAGCTTTGCATGTCGCGTTGTGATCCGAAAAGCTGAGGAAGAATGAGAACTAACACCTGCAGTTAGCAAGCATGAAGGTTCAAATCAAAACACTTCATGAAGAATCATTCAAGATTCAAGATCAAGCTTCAGAAGACTTATAGATGACAGGTTAAGTTAGTCTTTTTCATTTTAATTTTGATGTAATAACATGACAACGGACTGGAGCCTCGACGGAACCTCACTCGACTCTGTAACTCATCATTCCATCATTCTCTGAACTACACGTGACATGATTCCCTTATAACTCGGGATATGTAGGCTGTCTAAAACCAGGACTCAGTCACATGTTCTCTTCTCTTTGAAATAAAGGTTGGGTCAAAAACATGTCTTGTCATTTTATGTCTGAAAACTCTTTGTGTTTCCAGTCAAAGAGGAGCAGCTGTAGACATGTAATTTATTACCCTCCTCGAGATTTTATATATTTTAGCGTTCAAATATTTAGTTTACATCTAATATCGCTATTTTAACTAGTTTCGACCCTTTTACTTTATTTTATCACAAAATAAAAATTACAAAAATATTTTCTTTTATTTAGCTAATTAATATTTTATTTAGTTACTTTTACTTTATCTACCTTTTATAAAATTAAAAAATATACAAAAATAGTTTCACTTTTAGTATTTGGTTTTATTTTAGTAGTTTATTTTAATTAAGAGTGATTTTTATATTTTATAAATACATTATACTTATTAGGATAAGATTTGAGATTTTAGCTAAAAGAGTTTGAACAACAGAAAACTAATCCCATTTTTGAATTTTCTCAAGCAATTTTGGACCAACCCAATTACCCTTAGCCCAATACTCACTAACCTAACCCTAAGACCTAAAACATAGACTCATTTTAAAAGACCCCATCTCCTTACTCCAAAAGGGCAACAAAAAAAATGGAGCAGCTGCCCACAAAAAAGGGAGCTAAAGCCAACCCCCCCTCCTTAATCTGAAGAACCCGGTAGCAATTCCCATAGAAAAAGTTGAAGCCGCCATGGAAATATCAGAAAAGAAGCTTGTTTATTCCTACTCAAAATGTTACTAGTATACATAGACCAATGCGAGTCTCCTTTTAGCTTCCTCGGTCATTATATCGTCATCTTGGTTCTCGTTTTTCTTCTCTTGCGTTTAGCTCTCCTTTTCTTGTTCCTTGTACTTCTATCCTCTTCTGCACAAATTTTGTTCACCTCATTTCTCATCTCCTATATCTTCCTTAACCTCTGATCAGAATTCCAATGCTACCCCTGATGCTAAAACTAAAATAGGTGGTTTTTGAAGCTTTGGACTATCTCTGTTCACGCTTGTTGCTTCAGAGATCAGAGAGGATCTTTAACACTATCTCTGTGGCTGCCAAATGCTTGTAGCAATATTTTACTTTTCACCGAGGTTCAGTTTCACAATTTTGGTGTTTCAGTCCAAGGATTGTTGCTTTGTTTAGCCCGATTGATTTGCAATTTTCAGCTTTGTTCATCAATAAAAGGTCCATTTCTCAATTTTTATTCTCATTTCATTTTGTTATGATTGTTTGGTGCGCGTGTTGGTTGATTTGTAATTCTACGTTGTTTGAGTAGTATTTCTTAGTTTTCATTTAAATTGTTTTAATTAGTTTTTATTTCTATTGTGATGTATTTAGTCTTGGTTCTTGAATAAATACTTTTAATTGTATCTGAAATATCAACGTTGAAGTTGTATTCCGACAAGCAAGGTGCCTCCGTCGGCCCCGTCTGCCTATCGAATCCAGCTCTACTGACAAGTCTCCGAGGGTTCTGGCCTCGATCCATTCTTCGGTCATTGCGGGGTATGTTGCGCCTCTGTGCGTTTCTTCTATCTTCAGGGTATGGTTGGTATCTTTCTTTATTTGGCTTTGACTCCTTCGTCGAGAGCCTGCTAGGATATACCGAGCCCGAGAGGGCTCCCAGTTGGTTGTATTCGACCCTGATCTTTGATTGGTATCGGTTTTGGACGTCCCGCCAAGTTACGGCGGGATATTCGACTAAATTTTGCTTCAGCTGCTTCGAAGCTACCGAACTTCGTTCGTTCAAACCTTGAATGAAGGCCTGCACAGCCCAATCGTTGGAGATCGGTGGTAGTTCCATTCGTTCCATTTGAAAGCGATATATGAACTCTCGCAACATCTCATTATCTCTTTGCTTGATTTTGAAGACGTCGGATTTCCTTGTAGCTACATTGATGGCTCCAACATGCGCCTTTATGAAAGAATCTGCCAGTATGGCAAATGAATCTATTGAGTTTGGGGCTAGGTTGTGATACCGCATCATTGCTCCTTTAGAAAGTGTTTCTCCGAACTTCTTCTGTAGGACGAACTCGATCTCGTCGTCCTTTAGGTCGTTGCCCTTCACTGCACAAGTGTAAGCAGTGACGTGCTCATTGGGGTCTGAGGTCCCATTGTACTTCAGAAGGTCCGACATTCTGAACTTCTTTGGAATGGGTTTTGGAGCCGCTTCCTGCGGGAACGACTTCTGTACGAACTTCTTTGAATCCACACCTTTCAAGATCGGGGTTGCGCCTGGAATTTGGTCGACCATAGAATTGTAGGTCTCGACCTTTTTTCATTGGCTTCTATCTTCTTCTTGCCCGACTCGATCCTCTTTGTGAGGTCCTCGAGCATCTTTACGATGATGGGGTCGGCTGTCGACCCGTTGTTGCTTGACCTTTCTGGTGTCTGTTCGGTTTGAGAGGTTGTTCTCGATGCCGCTGTACTTGGGGTCTTTTGGTGTCTCTGCAGCTGAGCAATTGCCGACTGTTGTACCTGCAACATCTCAAAAATAACGTGAAGGCTGACCTTCTGTTCCTCCCGAGTTGGGGTTTTTTGGACTTCTTGTTGATCTCCTTGATGTACGCAACAATTGATCACGTCTTTAGTGTTTTTTCTTTTTCTACTATTCAAAAGGGAATGGGTAATGGGCATATTCTGCCTTCTCATTGCCATTGGCATTGGCATAGTACTACTGCAAAGTTTTACTGGTGGAGTGTAGGGAAAAGGCAATGGAAATTAATATAATTTGTGAATCGAAACCCTAAACATATGCTAAAACAACTAGAGATGAAGTATTATATAGAGTTGTTGGCATTTTCCGAATAAATTTAGGAAACCAAAACAGTATAGCCTTTTTTGTTACACGCGGAGGAGCCTTTATAAGATACGGTATAAAGTGCATGATTTCTTTTTCTAATCGGTATTAAAGGATGTCTTTAGGGAGTTACTTAAATTAATTAGCAGAGTGCTAGCTGTAGCATAATTTTAGCAATTGAAAGAGCCTTTTTTATAGCTCAAGGTTTCGAGCCGTGGAATCAGCCACGATGCATTAGGATAGACCGCCTATATCACACCTTCTTGGGATGTGTGGAGTTTAATATTTGTACTGATATGGGCTAGTTAGTGTAGTTAGTTTATTTGGGCTTGACTCTCGTTTTTTATTTATAGCTTTAGTGGATTGAATCGGGTCATATAAATATAGTGGTCCACATTCTATTATGTACAGAATAAACATTTTATTTTACAAAAAATGATGAGAAATAAAGCTCCGCTCGTTCTCTCTCTTTCTCTATGAAACTTCAAGCCCTAGTTAGTATTTTTCCTCAAAATCCATGTAGATTCCAGCTTGTAACATGGTATTAGAGCTGGATTATGGTAGAGCTCGTCCTTGGCTATCGTCCGATGTTACCTATGTAATTTCTCGCCGATGTTTTGTTTGAGTTCTCTCATCAAAGGCATTTTCTGATTTCTAGGGTTTCGGCGTTTGATTCTTCAATTTGTTTCATTTGTTATTGGCTGGGCTTATCCGTCTGATTCCTACAAGTGATTGGGACAGTACAAACTTTTCAGCTGGACTCTCATCGGATTCTAGGGTTTTGGCTTCCGCTTTCTATTTCCTTCATTTTTTTCTCGTTCAAGGCCGTGTCTTTCCGATTGCGAAAGAGTCGGAAACATCTTTTTCATCTCTATTCATTTTGTTTCACTTGCAAGTCTAGCTAATTGATATCGTTTGAGTAAAAATGACGATTGGTACTGTTACTCTTATTACAAACAAACGTGTTTCTGAGTCTTCATCCATTCCAATTAACTCCTCTACTCGTCACACTGCTTTTCATCCTGATGATTTTACTCATCCTTGACACCCTCTCTATGTACATCCCTCAGATATCTTAGAGGCCTCTTTAGTCTTTGTTCCTTTTGATGGTACTTGTTATGGTAGTTGGAGAAGGAATATACTAGTTGCCTTATATGTGCGCAATAAGCTAGACTTTATAAATGGGACTACTGAGAGACCTCCTGTTGCTTCTCCTCTTGCTAGATAGTGGCAATGTTGCAATGATTTGGTGGTATCCTGGCTAACCAATTCTCTCACTAAGGAATCTCTCATAGTGTTGAATACTCAAAACTTGCCAAAGATAGCTGGAATGAACTAGAAGAGAGATATGGAAAAACTAATGGTGCTAGGATTTTTTAATTAAAGAAAGAACTAGCATATATTTCCCAAGGGTCCTCAGATATTGCCTCCTATTTTAATAAAATCAAACAACTACGGGATGAAATAACCTCTATTTCTATCAATCATCTGAGTGTTTGTACTTGTGGAGGAAATAAAAAGGCTGAAGAGGAGCGAAAGGTATATCAATTCTTGATGGTACTCAATGAGACCTATCTTCAAGTTAGGAGCAACATCATTATGTTAAAGCCTCTTCCTTCCATGAACACTGCATACAACATATTGCTGAGTGATAAAAGTAGAGACGAGTTTCTTCTACCTCCCACTTTTTCTCAAGTTCCGCCTCATTCAATGTTGGTGTCTCTATGTAGAATTTTCAGTCAAAAGTCAGCTGTGATTCTCCTAAACCTTCTCTTATTTGCAAGTATTGTAAAAAGTCAGGCCATACTATTGAAAAGTGCTACAAATAGCATGGTTTTCCTCCAAACTTCAAATTCTCCAAAACTATTGGTCCGAGGAAAATGGCTGCCAATACTGAAGTAGAGAAATCTGGGTTTCTTGGTGCTTCTGGGGGTTCTGATGACCAGCCCCAATCTCAGTCTGAACAACTATCTGCAGTGCCTGGTTTGACTAAAGAGAAGTTGTAGACATGTAATTTTTGACCCTCCCCGAGATTTTATATATTTTAGTGTTCAAGTATTTAATTTAGATCTAATGTCTCTATTTTAACTAGTTTCGACTCTTTTACTTTATTTTATCAAAAAAATAAAAATTACAAAAATATTTTCTCTTATTTAGCTAATTGATATTTTATTTAGTTACTTTTAGTTTATCTACCTTTCATAAACTTAAAAAAAATATAAAGATAGTTTCACTTTTAGTATTTGATTTTATTTTAGTAGTTTATTTTAATTAAGAGTGATTTCTATATTTTATAAATACATTATACTTTTTAGAATAAAATTTGGGATTTTAGCTAAAATAGTTTGAACAACACAAAACTAGTCACATTTTTGAATTTTCTTAAGCAATTTTGGACCAACCCAAATACCCTTACCCAAATAACCTTAGCTCAATACTCACTAACCTAACCCTAAGACCTAAAATATAGACTCCTTTTAAAAGACCCTATCTCCCTACTCCAAAAGGGCAGCATAAAAAAAAATGGAGCAGCTGCCCACAAAAACGGGAGCTAACTCCACCCCCCCTAATCTGAAGAACCCAGTAGCAATTCCCATAGAAAAAGTTGGAGCTGCCATGGAAATGTCACAGATAAAGCTTGTTTATTCCAACTCAAAATGTTACTAGTATACATAGACCAATGTGAGTCTCCTTTCAGCTTCCCCGGTCATTACATCGTCGTCTTGGTTCTCGTTTTTCTTCTCTTGCGTTTCTCCTTTTCTTGCTCCTTATACTTCTCTTCCTCTTCTGCACAGATTTTGTTCCCTTATTTATCATCTCATATGTCCTCCTTAACCTCTGATCAGTATTCCAATGCTATCCCCTGATGCTAAAACTAAAATAGGTGGTTCTTGAAGCTGTGGACTGCCTTTGTTCACGTTTGTTGCCTCACAGACCGGTGAGGATCGTAAACAGTATCTCCGTGGCTGCCAAATGCTTGTAGCAATATTTTTTTTTCGCCAAGATTCCGTTTCGCAATTTCTGTGTTTCAGTCCAAGGATTATTGCTTTGTTTAGCCCGATTGATTTGCAATTTTCAACTTTGTTCATCAATAAAAGGTCCATTTCTCAATTTTCGTTCTCATTTCATTTTGTTATGATAGCTTGGTACGCGTGTTGGTTGATTTGTGATTCTACGTTGTTTGAGTAGCATGTCTTTGTTTTTATTTAAATTGTTTTAATTAGTTTTTATTTCGATTGTGATGTATTTAGTCTTGGTTCTTGAATAAATGCTTTTAATTGGGTAGATGTAAAATTGGAGTTATTTCTTTCTTGCCAAAGAATAAGAATAGGTCATGAGTGATGCTAAGTCAGAAGAATGCATAACTCTTAAGCCTCACAATAATCCGAAACTTAAGAAAATAATTATGAACATTCGTAGCTTGCTTTAGGCGCAATTAAATAAATCACCGTGGCCATGGGTACGGTTCCCGTGGCATGGTCATGACACGTAAATCTCAATTCGGGTGTGCATTTCATGTGACCCGACCATAATTTCGAATAATAATAAAATAAACATGTTGTAGATCGTGGGTACGGTTCCTGTGACACGATTCGTAATGTGTACAAAAATGACAAGTGTACGACAATCGTGACTTGTTCTAGAAATAAGCGGTTATAAAATAAAAAATACACAATAGGTTTAAAATATGTAATCAATTAAATAATTAGGCCAATTATTAATAGTTAAGTGACCGTGCCAAACCACAGAACCCGGGAGTGCCTCACACCTTATCTCGAGTTAACAGAAATCCTTACCTGGATTTCTGTGTTCGCGGACTGTAAAGTCAAATTTCCTCGATTTGGGATTTAAAATAAACCGGTAACTTGGGACACCATAATTATTCCAGGTAGTGACTCTGAATAAATAAATAATCCCATTTTGATTATGTCACTTTAAATTGGAAAACCCCCGTATCCCACGTCGAGAAAAAGGAGGTGTGACAACTCTGACGACTCTGCTGGGGATAGAATCTCAAGGTTTAAGAATTCGAGCTTAGAGTAACTGTTATACTTGACTTTTATTTATTATATGATTTTTATGTGTTTGAGCCTAATGTGCTAATTTTCGCTTTTTACCGCTTTGATATTCTGTGAACTGTATACAAACTGTTACGAAACCCTTCCTCTCTGAGTCTTCTAAATCTTCTGGGAAGTGCACGCTGGCGTGACTTCTTTTCTGTTAGTGTCATATCCTTAATTTAGAATGAGGTTTGGATCAGTTACAAAGCAGGATGGCCTTTTGGTTACCGTACTCCCCCTCTCCCCCCGACTCGAGTTGTCCGCTCGGGTAAGCCATGTCTAAAATAATACACCCAAATTTTTAAACCTAGAATTATATAGCCTCATGCCAGATCCCTGGTAGGAACGCTTTTTTGCATCACGCGCATTTGACTTTGGGGACTCAACACAGGGGTTGGGTCCATCTAGGACATGTGTACTCGAAATATAAAGACCATCCTGATGCATTATACGTGCTACTTGCGCATTTGTTTATTTCGACTTGCATGTTGACTGGCTTATGGAATAGGGAAAGAAAATAGAAAAAACAATATTGAGAGGTAGGTATTTGAAAATTCCAAAACTCTGCTGAAATTTTGAAAAAAAAAAATTCATTTCAAAATGAGCCAATGTTTTATAAGTCATATTTTTCCTGTTGTGTCAAAACTGCCGAACTACGCGGGTCTGATTCTCACCATGTGAGATACGTAGGCAAACGTCATCGGTTCCGTCCCCCAATTTTCAAAAATCCAAAAATATTTCTTTACTTCCTTCCTTAGAAAAGTCTTCCTTTGAGACCACAATTATTTTTAATAAAAACCCCAAAAATATTTTTCCTTACTTCCTTCTTTAGAGAGTCTTTTTTAGACCCCAATATTTAAAAATCTAAAAATATTTTCTTTTAAATTCTTCTCAAAATCCAAAAATATCTTCATTCTTTTAAAAATTGAAAAGAAAATTCAAGATTCAAAAATATTTTCTTTTTCTCTAGAAGTCTTTCTTTCATAAATTCAAAATAAAAGTCCAAAATTCAAAAATATTTCTTTTTTTTCTTTTAGTAGTTTTCTTTTGAAATTAAAAAAAAAAATCAAAAATATTTTCTTTCTTCTTTATAAATCTTTCTTTCAAAAACTAAAAATAAAGGAAAAAAAAAAGAAAATTCTAAATCCAAAAAAAAAAAAAGATTTAGTTTATTTCCTTTATTCTGAATCTTCAACAACTACACAAGATCTGATTCATGTTCCCACATGATACGTAGGCAACCCACATCAAGTTTGATAATATGATTTTGAAAAAAAAAATAAAAGAATGAAAAAAAAGGAAGAATGATAATAATAATAATAAGGATTGACTGAGTCCATTCTAACGTATCTCTTGTTTTGAATTGTGAAGAAAGTTTATG
This sequence comes from Nicotiana sylvestris, assembly GCF_000393655.2. Classification (NCBI taxonomy): domain Eukaryota; kingdom Viridiplantae; phylum Streptophyta; class Magnoliopsida; order Solanales; family Solanaceae; genus Nicotiana; species Nicotiana sylvestris. The sequence continues at coordinate 13,169,196 of NC_091059.1, forward strand.
GTGGTTGGTTTGTGGTAAGCTGGCAACACAAGATCCGAGGGAAAAATGTCATTGACAACTGACATCGAAGCTGTTACAAATGCTCAAGAGATTCAAGGTATAAGGGTTCAACAAGAGTCTATTGTGGTTGAGGAAAATAGAGTACTGAAACAAAAAATGACTGAAATATTTCAAGCATGGGTCAATGGCCAAGGACTGCCCTTTTCTTCTCATGGTTTCCCAGAATTCACACCCATCTTGACTACTACCATTCCGGTCTCATTGTCTGATCAATCCTATCCACCTGGGTTCAGCCATTATCCCAACTGTACGACTATAGCTGGAACTTCTGTTGTGTGCTCCGAAAGTTTGCCATTGACAACCACTACTATTATGCCCGTCTTCACCATCCCACAACCGACAGTGGTGCAGAAGAAAATTCACGAGTCACAGTTTGCTACCCAGCAAGAATAGTCCAACTCTCTTGAGAACCACTCGTACCTATTTGATCTTCCTGCAAAGATTGAGAAGCCTGCCCGAAAGATAACATAGGAAGAAATGACCGAAAGAGTGAAAAACTTAGAACAACAGTTGAAAAACATGCAAGGGTTGGCAGGTCAGAAGAGTATTGCTTTTAATGATCTATGTATGTTCCCTGATGTCCACTTACCACCTAGTTTCAAAACTCCCAAATTTTAAAAGTATGATGGACATGGAGACCCCATAGCCCACCTGAAAAGGTATTATAATCAACTAAAAGGTGCGAGAGGAAATGAAGAATTACTCATGGCTTATTTTGGGGAAAAACCTTAAGAGAGTAGTCTCCGAATGGTTTATGGATCAAGACACATCCCACTAGTATGTCTGGGATAACATGGCATAGGCCTTTGTCAAACAGTTCCAATACAACATCGACATCACCCCAGACCACAATTCCCTTTCAAACCTGAAGAAGAAACCAACTGAAAATTTCAGGGAATATGCCATTAAATGGAGAGAGCAAGCAGCTAGAGTTAAACCACCCATGGATGATCACAAGCTAATCACTGTCTTTCTTTAGGCTCAAGAGACAAATTATTTTCAAAACATGATGTCTGTAGTGGGTAAATCCTTCTCGGAAGCAATCAAAAGGAGGGAAATAGTTGTGAATGGTCTTAAGACAAGCATAAATAATAAGTCAAGCAGTTTTCAAAGCCGCAACTCAGGCTGTCCAATTTGAATTTGATAATTTTAGTGACACGAATGAGAAGGACGAAGAAATCATGATGACATCAGGGTCGAGAAGAGGTCCTAGGAGAGCATCTCGAAGAACCAGCCTCATCTGTTTTCCGATGAAGCTCCTAAGCACTACTATCCACCTTAGAACTCACAATACTCTGTTGCTCCACCTCAGTATATTGTCCAGCCACCAAATCACCCAAGAAGGCGAGCACGAGCATCACAAAATCTCCAGCAATCTCCACAAATTTTTTAGGTTCCCTATAACACACATCCAAGCCAGAGATATAAAGAGGAATAAAGGTTGAAAGATAATTTTACTCCAATAGGAGAGTCCTATGCAAGCTTGTTTGAGAAATTAAAGCATTTTGACATGATTGCACCCATTCCTCCAAATCATGTGGACTCAAGTGCAAGAAGCTTTGACCCTTGTAAAAGGTGTGAATACCATTCCAATGCCCAGGGGCACAATGTTGTAAGCTGTCGGGATTTGAAAAGAGAAATAAAAAGGATGATCCAGGAAAAATTGATTGTGATCCAAGATAGTGACACCCAGAACATCACGCAGAATCCTTTACCTGCACATGATGATGCACACTTTGTGGGGATGATGCGTGGTGACATGGAGAATGAGAATCCTCTCGGGAACTTGCCGACTGAAATTGGAGAAGGCCATGGTGATTCTGATAAGCAAATTTTTGGCTATATGTCAAGCTTAGCAATTGAAAAGTTATTTCCTCCTCACTAGGAAGGAATCTTGGTAGCTTGATTTGATGTTTTTTTCTATTATATGGGTTATTTCAGGGTTGTGATCCAGATTTTATTTGTTTTATTGAGTCAAACCCTTCTATCCCTCCATTCTGTCTGTGTGAGTCTTGTTCGTTTGTTTTGTTGCTATTTTGATTATTCGGGTTATTTTAGGGTTGTAACTCGGATCTTAGGTTGTTTGTCTGGTTTTTAAACTTTTCCATTCTTTACTCAATGAAATACAGTTTGTCCTTTTGTGTCATTCTATGCTTAGTTCTTTCGCTGCTAGTTCTAGTGACATGACATACATGCAAAATTTTCGGCCAGATCTTAGAAAACTGATTCATCTTGAATTGGATAACCGAGAAAAAGACATTTTTTGAAGAAAAATCAATTGAAGTTTGTTGGAAGTGTGACGTTAATGGATGAAAGATGTCTTTCGACCACGACACACCAAGAAGATAGGCATGTTCATCAATGTTGTGATCGCAAAAGTATACTATGTTTGGCAATCTAAAGGCTGGGAGGCCCTTTTTCTGCTATCCAAACACTTTATACCCTTTGTTATCCTTTTTAAGCATGTGTTATTTTCTCTAACCACCCTCTTTTGGAATTATGTTAAGAGTCAAAAGTCCAAAATAATAATAATAATAATAATAATAATAATAATAATAATAATAATAATAATAATAAAGGTCCATGCCCCAAGAGTACTAACATGGGTAGTTCTTTGAAAGTTCAAGTAAAAAAAAAGAATTAGAAAAGAAATGTCGAAGGTCCATGCCCTCAGAAGATAGAAGCTAGAAGAAAAAAAAAGAAAAGAAAGAAAAAAAAGAGAAAAAAAATAATTGTTAGGTCAGATGTTTGAACTACTTTCGACCTGATTCCTTAAAAAAAGAATACGTAGGCAGCCTCACGATTCGGTCAAACCAAATAAGAATTCAAAATAAATAAATTAAAAAAAATTCCAAAAAATTCCCATTAGCTGAAACTGGGACAAAGATTTTATTCACTTTCGAAAGTGTCGATTCCAAGAATTGTAAGTCTACAACACCCTTTACTTTGAGTCTATTTTGATCCTTCATGACGTCCTTTCTTTCCAACCCTAACCAAAAACCTTCCAAACAAAGGCCTCCCGATATGCCTTCAACAATGCCAAGTGAATCATGCAAAGAGCAACGATTCTCATGCAACAAACACTGTCAAGTTGTTCACACAAGAAAGCAAAAGAAAAGGAAAAAGAAAAGAAAAATGAGAGAGAGTCTTACTAGTGAAAACCCTCATGGGCACTGTAAGGCGACGATAAGCAGAGATGAATAAATGAGAGAGACTTGTTGGGAAAACCCCCTCGGGACACCACTAGTCGATAGTGAGTTAGTTAGTCGTGAAGTTGATGTAAAGGATTGGCACGAACAAGCCCGACTTCAAGGTCATAGGAATGGTAAAAGGAAAGATCATATCCGTTTGATATATTAGGCCGTTGAGTCCAAAATACATGTCATGATCATTAAGGCTAGTTATTGAAAAAAAAACTCTTCCTTCTGTCCTTCCTACAGGGGCATTTCTTGTAAATACTTGTTTTTTGCATCATTGTGTCCTTCACTCTGAGTCAGTCCTTGTCAAAATAAGCAAAAAAAGATTTCAAAATCTGCTACCATCTTTTCAGTTGCATAAAGTAAATTTGGTTAGAACACTCAGTTGTTACTGTCAATATACCTTGAGGATTCATGTACAGGCTTGCCCAAAAAACTCTTGTCAGCCTACTTGGTGCAAGCAAAGATAACTGGTGATTCTCTCTGACAGACAAATTGCTCAAAAAGCAGGAAGTCATTCAAAATATCAGAAAATGTCATCTAAGAAAAGATCTCTAGTTGGGATAAGACTGATTGAGCCACAAATACAAATGGTACTAGGTGTGAAACAATTAGGGTTTATGCAGAGTAAAAATCTCTTGAAATCGTCTCAAGCTGATTGAGTAGAAGCCAAGCTACCCAAGACTCAAGGCCACGAACCGACAACCATTTTCAAGACTGACAAATTTTTCTTTGTGTGAAACAGGAACAAATTAGTGCAAGGGAAGTGGTTAAAAAAACAAAAAAAAAACAAAAAAAAAGGAAGAAGAAGAAAAGAAAAGAAGAGAAGAGCCGACAAAGAGAAGTTTCTCGAATGTTTGCCTTTATTTGTCTTGCTATTGTGCATAAAATCTTTCCATTGATCTTCACATATTTTCCTCCTAGGATAAAAATTCCTAGTCTGATGGAATTTCTCTCAATAAAAATCTTAGTCTGATGAATATTTCTCCTAAGATAGAAAACCTAGTCTGATGAATTTTCTCCTATGATAGACATCTAGTCTGATGAATCTTTCTCCTAAGATAAAAAAAGGACCCAGTCTGCTGAATTTTCTCCTAGGATCGAAATCTTAGTCTGATGAATCTTTCTCCTAAGATGGAAGACCTAGTATGATGAACTTTCTCCTAGGATAGAAATCTTAGTCCAATGAATTTTTCTCCTAAGATGCCAAAAAAGAGACCTAGTCTGATGAACTGTCTCCTAGGACAGAAATCTTTGACTGATGAATCTTACTCCTAAGATAGAAATCTAGTCTGATGAATTTTCTCCTAGGATAGAAATCTTTGTCTGATGAATCTTTCTCCTAAGATAACAAAAATGGACCTAGTCTGATGAATTTTCTCCTAGGATTGAAATCTTAGTCTAATGAATATTTCTCCTAAGATAAAAAAAAAGAAAAAGAAAAGTGGCCTAGTTTAATGAACTTTCTCCTAAGATCAAAATCTTAATCTGATGAATCTCTCTCGTAAGATAGAAGACCTAGTCTGATGAAAGTTTCTCCTAGGATAAAAAACTTAGTCTGATGAATCTTTCTCCTAGGATAACAAAAAACCTAGTCTGATGAATTTTCTCGTAGGATAATAATTTTTTTTAAAAGGTAAGTATGGATTTGAAAAAAAAAGAGGGTCAATTTTTAGTTCTCTTAAGTTATTAATCTTTAGTTTTCTTGAAATCAGGGGTCTTGCCTGGAGAACAGGGTCAGCTTTTACTTTAATGAAGCTTAGTTTATAGTTTTTCACAAGCTCAATCTCAATTCTAGGAGACGCACTTCCTAGTTTGGGTTATTCAATTTTCATCCCTAGGAGACGCACATCCTAGTCGAGTCTTTAATTTTACTCTCATCATTCCATCCTTCATCAAGAACGTAGGTGATTTATAGTTCTGCTAACAACTCACAGATCTTCATAGTGCAAAATGGGTAGAAAAGTTTCTTTTATTTTATCTATTTTGTTGTAGTATCAGGCGGCCACCTGGTGAACGAGGAAATACATTTCAAGTTTTTAAGTCAGTTGTAGGCGTTCACCTGGAGAACAAGGAAATTCATTCTAGTTTTAAGTTAGTTTCAGGCGCCCACCTGGAGAACGAGAGAGATTACATTTCACGTTTTTAAGTCTGTTGTAGGCGTCCACTTGGAAAACAGGGGAATTCATTTCTAGTTTTAAGTCATTAGCAGGCGCCCACCTGGAGAACACGGGAGTTCATTTCAGAATTCAATTCAAGTTTGAAATAGCAGAAGCTCGCCTCAAGAATGCGAGTCGACAGGGTTCAAGATGATTAAAAGAAGTCTCAATCCAAAATAAAGAAATGAAAAGAATAGAAGTGAATCCAAAATGCAGAGGCGAAGATAAGATGTATATTGCTCAAGACATGACTGAGTCACGAGCTTTGCATGTCGCGTCGTGATCCGAAAAGCTGAAGAAGAATGAACTAACACCTGCAGTTAGCAAGCATCAAGGTTCAAACAAAAGTCTTCATGAAGAATCATTCAAGATTCAAGATCAAGTTTCAGAAGACTTATAGATAGGAATCTTGTAACTCATAGCTGATAGGTTAAGTTAGTCTTTTTCATTTTGATTTTTATGTAATAATAGGACCGTGGACCGGAGCCTCGACGGAACCTCACTCGACTCTCCAACTCATTATTCTATCATTCTCTGAACTACACGTGACCTGATTCCCTTATAACCGGGGATATGTAGGCTATCCGAAACTAGGTCTCGGTCAAATTTTCCTTTCTTTTAGTTCTCTTCTCTTTTAAATAAAGGTCGGGTCAAAAACATGTCTGGTCATTCTTTGTCTGTGTGATGACCCAAAATGTTATCTTTAAATTAAATAATTATCTCGATATTTTAAGACCTTGAAAAGTGTTATCAATAATTCCTCGATTTGCGTGCGCAGTTAGTATAATTTTCTGGAAGGTTTTTATGTGAAAAATGGATTAAATTATGAATTCGAGCTTTAAAACTCAATTGAGTTGACTTTGGTCAATATTTTGAGCAAACGAACCCGGATTCAAGTTTTGACCATTCTGGTAGTTTCGTATCGTGATTTAGGACTTGGTCATATGCCCGAAATCGAATTCGGAGGTCCCTAGATCAAACTATCGCCATTTAACAGAATCTAGAAATCTAAGGCTAAAGATTTCTTAAGTTTGACTGGAGATTTGACTTTTGAGCAAATGACCCCGAAATGGAATTTTGATGATTCCAATAGTTTTGTATGGTGATTTTGGACTTAGGAGCATGTTTGGATTTCGATTTGGATTTGGAAGTACGTAGGACGATTCGGCGCATTTTGGCGAAAGTTAGAAAATAGAAGATTTTTGGAAAAGTTTGACGAGAGTTGACTTTTTGATATCGGGGTCGGAATCTAGTTATAAAAATTTTCATAGCTTCGTTATGTAATTTATGACTTTTTTGCAAAATTTGAAGTCAATCGAATTTGATTTGATAGGTTTTTGCATCGAATATAGAAGTTGGACGTTCCTAGTTTCATTAGGCTTGAATTGGGGTGTGATTCGCGGTTTTAGCGTTATTTGATGTGATTTGAGGTTTCGACTAAGTTCGTATGATATTTTAGACTGGTTGATACATTTTGTTGAGGTCCCGAGGGCCTCAGGTGGATTTCGGAAGGTTAACGGATAAAAAAGCTGCTGAAATTCTCTTTGGGCAGCTGTTGCCTTTTTTTTCACAGCAGCATGAACAGTAGCCGTGAAATGTCTATGCAGAATAACCTTGAACAATAGCCATGTACAGTAGCGTAAACAGTAATATGCGTGAACAGTAACATGCTTGAACACTACCGTAAAAATTCTGGACAGTTTTAAGTCCAGCAGCGAACAGTTCGGGTTTTTGCCATTTTTTTGACTTCCAAGCTCGGATTTTGGGCAATTTTGAGCGAGAAATCACTGGAATTATTGAGGTAAGTCCATTTCAATCATTATTTGTCAATATTATTGAATCATCATTGAATATCCCGGCTAGATTACGTGTTTTTGAGGTGTAAATCGGGAATTTGGGCCTAGGGATTTGATGATTTGGAGGCCGAATTGTTGTCGGATTTTGGTAAAATTGGTATGGTTGGACTCGTGGTTGGATGCAGGTTCATATTCCGTGATTTTTGTCAAGTTCCGAGATGTGGTCCCCACGGGCAAATTTTTAGTGCAATTTTAGATTTTAATGGAAAATATAGAATTTCATATGGAATTAATTCTTATAAATTTTATTGACTGAATCGAATTATAGTGGCTAGATTCGAGGCATTCAGAGGTCGATTTGAGAGAAAAAGGCATTGCGGAGTAGGATTTTGCTCGGATTGAGGTAAGTAACGGTTATAAATCTGATCTTGAGGGTATGAAACCCCAGAAATTGTGTTGTTGACTATTTTGGAGGTGATGTATATGCTAGGTGACGGGCGTGTGGGCGTGCACCGTAGGGATTGTGACTTGGTCCATCCCGTGAGACTATGGAATCAATTGACCTACTGTTTAATACATGTTCCCTCTGTTTTAATAGAAATTGACTGTACTTCATGTTAGAAATCATGTTTAGGCCTTATATGATTACTGTTGAGACCTGAGAGGTCGTGTACTTGCTAAATTGGCTGCTAAATTACTGTTTGTACTCAGTCATAACTTTTCTTGCTTATTATGCCTTTGTCTCTTACTGTTGATTATTGATACATGATATTACTTCTGTTTGGGCTATTTATATGATTTTTGAGAGTCTGAGAGATTTGAGAGATTGATGACTGAGTAAGTCCGAGGGCTTTGTTGTGAGGTTATTGATACTATAACACGTGAGTTGTCCGTGCGGATCCAAATAATGATACTATAACATGTGAGTTGTCCGTGTGGATCCAGATATTGATAATATAGCACGTGAGTCGTCTGTGCAGCACATGAGTTGTCCGTATGGATCCAAATATTATATTATAGCACGTGAGTTGTCCATGCAGTACATGAGTTTTCCGTGCAGATTATAGCGCTTGGGCTGAAGGAGCCCCTCCAAGAGTCTGCACATCCCTAGTGAGTGCAGGTATATGATAGCATGTGAGTTGTCCGTGCAACACGTGAGTTGTCCATGCAGTTTATAGAGCTTGGGCTGAAGGAGCCCCTCTGAAGTCTGCACACCCCCAGTGAGCTCATGTACCTATTGAGTATGATTATTGAGGGCTGAGAGCCGAGTGATTGAGCTGTTGAGATGAGTTGAGTGATTATTGCCTTGAGAGGCCATATTTGTTTTCAGTTAATTGCTACACTTAGTTGATATTTATCCCTGTCGTACATATTTCTGGAATATTTGATATCTGGTTTATTTGAGTACGCACTGATGAAACTTAAACTATTAAATCAAAAGTATGACTACTCATATTTGAAAGCTATTGAGATAACTATATTTGCATAGCTCATCACTACTTCTCAATTCCTTATTTATTTCTGTTACTTACTGAGTTGGTGTACTCACATTACCCCCTGTACCTCGTGTACAGATCCAGACACTTCTGGTCACGGTGGTTGCTTATTGAGGAGTCAGACTCAGGAGACTATTGAGGTAGTTGCATGGCGTTCGCTGACCTTGACTCTCCTTCCCTTTCATGTTGTATTGTTATATTTTTTCAGACAGTGTTTTATCAGTCGGATGTTGTTATCATTTAGATGCTCATGCACTCAGTGACACCGAGTTTTGGGAATGGATTGTATAGTAATTTTGGAGTTATATTCTATTTTTAAATGAATTTCTTTAATATTAACTTCTTCCGCCTTTGTTTAAAAGTTCTACTATGTTGAGATGTCGATTTGAGGCTTGCCTAGTTTCACGATAAGCGCCATCACGACAGGTGAGATGTTGGGTCATGACAAGTTGGTTTCAAAGCACTAGGTTACATAGGTCTCCCAAGTTATAAGCAGGTTTAGTAGAGTCTTGCGGATCGGTACTGAGACGCCTGTACTTATCTTTGAGATGCTGCAGAACCTTTAGGAACATTTCACTTTCTTGTAATCGGTCGTGCGAACTTGTTAATTTCGGAAACTAAAATTTCTATTATTTCATTATCTCACAAATGGTGAGGACATGTACTTTCGAATCAGATGGCCAGCCACCAGTACCGCCAGTCAGGGCCACGAGAGGTTGGGGCCGTGGTAAAGGCCAGGGCCGTGGTAGAGGTCGAGGTGTGGCTCGTTCAGCAGTTGGAGCAGCACCTATAGTACTACCAGTTGCTCCAGCTCAGGAGCAGTTTCCAGATATGGCTGAGCCAAAAAGGCCAGCTCAAGCACCAACTGTGCCTATTGATATTCCAAGCCTTTAGGAGACTTTGGCCCAGGTACTGAATGTTTGCACTAGTCTTGCCCAGGTGGCTTCAGCTCAGGCCACACCTGCTACTTCTCAGGCCGGGGGAGGTACTCATACCCCGATTGCCCATACTCTAGATCAGGTGGTGCAGGGACTTCAGACACTGGGGGTACCACCAGCCCAACCGGTTCCAACTGTTCAGGACTATGTGGTTCCTGCCATGCCTGATGATGAGAAGTGTAGATTGGAGAGGTTTGATAGACTTCAACCTCCGACTTTCAGTGGTGTAGAGGGAAAGGATGCCCAAGGTATCTTGGATAAGTGTTAGAGGATTCTTCGTACAGCAGGTATTCTGGAGGCTAGTGGGGTCTCGTTCACTACTTTCCAGTTCTCTGGAGCTGCATTCACTTGGTGGGAGGCTTATGAGAGGCGTAGGCCAATTGGTGCAGCGCCCCTTATATGGAAACAGTTCTCTGTTATCTTCCTGGAGAAGTATGTACCGTAGTCCCGTAGAGAGAAGCTGCGCAGACAGTTCGAGCAGTTGCGTTAGGATGATATGACTGTGATGTAGTATGAGATGAGATTTTCTGAGTTAGCCTGCCATGCTGTTTGGTTTGTTCCCACAGATAGAGAGAGGATCAGGAGGTTCATTGATGTCCTCGCATATCATATATGGATTCTTATGACTAGAGAGAGGGTAACTGGCGCTTCTTTTGAGGAGATTGTCGACATTGCTCGTGACATAGAGTCAGTTTGCCATCAGGAGAGGGTAGAGAGGGAGGCCAAGAGGCCTCGTGGATTTGGTAGTTTTGGTGGCGTCCCTTCTGGAGGTCAGTCTTACCACGACAGGGGTCGTGATTTCAAACATGCCCAAACGACTCGGCCAACTCATCGTGGGACATCAATCAACTACAGTTCTCACATTTCTCGTTCAAGCCATCCTTCATTAAGCGCACTACCAGCGCAGAGTTCTCATCATGCTTCGACTGCTCAAGTTTTGATGGGTAGCTCCACGGGGTATCAAGAGCAGTAGTTCCGTCAGAGGAGGGGTTGTTTCGAGTGCAGGGATCTCGGCCATTTCAAGAGAGATTGCCCTAGGTGGTTGATTGGGATCACATAATAGAGTTCTCGGCCAATGGCACCAGCTCCAACAGATGCACCACCCGCCCAGCCAGCTCGAGGTGGGGCCTAGTTAGCTAGAGGCCTCCCTAGAGGGGGCGTCTGATCAAGTAGCGGTCAGGCCCGATTCTATGCCCTTCCTGCCAGACTGGATGCCATTGCTTTAGATGCTGTAGTCGCAGGTATTGTCTTGGTATGCCATAAGTAAGCTTTTATATTATTTGACCCTGGTTCCATGTATTCCTATTTTTCATCATATTTTGCTCGTTATCTGGGTATGCCACCAGACATAGATATTATTTTCGGTAATGATTTAGTATCGGGTACTCAGCCCATTTCTATTCCACCATATCGGATAGCCCCAACAGAATTGAACGAATTAAAGGAGTAGTTGCAAGAGCTACTTGAAAAAGGCTTCATTCGGCCTAATGTATCACCATGGGGTGCCCCAGTCTTGTTTGTAAAGAAGAAATTAGCCGCCGATGTTTGTGGCAAGCCTATGAAGAGGGAAGACTAGCCAATGCAACACCACATACTTGGCTCAGTTCTCAGAAATATTTTTGAAGGAGTTTGTCTCCTGGATTCTCTGTAATATGTGGCATATGGGGTCTGAACGGTTGTGTTAGGTCACCATGACAGTGTCAGAATATGTCATCAGGTTCAATAAGTTAACCGTCATACTCCTACTTTGGTTCCTAATCCAGAGAGTGAGTCCGCAGACTCATTAAAAGACTCAATTATTATCTTGAAATTTAGTAAAACCTGGGAAGCTACAGGTTGATGCTTTATTTCGGCTAGTGGTAGAAATTGCCAAAATATTAGAATGTTTTCTGGATGAGGAAAAAAGGAAGCTAAGAAGACCAAGAGGTCTTGAGGTTTTAAAGGATTCAACAGATTCTACTTTATAACTACAAATCAATATGACAGGGGCTCGGGCAGCCAACCAGCCTAATCAATATATCTGATTACTCGGGGTGCTCCAGTAAGTTCCTTTAATGCAGTACCGACACGAGGTTCATATAATGGTTATTCCAGTTATCTAGCATAGACTCAGTATGAGCAGCTGAACCCTCAAAGGGATTGTTATGAATGTGGTAGTACTACGCACATCATAGGAAAATTGTCTTAGACTTGGGAGAAACGTTTTTTTTAAAAGCATTCAGGCTACGTGCCCATTTGTAGTTACCTCTCCACTTACATGACCAACCAGAGATAGGGGTCAGTATGTTAGAGGTGGAGGTGAGACTCCAAGAGGTGGAGACTCAGCCATTGATATATTTTCTATGGTATGGCTGAGGTCGAAACACCAGATGGTGTCGTTACAAGTACAGTCTCGACTTATTATAAAGTAGCAATTTTCTTAACTTGATTTGGTTCTGAGTATCGAGGCAATTCCTCCTATTGTGCTCCACTTATGAGTGAGCTTCGTAATTCTGAAATTTGCTTATGTGAATACTCCTGTTAGGAGATTCGATGGAGATAACTATGTTTATCATTATGTGTTGTGATTTTGTTAAACGGAAAATATTTTGAAAGAAGAAAATGAAATATTTCGATTGGCACGATGTGCATAATACTTGTGATTCAGAACTGAGGACGAGATCCTCGGATTTTAATATAATGAGAAATATTTAAACCAGGCTACAAGCTGCAGTATATGTTATAAAAGGACGAGATCCTTGTGGTGAAAGAAAAAAAAATTATGTGTTTAAATGCTCCCTTTGTGAAATTAAATTTTGTACTATAGTACTTATAGGGAGTCATGCCTATTAGACTTATTTGAAAAAAATTCTTGTATGAATATCTTTGTGTATAATTTGCCAGATTTGTATTATAATTATTGAGTTTTAGAGTACAAGGTGAGTGCCCGGGGGATGTAAATTGTTACTCATTAATTCGGGTGAGTAATTATGAGATCTTCATGCTTTATTGTTAGTAAACTGGAGGTTTGAAATGAGATTTTATTAACATGAGGTTAATTGGCGATGTTGTAATCTATTATGAACAACTATTAAGACCATAGATGTGGTTATGGTCATACATATGATGTGTTTTATGTCAAGATATCATTGTGATAATGTCGTGCTTGTAATGCGGAGATTAGTGTTATTGATATATACTTTGTGGTGCTTTGTTGGGTTGTGGACATGTTGTTAGGAGCTGTTTTGGTGTTACTCTAACAGGTGGATAGGCCCAATTACAGGGGAGACTCTGCCGAAATTTCTGAAAAATTGGGGAGTTAGAAAAATTTGGGATATTGAGATGTGCAAATAAAGAGATAAATTACATTATGTGTTTGAGGACGGACTCTACTTCTCATTTGAGGACGAATGACCCTAAGTGGAGGAGAATGTAATACCTCATATTTGATGGGTGCGTAGGCATGAGTTGCTACAGCCAATCGAGACTAATATCGTGTGTTGATGTGAAAATCGTACCTTTTCTGGAAATGATTGGAGTGTAATAAATTTGGTCTTAAAGTTTACAAATATGGAAAAAGGAAATAATCTCAATTGAAATGGTGTTGTCGGACTTATGTTGAATGCGGTAATGTGGGATCAATCGCGAATATTTGTGTAAAAGTAAAATCATCAATTGGGTAAACTGAGAATAATTCTTAGTACGTTTGAGGACGAACATTTGTTTTAGAGGTGGAGAATGTGATGACCCAAAATGGCATCTTTAAATTAAATAATTATCTCGGTATTTTAAGACCTTGAAAAGCGCTATCAATAATTCCTCGACTTGCGTGTGCAGTCCGTATAATTTTCCGGAAGGTTTTTATGTGAAAAATGGATTAAATATAGAAGTCAATCGGATTAAATATAGCGCATGGGCTGAAGGAGCCCCTCCGGAGTCTGCAACCCCCAATGAGTGCAGGTACCAATTGAGTATGATTATTAAGGGCTGAGAGCCGAGTGATTGAGATGTTGAGATGAGCTGAGTGATTGTTGCCTTGAGGGGCCATATTTGTTTTCAGTTAATTGCTACACTTAGTTGCTATTTGTCCCTGTCGTACATATTTCTGGAATATTTGATATCTGGTCTATTTGAGTACGCACTGATGAGACTTAAACTATTAAATCCAAAGTATGACTACTCTTATTTGAAAGTTATTGAGATAACTGTATTTGCATAGCTCGTCACTACTTCTCAGTTCCTTATTTATTTCTATTATTTACTGAGTTGGTGCACTCACGTTACCCCATGTACCTCGTGTACAAATCCAGACAATTCTAGTCACGGCGGTTGCTGATTGAGGAGTCAGACTTAGGAGACTATTGAGGTAGCTGCATGGCGTTCGCTGACATTAACTCTCCTTTTCTTTCATGTTGTATTGTTATATATTTTCAGACAGTATTTTATCAGTCGGATGTTGTTATCATTTAGATGCTCATGCACTCAGTGACACCGGGTTTTGGGAATGAATTGTATAGTAATTTTGGAGTTATATTCTATTTTTAAAAGGATTTCTTTAATATTAACTGCTTCCGCCTTTATTTAAAAGTTCTATTGTGTTGAGATGTCGAGTTGAGGCTTGCCTAGTTTCACGATAGGCGCCATCACGACAGGTGAGATTTTGGGTCGTGACAGTCTGAAAACTCTTCGTGTTTCCAGTCAAAGAGGGGCAACTGTAGACATGTAATTTTTGACCCTCCCAAGATTTTTTATATTTTAGCGTTCAAATATTTAGTTTAGATCTAACGTCGCTATTTGAACTAGTTTCGACCCTTTTACTTTATTTTATCACAAAAATAATAATTACAAAAATAGTTTCTCTTATTTAGCTAATTGATATTTTATTTAGTTACTTTTAGTTTATCTACCTTTCATAAAATTAAAAAATATACAAAAACAGTTTCACTTTTAGTATTTGGTTTTATTTGAGTAGTTACTTTTAATTAAGTGATTTCTATATTTTATAAATACATTTTATTTTTTAGAATAAAATTTGAGATTTTAGCTAAAAGAGTTTAAACAACCTAAAACTAGTCTCATTTTTGAATTTTCTTAAGCAATTTTGGACCAACTCAATTACCCTTAGCCCAAATAACATTAGTCCAATACTCACTAACCTAACCCTAAGATCTAAAACATAGACTCCTTTTAAAAGACCCCATCTCCCTACTCCAAAAGGGCAACAAAAAAAATAGAGCAGTTGCCCACAAAAAATGGAGCTAACGCCACCCCCCCCTAATCTGAAGAACCCAGTAGCAATTACCATAGAAAAAGTTGGAGCCGCCATGACAATTTCACAAAATAAGCTTGTTTAATCCTACTCAAAATGTTACTAGTATACATAGACCAATTCGAGTCTCCTTTCGACTTCCTCGGTCATTACATCGTCGTCTTGGTTCTCGTTTTTATTCTCTTGTGTTTAGCTCTCCTTTTCTTGCCCTTGTAGTTCTCTTCCTCTTCTGCACAGATTTCGTTCACCTCATTTCTCATCTCCTATGTCCTCATTAACCTCTGATTAGAATTCCAATGCTACCCCTGATGCTAAAACTAGTTCTTGAAGCTGTGGACTGTCTCTGTTCACGTTTGTTGCTTCTCAGACTGGTGAGGATCTTTAACATTATCTCCGTGGCTGCCAACTGCTTGTAGCAATATTTTCCTTTTCGCCGAGGTTTCGTTTCACAATTTCGGAGTTTCAGTCCAAGGATTGTTGCTTTGTTTAGCCCGATTGATTTGCAATTTTCCGCTTTGTTCATCAATAAAAGGTCCATTTCTCAATTTTCATTCTTATTTCATTTTGTTATGATAGCTTGGTGCGCGTGTTGGTTGATTTGTGATTCTACGTTGTTTGAGTAGCATCTCTTAGTTTTTATTTAAATTGTTTTAATTAATTTTTTATTTCGATTGTGATGTATTTAGTCTCGGTTCTTGAATAAATGCTTTTAATTGGGTAGATGAAAAATTGGAGTTGTTTCTTTCTTGGCAAGGAATAAGAATAGGTCATGAGTGGTGCTAAGTCAGAAGAATGCATAACTCTTAAGCCTCACAATAATCCAAAACTTATGAAAATAATTATGAACATTCGTAGCTTGATTTAGGTGCGATTAAATAAATCATCATAGCCATGTGTACAGTTCCCGTGGCATGGTCACGATATGTAAATCTCAATTCGGGTGTGCATTTCACGTGACCCGATCATAATTTCGAATAATAATAAAATAAACATGTTATAGATCATGGGTACGACTCCCGTGACGCAATTCGTAATGTGTACAAAAATGACAAGTGTACGACAATCGTGACTTGTTCTAGAAATAATTCCATAAATAAATAAAAGCGGTTATAAAAAAATACACAATAGGTTTAAAACATGCAATAAATCAAATAATTAGGCCAATTATTAATAGTTAAGTGACAGTGCTAAAACCACGGAACCCGGGAGTGCCTCACACCTTCTCTCGGGTTAACATAATTCCTTACCCGGATTTCTATGTTCGTGTACTGTAAAATAGAGTCAAATTACCTTGATTTGGGATTTAAAATAATCCAGTGACTTGGGACACCATAATTATTCCAAGTGGCAAATCAGAATAAATAAATAATCCCATTTCGATTATGCACTTTAAATTGGAAAAACTCCCTATCCCCCTTGGGAAAAAGGAGGTGTGACAGCAGTATTCCCAGTTTATGATTCTGCTGCACTAGTCACATCTGTCTAGTTCAAGCTCCACTCCAAATCTCTTGGCTTCAGTCAACTTTTCTAGTGAGTTATTGCCCGAAAGTGGTCTGTTCAGAACTTGTTTGCTTACTAAAATAGAGAACAAAGTATGGATTACAGACTCTGGAACTTCTAATCATATGACTTTTGACAAATCTATTCTTTTCAATATTCATACTCTTCCTATTCCTTTTCTTGTCTCACTTCACAATGGATATAAAGTTAAGGTTACTAATATTAGTTGTTTGACCTTGTCGCCTGATTTAATACTCCACAATGTCCTATATGTTCCCTCATTCCATTATAATCTAATTTATGTTTACAAATTAGTTGCTAGACATGATCATCTTGTTCAGTTTAGACATGCTAGCTAGACTTTTCAGGGCCCTTCACTGATGAGGCCAGTGGTACTTGGTAGACTAAAAAATGGACTTTACAAGCTCTTTCAGCTTCCTGCAATATCCTTCTGTTGTAATTCTTCCACTTTCAGTATCATACCTTGTTCCATCCCTTGTAATGTTTCTCCTGTTGAGTGTTCCAATGTTTCTAGTATTGATGCAAATATGTTTTCTGATGCGCATGTACATACTGATCATGCACTACTGAATAAAGTCAATAAAGATGATGTTGTTTGGCATTATAGACTTGGTCACTTGCCTTTTTCTAAGATGAAATGTATTCTGATTGTAATGCCAAGTTGTCTTCCAAACAATCTTTTACTTGCCTTGTTTTTCCACTGGCTAAACAAACCAGATTACTATTCCCTGATAGTTCAATACAAACTGTTGCAACATTTCAATTAATCAACATTGATACTTGGGGCCCTTACCATGCCTCAACTTATGATGGATCAAAATATTTCTTGACCATTGTTGATGAATATACTAGAGCTACTTGGACACACTTACTGGGTGCCAAGAGCAATATTTTTGACCTTTTAAAGGCTTTTATTGCTATGGTAGAAACCGATTTTCATTCTAAGGTGCAAACTATTAGGAGTGATAATGCACTGGAATTAGGGTCTAGTTTATCTGGATCTCAATTTTTCTCCGATAAAGGCACTATGCATCAATCTTCTTTTCCACACACTCCACAACAAAATGAAGTGATTGAAAGAAAACATAGGCATTTGCTTGAAACTGCTAGGGCCCCACTTTTTCAATCCCACCTACCTATTAAATTTCGGGGAGATTGTGTCTTGACTGCCACTTATTTGATCAACATGTTCCATTCTCCCTTACTAAATCACAAAAGCCCTTATGAACTCTTATATGCTAAACCTCCTAGCTATTCTCACCTTAGGGCATTTGGTTGTCTTTGCTACTCTATGTCCCTAAAACACATAAGGATAAGTTTCAGTCTAGAGCTTTGTCTTGTGTATTCTTGGGGTGCCCTTTTGCTAAGAAAGGCTATAAACTATATCACTTTGAAACTAACTCTTGCCTTGCATCTAGAGATGTTGTTTTTCATAAGCACATTTTCCCATTTCTTCAATCCTCTTCTGGTGCTCCTCGCATTTGTCCTTTTCCTTTTTCTGACTGTTCTGATGACTTTCCCCTTACCTCATCTCTTCATGTCCTACATCATCTCCCATTTGTAATGGTTCTCCCCTGCTTACTCCCGTTTCTACTTCTTCTGCTCCTATATCTCCCTCTTCATCCTCTTCTATCTTTTCAGCTTCTCCTCCTCTATCTGCTTTTGCTTCTTCCTCTCCTCCTCATCTACCTCCCTCTTCCTCTTCTCCTCCTACACTCAGAAGATCTACTAGGGTGCATACGCAGCCTTCTTACCTTCAAAGTTATGTATGCAACTCTTCATCCTTAGACTCCAGTTCTGTTTCCTCTGATTCTCCTTTTAGTCAGCAGCCTGTTCCTAAGACTTTCACTTACTCTCAGGCAACTCTTGTCCCTGAGTGGTAGGATGCCATGAGGAAAGAGTTTGAGTCTTTGGAAGCAAGTCAAACATGGGAAATTGCTGAATTTTCCCATGGTAAAAAACCTATAGGCTGCAAATGGGTGTACAAGGTTAAATATAAAGCTAATGGCACCATTGAGAGGTACAAAAATAGGTTGGTGTGTAAGGGTGATACTCAGGTTGAGGGGTTGATTTTTATGAAACTTTCTCTCCTGTTGTTAAAATGTCTACTGTTAAGACTCTTATTGTTGTAGCAATAAAAAGAAATGGCCTCTTTTTCAACTAGATGTAAATAATGCATTCTTGCATGGTGATTTGGATGAGGAAGTGTATATGAAACTTCCTCCTGGATTGTTTGTTCACTCCATTTCCGTATGTGGTACCCTCATGTACAAGTTACAAAAATAACTCTATGGGCTAAGGAAAGCTTCCAGGCAGTGATATGCCAAACATTCCCACGCCTTACAGTCTAGGGGCTATATTCACTCCTTAAATGATTATTCTTTGTTTACTAGAGGGTCTGGGGATTCTCTTATTATCTTGGTTGTTTATGTGGATGACATAGTTCTTACTAGGACTGATTTAGATGAAATTTTTGTCTTGAAAGCCTTTTTGCATGCTCAGTTCAAAATCAAAGACTTAGGCTTGTTGAATTATTTTCTTAGTATTGAGGTTTTGTACATTCCTTCTGGTGTTTTACTCCATCAACGCAAGTTCATTCATGATCTCTTGAAAGAATTTTGTTCTGATGTGTCTTCTCATGTGGTCTGCCCTCTTGAGTTACATGAAAAATTGAAGGCCAATATGGGTGATCTTTTACCCAGTCCTGAGTTGTATATGAGTTTGATTGGAAAGTTAAATTTCTTAACACATACTAGGCTAGATTTGTCCTTTTCTCTGCAAGATCTAAGTCAATTCATGCAGCATCCTTGTGTTCCTCATATGAAATCTGCCTTGCACCTCTTGAGGTGCTTGAAAGAGACTTCTGATTTTTGGTTGTTCTTCAACAACTCCTCTGATTTTTCTCTTCAAGTTTATTGTGATAATGATTGGGGTTCTTGTTCTGATTGTAGACCGTCAATGACTGGTTTTTGTATTATGCTGGGTGGCAGTTTGGTCAGCTGAAAATCCAAGAAACAACCTGTTGTCTCTCTATCCACCGCTGAGGCTGAGTATAGGTCCTTGAGAAAAGGTATGGTTGAGGATACCCAGCTCTCTAGACTTTTATCTGATTTTTTATTTACTAATATTTCTTCTATTCCTGTCTACTGTGATAACCAGGATGCCATATACATTGCAAAGAATCCTATTTTTTATAAGCGAACCAAGTATATAAAGTTGGATTGTCACTTTGTGCGCACCAAGCTGGCTGATGGCTTGATTTCTCTACTACACACTTCTAGCTCTACCCAAATGGCTGACATTCTCACCAAACCTCTACCTAGTTCAGTCAATCATCTCCATATCAGCAAGTTGGGTGTGTTACCACCCTCCAACTTGAAGGGGATGTTAGAGTTTAATATTTGTATTGATGTGGGCTAGTTAGCTTAGTTAGTGTATTTAGGCTTGGCCCACGTTTTTATTTATAGCTTTAGTGGACTAAACAGGGTTATATAAATATAGTGGCCCATATTCTATTTTGTATAGAAGAAACATTTTATTTTACAAAAAATGATGAGAAATAAAGCTCTACTGAATCTCTCTCTTTCTCTATGAAACTTCAAGCCCTAGTTACTATTTTCCTCAAAATCCATGTCGATTCTAGATTGTAATAGGGTGCAACTGTTTCCTGGTTCCTACGCGAACACAGAATGCTTTATGCGCCGAATTGCCCTTCTTTTAAGCAAAACCTTAATGATTCTTACTTTATACACCCATCCCATTCCTCTAGAGAGCTATGTAATTTGAATGATCTACTAATTTCTATCTAATAAGAACATTACATATACATTGATATAACCAGATTGTTAATGACATATATTTTTAACAAATCTTACGAATAAGAACAATATTAATTTGAATCAAATGATGTGAAAAGTCTCATAAATTTAATTCGATATTAAAGAAATTAACTGTCATTTATGAACAAAACAACAATTGTCAGTAATGTGTTCAAAATATTAGTATATGACATTGTATACGGTCAAAATTAAATGCCCCCAATTTTTAGGCTCATGGTTCCGTTCTAGGCCCGGGTCCAGGCAAGGTCGAAGTTCAAAATTGGTGGACCAGACTCGAGCTCGAAGATAGAGTGCGATGCCCGGAGATAGAAGTTCGAGGAATACCGAGGCCAAGTGTGCTCGACCTCGAATTAGTATCGTTATGGGTTTATAACAGAATGAGCTAGATTCTTGCCACATCCCCAAGATCATGGGGGTGAATCACGCAATAAGATTACACAATTCTGTACTAGGCGATCAGATAGCTGTATCAAGAATATTCCCTATTGTAAATAGAAATATTCCTTATTTGTAACATGATCTAATCACTAAGAAAAGAATATATTCTATACTTTTTGCCTACTATTTGTCAGCATTGTCCTTTTGCTCTACTGTTCTTACTTTACTTACCTTATTTTATTGCTATTAGTCTGTCTCGAGGTCACCGTCTCGAGCTCGCTACTGCTAGGTTACATTGGTTTGATTCACTAATCTCTTTCATCTTTACTTTTTATTTCTTGATTATTAATTGGTATTAAACTAAATCACATATCTTTAAATCCACAAATCAAACCTATTTGTTACTCGTATTTTCGAAGTAACAGTTTGGCGCCCACCGTGGGGCTAAAGATAATAGTGGTTATTTCTTTACTGATTCCGGTTACACACGTTTTTACTCTTTTTCTTGCCAAGATTTTTTGATTATCAGGTTGAAATATGTCTAGCTCACAAAATGCACCCATCCATGACAACGAAGGTCTTGGAGAAAACATCGACACATGGGTCGGTGTACCACCGATAAACCCAGGGGAAGTGCCAAATGTGGAACCAGTTGATTTTAGCTCTCATATCACTTTGAATGTAGATCTAGGCACGGAGCCCGAAGGAAATGTACATAGGGAAGCCCGATCCGGTGGCCAAAGAACACAAGGAATGGGGGATGGGGGAGTCAGCCTCTAACACAAGGAATGTACATATTCGAGATGCTGCAAGCTTAGCAAATCTCCATCGCTCAACTTCGGAGTCAGAATAAAACTCCAAATACAGCCGAACCAGTAAACACTTGGCATACTGAGCCAGTGCCAAAAAGGCCCGATGAAAGTGGCTCAGGGACTGACCCCACGATTTTGAGGATGCTCCAAGAGCTAACTAAGAGGATTGAGTCCAGTGAAAAGAAAATTGAAGACAATGATACAAAGATGGATACCTATAACTCCCATGTAGACCAGATACCGGGGGCACCTCCAGTTTTGAAAGGTTTAAATACAAAAACCATTCCCTTAGAGTGCGGCTCCGATGCTCATTCCCAAAATATTTTGCATGCCCGATATATCCAAATATAACGGAACAACTAACCTGGATGATCATATTACTTCATACACTCACGTAATCAAAGGAAATGATTTAAATGACGATGAGATCGAATCAGTCTTATTAAAAAAGTTTGGAGAAACACTGTCGAAAGGAGCTATGATTTGGTATCACAACTTAGCTCATAATTCTATTGACTCGTTTGCTATGTTAGTAGATGCCTTTTTGAAAGAGCACACCGGGGCCATAAAGGTGGCCACGAGAAAATCGGATGTCTTCAAAATAAAACAAAGGAACGATGAGATATTAAGGGAGTTCGTGTCAAGGTTTCATATGGAAAGAATGGAATTACCAACAGTCTCCGATGACTGGGCAGTACAAGCTTTCATGAAGGGTTTGAATGAAAAAAACTCGATCGCATCTCAGCAATTAAAATAAAATTTGATCGAATACCCAGCTGTGACATGGTCGGATGTGCACAATCGCAACCAGTCAAAAATCAAGGTTGAGGATGACCAGTTGGGAGCCCCCTCAGGTTTAGTTCATCCTAACAGATTCATAGCCAAGCCACCGAGCAACACAGATCGGGAATCAAGATTCAAAAAGAATGGTATCAGCCGTATGTTAATCAAAAGAATAATGGCTCAGGTCGGAACACTCCTCCAAATGATCAAAGAAAAGATCGAGGCCAAAGTTCTCGATGACTCACGAGTAAGAGCGGGTTCGATAAGCATACCGACCGCATTGAGGCTCCTCGATTATTAGAATACAACTTCAGTGTAGATGCGTCGGGGATTGTCTCAGCTATTGGAAGAATCAAAGACACCAAGTGGCCCAAACCTATACAGACCGATCCTTTTCAAAGGATCCTGAACTTGATGTGCAAGTATCATGGTACATATGGTCATAGAAAAGAAGATTACATGCAATTAAGGGAAGAAGTGGCTCGGTTGTTCAACAAGGGCCATATTCAAGAATACCTAAGTGATAGGGCTAAGAATCACTTCAAGGAGAGAGATGCAAGGAGAAATGAGCAAGAAGAACCTCAACATGTAATCCACATGATCATTGGCGGAGTCGATGTCCCTCAACGACCTGTGTTCAAATGCACCAAGGTGTCGATCACGTGAGAAAAACGGACTCGGAGCTATGTGCCCGAAAACATCCTATCATTCTGCGACGAAGAAGCAGAAGGCGTATCTCAGCCCCACAACGATGCCCTGGTAATCTCTATCCTTTTAAATAAATTCAAGTTAAATGTGTTTTAGTGGATCTAGGTAGCTCAGCGAATATAGTTAGATCGAGGGTCGTGGAGTAACTTTGCCTATAAGATTAGATTGTATCTGCATCGAGGGTCCTCAATTGCTTCAATATGGCGAGCGAAACAATAAAATGAGAGATTATCTTGCCAGTAAATGTTGTCGGGATCATACAAAACACCAAGTTCCATGTCATCGAAGGTGACATGAGGTACAATGTACTCCTCGGGAGATCATGGATACACAACATGAGGGCAGTGCCTTCAACTCTTCACCAGATGATGAAGTTCCCGACAGAGGAAGTAGTGAAAACAGTCTATAGAGAGCAACATGCTGCAAAAGAGATGTTTGCAATTAAGGAAGTGGCGCCGATACTGGAACCTTCAACCTCAGAGAAATCGAGCTCAAAAGATAAGCAGGCGACCAAGTAAGCAATCACCGCCTCTAGCCTCGATAGAGTCGGAGCAACAGATATGACAAGTATTCCACCATAAATCACCACACATCGTCTAAGCATCCCAGGTTCAAATCGGTGGAGCAAAAAAGGAGGCCTCAATCCGAGGTAAAGAATGCATTTGTAAAAGATGAGGTAACCAAACTTCTTAAAATAGGATTTACTCGGGAGGTAAAGTACCCCGAGTGGTTAACCAACGTAGTTGTAGTTCCTAAAAAAAAGCTTGTCCAAAAGATCTTTTCCCCTTGCCAAACATTAGTCGTATGATCGATGCCACAACTGGCCATGACTCCATTGCTACAACGTAGTGCCCTTCAGGCTAAAGAATGCAGGAGCTACATACCAACGCCTAGTTAATAAAACATTCGAAGAAGAAATAGGAAAAACAATGGAAGTCTATATTGATGATATGTAGGTCAAGTCCCTGCGCGCAGAGGACCACTTTGTTCATTTGTAGGAAACACTCAAAATTTTGAGGAAATACTACATGAAACTTAACCCAAAGAAATGTGCCTTCGGAGTTAGGCATGAAGGCCACCCCGTGTTCTCTAGTATATGGCTCCAAGGCCCTCATCCCCATCGAGGTCGGAGAACCCAGCACCAGGTTTCGACATGCCTCGGAGGAATCAAATCACGAGGCCATGAATGCTAGCTTTGAGGTATTAGATGAAAAGCGAGAGGCAACGCTTGTTCGGATGGCCGCACAGAAGCAAAGGACGGACCTTCGACACTTTGGAATTGGGACTTAGTTCTACGAATGGTCACCCTCAATACTCGAGACCCTAATAAAGGGAAACTAGGCCCGAATTTTGAAGGGCCGTACCGAGTCCTCAGAATTGTTGGTAAAGGATCTTACAAACTTAGGTGAACAACTGATTAAAACATATTATTAATCAAATGATACTACTGCTAAGGTATGACTTTATCCTTTGTCTATTTGAGATTAAAATAACTTATTACAGATATTCGATCGAAGCTATCAAAGGTACGCGATCTCGGAGACACCCCTTTTTACATGAAGCCTCAGGTGTTTAAAGCATGTGTTACACTCTTTTTTCCTTATATCGAATTTTGTCCCAAATGAGTTTTACCGGCAAGGTTTTTAATGTGGCAACAGTTATGTACTACCTAAGGAGAACTAAATAGTATCCAAGGCTTCTTTTCAATTAACCTCGAATACTGGGGGCATCACCCTTGGAGGTTATATTTTCAAGGAAAATACTTTACGCCTAAGAGGGCCTCGACAGGAAAACTTTGTAATGGGCCAAACAGCCAGATGAACTGTGAACAAATAGAATAGTCGAGCCCCAACAACAAAACATGTACGCATTACTTGAAGAAGCATTCTGTTTATATCAAAAACACTTTGTGTCTCAAAAACGTTTACTATTATACGAACTCTACACTTATAATCCTACGGGAAACGGCTCAAGAGACAAAGCATAAAAGTACCCCAAATACTCGAGGACTGTCATCGACAGTCAATACATTTGAGTCACCAAAAACTCGGATTCATAAGACCTTCAAGAGGCATCCCCTCAAAACAAAGGCCAAGGCCAATATACTCGGGGACTAACTTTTCAAACATGCTCAAAAAGTTATCGGGAAACAAGTCCAAGTGACATACCTGAAGGCTACGACCATATTAAAAGACTACGGTCATGTAAAAAGGATGCAGCCTAAATAATGCGGCTCGGAGACGTCCAACTTCTGCTATAAATCAAAGGCCTTCAAACACTTTGTAAAAACCGGTTAAATCAGGATATCCTCGGCAAAAGCAAAAATTTAAAGGGCTTCAATAAAATCAGCACTCGAATAATCTAAAGGCTTCAGTAGACATGAGCTTTCAAAAAAACCTCAAGAGGTATTCGATTACGTTTATACAAACTAATTAGTAATAAGGTTACGATATGTCAAACCTTCGAAAAACCCAAACGGGTACAAAAAACACTTCCTTAGGCATACAAAAAAATTTACTAAGACTTTTAGCCGAAAAAAGGGAAAAATTATAGCCATTTTAGAGGCCGAAACGACCCAACTTAAAGAGACTAAAGTCCGATATGTAAGATTTTAAGGGCAAACTTAAAGAGCCTAATGCCGATGTATAAGAGCCTAAATGGCCAACTTCGAAAGGCTTAAGAGCCAAAAACATAAAGTTCGAGACTCCGCTCTCACTCGACTCGGACTCAAGAGTCACAATACCTTGAGCTCACATCAAATTGATTAAAACTTAGCTGGAGGATTATTATATATATCGATAAAGACCCAAGGGTTTATTATTTCCCGAGTCCGAACCAATTCTCGAGCCAACCATTCAAGTTATGCAATCAATGTATTCTATAAAAAAAGACAAAATGAAATCCAATACAAAATGAAATCCAACGCAAGTCAAAAAGTTCCTTTTGTATTTCCAAAAGATGATTACAAAAGATATCTGCACAAGGGATACTTGCACAAAAAATGTGAATAAGGAAACCTAAATCTACTTCGGTGCTATATCCTCGGCAGCTGCACCTTTAGGAGCAGTATCTTCGGGGTCCTCACCCTCGGGGACTCCATCCTCATCTTCTCCACTCTCGGAGCCACTGGCTGAATCGTCCTCATCGGAGAGCAAAGCAACAGCCTCTTCTTCCAAGGCCTTCACCTTTTCTATATTGGCTGAGAGATCGAAGCCGTGAGCATGTACCTCCTCGAGGGTTTCCCTCCGGGACTGTCGCCTAGCATGGTCGGGTGCACATGATAACTTAACTTCAGCTGTAATGGAGATCTCCTTGGACCGGGCATTTGTTGCTTCAGCGTCATCCCGATACGAGGACATAATTGCCTCAGGATTAGATTTGGCCTTAGCCAGCTCAACAGAAAATTTAGCCTTGAGCACCTCAATTTTGCGGCCTCGAGCCAGGCCCTTCTCCTTCACGCTTTGGAACTGATGTTCGAGTGAAGCCAGCTGCTCCTAAAGGTCTTCTTTCTCAGAAACAAGATTGTCCATGCCTTTCCTCCAGCCTAGGGTTTCGGCCTCCTTCATCTTGAGCTCCTCTCGAAGTTGCTCCACTATTTTGCCCTTTCGTTGAAACTATAAAATAAAATTGTTAGAAGGCCGAACTGGTTGGTCCATGACAAAATTTCAGAGGGAATATTAACCCTTCGGTAACCTCGGTTCGTTGTTTACAAGCCTTTGCCAATTCAGCTCGAAGATCGCTGATTTCGTTCCCCTTCTTAACATAGAGGGTTTTAAGACTGCCCATTTCTTCCGGGATCTTCTTAAGCTCAGCCTCACATCGAGTAAGATCAGCTCGAGACTAGGAAAATGTCCTTTTATGCAGCACCACAACCTTCATAAAAAAAGGGGAAAGTTAGATTCAGAACAACAAAAGCAAAACGCAAGCATAATTCTAAAGGACAGAAAACTCACTTGTTTGAAGAGTCGACGAGCCTCATCAAAGATGAAAAAAGAATCTGTGTCGGGGCCATCTTCAAACCCTGCAAGGCATTCATGAAAGATGTCATGCCCTTCGTGGCTCTCCCCCACTTCAGAAGATCTCTTATTCTGAGCATCTCGGATTTGCCCCTCGGAGAACTCGGGACCAGGCGGTGAGTCATCCATATTGATTACCCCAAGTGATCTACTCAGGGCATTCCCTTTTATTTGAAGAGGTTCGGGATCGGGTCCCTCGGCCTCGTCCTCCAAATGGCCTCCTAGGCAAGGTGCCTTTTTTCTGCCCGATGGCTCAGGAACTTTGTTTGAACTCCCCTCGGAGATTTCTCCAGCTCTGGAATAAACCACATCAACCATCACCGGCTCGACAGACTTCGAAGAACAATCACTTCCTCTTTTACGATTTACCAAGGGGCAGTCATCATCTTCTTCTTCCTCGCGTTGGGTCGTTTCCGGAGATAATGTCACTGTATCGACCTTGGACTTTTGAGTTGCGCTTTTCTTAGGCTTCGAGGGATTAGCAGGTGACTCCATTTTCTTCTCTTTTCTTTATATGGCTTCGGGGTCTCTTCTTCACCAGCCGGGGCCGGCCGCATAGCAACGGCATCTCCGAGACCTGCACAAAAGTCAAAGTAAGTATTCCACTAAAGAAGTACAAGTAAACAAACAAGAGAACTCACCATGATTTTTGGCCTCCCATAGGCCTTTGGCCAAATATCGCCAGCAACGCTCCGAACAAGAGGAAGTGGAAGCCAGTTTTCGGACCCAGCCTTCAAGGTTCGGGACCCCACCAGGAAACCAAGCGGTAGCTGCGCCATCGGAAAGGGGTTAGACCAAGGGAAAAGATAAAGCCGAGAAAAATAAGAGAAAACAGGGTATAAACGTACTATTTACTTACGCTTCATGTTCCACTCCTCGGGGAACGGCATCCAATCAGCAGGAATCAGGTCGGAGGTCCTAACTCGGACAAACCAGCTCATCCACCCTCGATCTTTGTCCTCATCTATACTAGAGAAGAGATATTTCAAGGATTAGCGTTGATGTTCTATCAAGCCACCGCGATAAAGTCAAGGAAGGTACAGTCTGATCAGATGGTCGAGGGTGAAAGGCATCCCTTTTACCTAACTCGAAAGGAACATGATCAAATGAACGATTCGCCAGAATGAAGGGTATATCTGCCAAGCGTCACTCGGTATTATTGGCAAAAGTCAAGAAGAATAGGATCTATGGGACCCTGAGCTGGAATTACAAGGACCAGCGTGAACAGGAAGGTATACACGCTTAAGTACCCCGCTTTATATGTAGTGATATCTTCCTCGGGGAAAGAGATCACTACTTCTTTGTTCTCCCACTTGTAGTCCTCCTTAACTTGCATGAGCTCATCCTTGGTAATCAAATTGACATATCGAGACATGAGCTCACATCATCTTGGTGTCGATACAGGTTTCTCGATCTTGAAATCGGATGTTATTTCACATGGCGGAGGAATGCACTCCTCAAAACGAGGGGGCACTACCGGTGAAGATGAATAAGCTTTTTCTTTTTGGGGAACTGAATTAGAGGTCTTAGCCATTATAATGCGGAGATTCAAGAAGATGGAGAATGTTGATAATGAAGTAAGAGCTAATAGAAGAGAAGGGAGAATTCAGAGAAATTGAAAGAGCTAATGAGACTTTGAGAACAATATAAGAATAAAGTTTGCAATATTGTGAAGTTTATCTATTATAGAGGTCATTTAAGAGTACTGAGGAAGCCAAAAAGCCGACCGTCAGTCACCTCCAATTAATTCATTTCTTACCGACCTATTTTGAGTTCGAGAAAAATGTTCACTCGACTACTAATCTCAAGGGCTACCCGAGTTTGAGAAAATTACCCGGGGACTATAAAAAGGCTAAGGGCTAACTTTATCTCGAGTTCGAGCAAGTACTCACTCGACTACTAAGCTCAAGGGCTACTCGAGTTTATGAAAATCCTCACTCGATGATTATCTACGAAGCCTATGGGCTAACTTTTTTTCAAATTCGAGACCTTGCTCTCACTCAACTCGGACTCAGGAGTCCCAATGTCCCGAACTTGCATCAAATCAATTTAAGCTTAGCTCGAGGATTAGCAAAAACCTTAAGGAATATTATTTTGATCGATTAAAAACCTAAGGGTTTATTATGTCCTGAGTCCAGTATTCGGACTAATCATGAAAGTTATACAATCAAATTTTTCACAAATAAAGACAGAATGGAATTCAACACGAGCCAAAAATGAGACAAAGAAGTCCTTTTATATTTCCAACAGATGATTACAAAATATATTTATAACATCCACGAAGGGTCCTTACACAGAACAAAAAAGCAAAAAACAAAAGCCATGAACCTAATCTACTTTTAGGACCACGACCTCGAGAGTGGCGTCTTCACGAACCACCTTCCCAGGAACTCAATTTTGATCTTTGGAAATGTTTGAAGAAATTTAGGGCAGAAAACCCTCGATGAATACTTCCAACAGCGGGGATCGAGAATTCTGTGGAAGTTTTGGGCCGTAATCCGTTAGAAAAGAACGACAAAAGAAAAAACCAGAAAGGAAGCCAAGAGGATGTCGCTTCACCTTCTATCACAAGAAAAACCAAAAAAACATTGCAAGGTGCGCGAACAACGATCCAGGAATATTTATCCTTGGGACATCGTATCGGTGTAGGATGCAAAATTTAGTAGATAATAGTGCCACTTCACTCCATGGAAAGCAAAAGGAATGAAGTGCCACACCAGGTTGAAGTTAAGAGAGATGAGTGATAGGGTAAAGTTCGCATATCTTCTGATGTGGGAAGGATTCTGCGCCTTTCCCTCGTTGTTTCGAATCAAGGCTTTCAAAAGGGGAGCCTTGACGTAACTGGTAAAGTTGCTATCAGATGAGCACATTGCTAGCGTAACTGGTAAAGTTGCTATCAGATGAGCACATTGCTGGCGTAACTGGTAAAGTTGCTATCAGATGAGCACAGTGTTATCAGATGAGCGCAGTTGCTATTAGAAAAAGAGATAAAGAAGGGAAATAATCAAAGTAAATGAAGAGAAAAGGAGCATAGTTCTTTGTTCAACAGAGTGGCCTCATATTTATAGAAAGGCGACGACGGTTCGGCGGCGCTATTGGCCGACCAGTGCTGGCGCGCATTTGATGTTTTGGGGAAGCATGCAGACATGACGTCATCATAGGAGGCTCGGGAATATTGAGGTTCAAATCGTTTCATATCATCTAATTCTAAGAAACGCGAGGACTATCTTTATACGGTCAAAATTATATGCCCCCGATATATAGGCTCAAGGTTTCGTCCTAGGCCTGGGTCCGGGCGAGGTCAAAGTTCAAAATCGGTGGACCAAACTCGAGCTCGAAGATAGAGTGCGATGCCCGGAGATAGGAGTTGTCTGAATCATCAACTTTAGTACTACAACTTAGTTTTGGTTTTCTACTGGCAGAGCACAACGCACCGTTGTTTTGTTTTACTGATGTTGATCTTGAATCTTGAGTTTTCACGATCCTCTTCAATTTGCGAGTACTCTGATCATCAAACCTATCAAAGCTCTGCGTTGTCCGAACTCCTGTTGCAAGATTTGAATTCTGTTCGGAAAGCATCGATTTCTTGTCGCAACAACTGATCACGTCTTTAGTGTATTTTCTTTTTCTACTATTCAAAAGGGAATGGGTAATGGGCATATTCTGCCTTCTCATAGCCATGGGCATTGGCATAGTACTACTGCAAAGTTTTACCGGTGGAGTGTAGGGAAAAGGCAATGGAAATTAATATAATTTGTGAATCGAAACCCTAAACATATGCTAAACAACTAGAGATGAAGTATTATATAGAGTTGTTGGCCTTTTCCGAATACATTTAGGAAACCAAAATAGTATAGCCTTTTTTGTTACACGTGGAGGAGCGGTTAAACTTGAAGTTTTTAGGACTAAGGTTATACGTCATTTGTTTCCTAATTTTGTTTTCCCAGGTAATTCCACGCGCCAAGCCGATTGACTAACATCATTACAGTATAATTTTTTCTTCTTTGTATCAAAACGATAATAATCACCAAAATAAACTGGTTAGCCTACAATCTTTAGTTAAGAATAAGAATGTAATTAAGTAAATAGAGACTAATCTCTTGGGAGAAAAGAAAACAGTTAGTTGATTTTAGTAAAGGAAATTTTATATAGGAGTAATATTTTTAGATCAAATGCTGAAAATAAAAAATTCACGCCCAATGGCCATAGAACTTTATTAGCTAAAGCATTAAATTTATCGTATAAATATAGATATCAAGTCCAAGAAAATCCATTTTCATCGAAAATAATAAATTTATAATGCTAGGTTCGAAATTGTGAAAAATCTCTTATTCCAAATTTCCAATGCAAAAGTTAAAAGAAAGGGGGCAAAATACAAATCGACCGATTGACAGAAACCAATTGTATTTGCTAGCAAAAAAGACATTAAGGAAACATGAAGCACATAACAAAAGAAGAATATATTAAGATACGGTATAAAGTGGATGATTTCTTTTTCTAATCATTATTAAAGGATGTCTTTAGGGAGTTACTTAAATTGATTAGCAGAGTGCTAGTTGTAGCATAATTTTAGCAATTGAAAGAGCCTTTTTTATAGATCATAATTTTAAGCCGTGGAATCATCCACTGATGCATTAGGATAGGCTGCCTTTATCACACCTCCTTGGGGTGTGCTGAGTTTAATATTTGTACTAATGTGGGCTAGTTAGTGTAGTTAGTGTATTTGGGCTTGACCCACGTTTTTATTTATAGCTTTAGTGGACTGAATTGGGTCATATAAATATAGTGACCCACATTCTATTTTACAGAAGAAACATTTTATTTTACAAAAAAAGATAAGAAATAAAGCTCTATTCGTTCTCTCTCTCTTTCTCTATGAAACTTCAAGCCCTCGTTAGTATTTTTCCTCAAAATCCATGTCGATTGCAGATTGTAACATGGTATCAGAGCTGGATTATAGTAGAGCTCGTCCTTGCCTATCGTCCGATGTTACCCATGTAACTTCTCGTCGGAGTGTTGTTTGAGTTCTCTCATCAAAGGCATTTTCTGATTTCTAGGGTTTCAGCGTTTGATTCTTCAAATTTTTCATTTGTTTCGTTGTTGTCTGGGCTTATCCGTCTGGTTCCTACAAGCGATTGGGACAGTACAGACTTTTCAGTTGGACTCTCATCGGATTCTAGGTTTTTGGCTTCCGCTTGCTATTTCCTTCATTTTTTTCTCATTCAAGGCCGTGTCTTTTCAGTTGCGAAAGAGTTGGTAACTTCATTTTCATATCTATTCATTTTTTTCACTTGCATGTCAAGCTAGTTGATATCTTTTGAGTAAAAATGATGATTGGTAATGTTACTCCTATTGCAAACAAAAGTATTTTTGAGTCTTCGTCCGTTCCAATTAACTCCTCTGCTCGTCACACTGCTTTTCATCCTAATGATTTTACTCATCATTGTCACCCTCTATATGTACATCCTTCAGATATATTAGGGGCCTCTTTAGTCTCTATTCCTTTTTATGGTACTTGTTATAGTAGTTTGGATAAGGAATATACTAGTTGCCTTATCTGTGCGCAATAAGCTAGACTTTATAAATGGGACTACTGAGAAGCCTCTTGTTGGTTCTCCACTTGCGAGACAGTGGCAACGTTATAATGACTTGGTGGTATCCTGGCTAACCAATTCTCTCACTAAGGAAATCTCTCATAGTGTTGAATACTCATAACTTGCCAAAGATATCTGGAATGAACTAGAAGAGAGATATGAAAAAGCTGATGGTGCTAGGATTTTTGAATTAAAGAAATAACTAGCACATATTCCCAAGGGTCCTTAGATATTGCCTCCTAGTTTAATAAAATCAAACAACTAGGGATGAAATAGCCTCTATTTATGTCAATCATCTGAGTGTTTGTACTTGTGAAGGAAATAAAAAGACTGAAGAGGAGCAAAAGGTGTATCAATTCTTGATGAGACTCAATGAGACCTATCTTTAAGTTAGGAGAAACATCATTATGTTAAAACCTCTTCCTTCCATGTACATTGTATACAACATATTGCTGAGCGATAAAAGCAGATACAAGTTTCTTCTGCCTCTCACTTTTCCTCAAGTTCTGCCTCATTAAATGTTGGTGTCTCCATGTAGAATTTTCGGTAAAAATTCAGCTTTGATTATCCTAAACCTTCTCTTATTTGCAAGTATTGTAAAAAGCCAGGCCAAACTATTGAAAAGTGCTACGAATTGCATGGTTTTCCTCCAAACTTCAAATTCTCCAAAACTACTTGTCCAAGGAAAATGGCTGCCAATATTGAAGTGGACAAATCTGGTTTCCTAGGTGCTTCTGGGGGTTCTGATGACCAGCCCAATCTCAGTCTGAACAACTATCTGCAATGCCTGGTTTGACTAAAGAACAATATTCCTAGTTAATGATTCTACTGCAGCAGTCACATCTGTCTAGTTCAAGCTCCACTCCAAATCTCTTGGCTTCGGCCAACTTTGCTGGTCGGTTACTGCGTGAAAGTGGTCTGCATAGAACTTGTTTGCTTACTAAAATAGAGAACATAGTATGTATTATAGACTCTGGAGCTTTTGATCATGTGATTTTTGACAAATCTCTTCTTTTCAATATTCAAACTCTTCTTATTTCTTATATTGTCTCACTTCCCAATAGATATAAAGTTAAGGTCACTAATATTGGTTCTTTGACCTTGTCACCTGATTTAATACTCTGTAATGTCCTATATGTTCCTTAATTCCATTATAATCTAATTATATTTACAAATTAGTTGCTAGACCTGGTCATCTTGTTCAGTTTATCATTGCTGGCTGCACTTTTTAGGGCCCTTCACTGAAGAAGCCAGTGGTACTTGGTAGACCAGAAAATGGACTTTACAAGCTCTTTCAGCTTCGTGCAATATCCTGCTCTTGTAATTCTTCTACTTCCAGTATCATACCTTGTTCTATCCCTTGTAAAGTTTCTCTTGTTGAGTGTTCCAATATTTTTAGTTTTGATGCAAATATATTTTCGGATGCACATGTACATACTGATCATGCACTACTGAATAAAGCCATTAAAGACGATGTTTTTTTTGGCATTTTAGACTTGGTCACTTGCCCTTTTCTAAGATGAAATGTACTTTTGATTGTAATGTCAAATTGTCTTCCAACAATCTTTTACTTTCCTTGTTTGTCCATTGGCTAAACAAACCAGACTACCATTCCCTGATAGTTCAATACAAACTGTTGCACCATTTCAAATAATCCACATTGATACCTGGTGCATATACCATGCCTCAACTTATGATGGATCAAAATATTTCTTGACCATTGTTGATGACTATACTAAAGCTACTTGGACTTACTTACTGGGTGCCAAGAGCAATGCTTTTTACTTTTTAAAGGCTTTTATTGCTATGGTAGAAACCCATTTTTATTCTAAGGTGCAAACTATCAGGAGTGATAATGCACTGAAATTAGGGTCTAGTTTATCTGGATCTCAATTTTTCTCTGATAAAGGCATTGTGCATCAAACTTTTTGTCCACACACTCTACAACAAAATGTAGTGGTGGAAAGAAAATATAGGCGTTTGCCTGAAACTGCTATGGCCCTACTTTTTCAATCCCACATCCCTATTAAATTTTGGGGAGATTGTGTCTTGACTGCCACTCATTTGATCAACAGGTTCCCTTCTCCCTTACTAAACCACTAAAACCCTTATGAACTCTTATATTGTAAACCTCCCAGCTATTATCACCTTAGGACATTTGGTTGTCTTTGCTATTCTACTGTTCTTAAAATAGATAAGGACAAGTTTTACCCTAGAGCTTTGTCTTGTGTATTCTTGGGGTACCCTTTTGCTAAGAAAGGCTACAAACTGTATAAGTTGGAAAGTAACTCTTGCCTTTTATCTAGAGATGTTGTTTTTCATGTGCACATTTTTCCATTTCTTCAATACTCTTCTGGTGCTCCTAACATTTATCCTTTTCTTTTTTCTGACTGTTCTGATGACTTACCCCTTATCTCATCCTATGTTCCTTATTCATCTCCTACCTCATCTCACATTTGTAATGGTTCTCCCCTGCTTACTCCTGTTTCTACTTCTTCTGCTCCTATATCTCCCTCTTTATCCTCTTCTATATTTTCAGCTTCACCTACTCCATCTGATTCTGCTCCTTCATCTTCTCCTCCTTTACCTCCCCCTTCCCCTTCTCCTCCTACACTCTTAAGATCTACTAGGGTACATAAGCAACTTTCTTACCTTCAAAGTTATGTATGCCACTCTTCATCCTTAGACTCCAGTATTGTTTCCTCTAATTCTCCTTTTAGTCAACAGCCTGTTCCTGAGCCTTTCACTTACTCTCAGGCAGCTCTTGTCCCTGAGTGGAAGGATGTCATGAGGAAAGAGTTTGAGTCTTTGGACCCAAATCAAACTTGGTAAATTGTTGAATTGCCCCATGGTAAGAAACCTATAAGCTGCAAATGGGTGTACAAGGTTAAATATAAAGCTAATGGCACCATTGAGAGATACAAAGCTAGGTTGGTGGTTAGGGGTGATACTTAGGTTCAGGGGGTGATTTTCATGAAACGTTCTCTCCTGTTGTGATAATGTATACCATTAAGACTCTTATTGTTGTAGCAGTCAAAAAGAAATGGACATTTTTTCAACTAGATGTAAATAATGCATTCTTGCATGGTGATTTAGATGAGGAAGTGTATATGAAACTTCCTTCGAGATTGTCTGTTCCCTCCAATTCCTCATGTAGTACGCTCGTGTACAAGTTGCAAAAATCTCTCTATGGGCTAAGGGAAACTTCCAGGGAGTGGTATGCCTAACATTCCCATGCCTTACAGTCTAGGGGCTATGTTCACTCCTTAAATGATTATTCTTTGTTAACTAAAGGGTCTAGAGATTCTCTTGTTTTATTGGCTATTTATGTAGATGACATAGTTCTTACTAGGACTGATTTAGATGAAATTTCTGCCTTGAAGGCCTTCTTGCATGCTCAGTTCAAAATCAAAGATTTAGGCTTGTTGAATTATTTTCTTTGTATTGAGGTTTTGTACGCTCCTTCTGGTGTTTTACTCCATCAACGCAAGTTCATTCATGATCTCCTGAAATAATTTTGTTCTGATGTGTCTTCTCCTGTGGTCTGCCCTCTTCAGTTACATGAAAAATTGAATGCCAATATGGGTGATCGTTTACCTAGTCCTAAGTTGTGTAGGAGTTTGATTGGCAAGTTAAATTTCTTAACACATACTAGGCCAGATTTGTCATTTTCTCTGCAGCTTCCTTGTGTTCCTCATAGGAAAGCTTCCTTGCACCTTTTGAGGTACTTGAAAGGGACTTCTGATTTTGGATTGTTCTTCAACAATTCCTCTGATTTTTCTCTTCAAGTTTATTATGACAGTAATTTAGGTTCTTGTCCTGGTAGTAGACGGTCAATGACTAGTTTTTGCATTATGCTGGGTGGTAGTATGTTCAGCTGGAAATCCAAAAAACATTGTGTTGTCTCTCTATCCTCTGTTGAGGATGATTATAGGTCCTTGAGCAAAGTTGTAACTGATGTTACCGAGCTCTCTAGACTTTTATCTGATTTTGGGTTTACTAATCTTTCTTCTATTCCTGTCTACTGTGATAACTAGGCTGTCATATACATTACAAAGAATACTGTTTTCTATGAGCGAACCAAACATATAAAGTTGGATTGTCACTTTGTGCGCACCAAGCTGGCTGATGGCTTGATTTCTCTACTACACACTTCCAGCTCTACCCAAATGGTTGATATTCTCACCAAACCTCTACCTGGGGCGGTCCATCATCTCCATATCAGCAAGTTGGGTGTGTTATCACCCTCCAACATGAAGGGGGGGGGGTCTTGAGTTTAATATTTGTACTGATGTAGGCTAGTTAGTGTAGTTAGTGTATTTGGGCTTGGCCCATGTTTTTATTTATAGCTTTAGTGGTCTGAACTGGGTCATATAAATATAGTGGCCCACATTCTATTTTGAACAGAAGAAACATTTTATTTTATAAAAAGATGAGAAATAAAGATCTGCTCAGTCTCTCTCTTTCTCTATGAAACTTCAAGCCCTAGTTAGTATTTTTCCTCAAAATCCATGTCGATTCCGGCTTGTAAGAGGGTGCAGACGTTTTCTGGATCCTACACGAATACAAGATGCTTTATGCACCAGACTGCCCTTTTTTAACAAAGCCTTAATGATTCTCACTTCATACACCCATCCTATTCCTCGAGAGAGCTATGTAATTTGAATGGTCTACTAATTTCTATCTAATAAGAACATTACATATACATTGATATAACTAGATTATTAATGACATATATTTTAATAAATCTTACGAACAAGAACAATATTAATTTGAATCAAATGACGTGAAAATTATTATAAATTTAATTAGATAATAAAGAAAATAACTGTCATTTATGAACAAAACAACAATTGTCAGTAATGTGTTCAAAATATTAGTATATAACATTGTATACGGTCAAAATTATATGCCCCCGATTTATGGGCTCAAGGTTCCGTCCTAGGCTCGGGTCCGGGCAAGGTCGAAGTTCAAAACTAGCGGACCAGACTCGAGCTCGAAGACAAAGTGTGATGCCCAAAGATACGATTTCAAGGAATACCGAGGCCAAGTGTGCTCGACCCCGAAATAGTACGGTTATGGGTTTGTAACAGAATGAGCTAGAGTCCTTCCACGTCCCCAAGATCATAGCGTGAATCAAGATTGTACTATTCTGT
The DNA here is from genome assembly GCF_000393655.2 of Nicotiana sylvestris. Classification (NCBI taxonomy): domain Eukaryota; kingdom Viridiplantae; phylum Streptophyta; class Magnoliopsida; order Solanales; family Solanaceae; genus Nicotiana; species Nicotiana sylvestris. Next base: position 13,206,897 of record NC_091059.1, read on the forward strand.
ACTAGGCGGTTAGATATTTGTATCAAGAATATTCCCAACTGTAAATAGAAATATTCCTTATTTAGCCTACTGTTCCCCTATTATAAGGGGATCCCAATCATTTGTAACATGATCTTATCACTAATAAAAGAATATACTCTCTACTTTTTGCTTATTGTTCGTCAGCATTGTCAATTAGCTCTACTGTTCTTACTTTACTTGCCTTATTTTATTGCTATTAGTCTGTCTCGAGGTCACAGTCTCGAGGTCGCTACCGCTAGGTTACGTTGGTTTGATTCACTAATCTCTTTCATATTTACTTCTAATTTCTTGATTATTAATTGGTATTGAACTAAATCACATTTCTTTAAAACCACAAATCAAATCTAATTATTACTCATATTTTCGAGGTAAACAGTTGTCACGACCCTGGTTCACCCTCCGTGAACCATCGTGACGGCACCTAGTCCCTACAACTAGGTAAGCCTAAAATACGAAAGATAAACCAAATTTGCGGAAGATAAACAATTTAAATAGAAAATAGTGTAATAAAACATCGTTTAAAAGCGCCACTCGGCATACACAACATTAACTCTCAAGAACTAGTGCATTTCCCAAAACCCGGAATCTCATGAAACCATAAGCCTTGGAATATCTACCCATGTCTAACTCCAGAATATCTAACAAAGAAAAGAAATACAGAAGGGCTAATACAATAGGGAGAGTAGAAAGGGACTCCTCGGTCTGCGAACGCGGCAGATATACCTCGAAGTCTCTGGAATAGACGTCTCTCCTCAAGAGTGATAAGACTAGGTCAAAGTACCTGGATCTACACATGAAAAACATGCGCAGAAAGGGCATGATTAAACCACAGCGGTACTCAGGGCCCTACTGAGGTTAAATAAAATATAAAGTTTGACAGTGTAGAATAGAACAATATAAATAAGTACAGTAGTAAAAGTAACACAAGATATAAAGGGCAACAATAACTATTACAGAGGCAAGGTAAACACAGAAAGAAATACGGCTCAGCACCAAAATAATAATCGGGGATCTCCCAGGATACCGTCTTGTAGTTTCAAATATACATATCCAATCGATCTCCCGGGATACAGTCCCGAGTCCAACTCATAGTGCGGGGATCTTCCGGAATACCGTTTCGTAGTCCCAAATGTAAATACTCAGTACCGAAAACATTTACTGGGTGCAGTCCCATAGTTCCATATAATTGTGCAGGGGGATCTACCGGAATCCCACATCCGTAGTCCCAAATGTAACAGAAAATGGGGGAGTTACCAGAATCCCACATCCGTAGTCCCAATGTAAATACACAGCAACAACAGGAAAATATTCAGAAATGTCAAATTTCATATTAAGGCAAACAAGTAATTCTAGCATAGCATGCTGCACAGAATTCATGTAAAGTAGTTTGAGAAAATAAAGCAATTAAATCACTTAGACATGCTTTCCTAAGCTAACAACATGCTTAATAGTACAAGTAATAGAAATAGGAAAGGAAACATACTAGTAATTAATTAATGAAAACCGGATTTCCAACAATTAGCACAAGTACGCATTTGTCACTTCACGTACAAGGCATTTCAATTATCAATAATACCAAATCCTAAGGGAAGGTCCCCCCCACAAGGTTAGGCAAGCCACTTACCACGAACCGACTCAAAATAAACCCGAAACCATGTCTTTGCCACGAGTACTCGACTTCGAATGGCCCCTATTCAATTCAATTGCATAATGTAAATAACACTTCAAGTAACTGATTCCACAAAGAAATTCTAAGCTAATACGCGAAATTAGGTAAAATGACCAAAATACCCCTCAGGCCCACGTCTCGGAATCGGGTGCAATTTACATTTTCGGAATCCTCATACTCTCACGAGTCTATACATAACAAGAACACTTAAATGGGAGTTCAATTGGCCCCTCAAATACCCATTTTAAGGTATCTTAATCTCAAGCCCTAATTACCCATTTTCCCCAAATTTTTCACCACTAATTAGGTCTTTAATCACATATAAACGAGTTATGAAGTCAAAAATGTAACTCCAAGTGATTCCCATTTGGTTTCCTCAATAATCACCCTCAAAAGCTTCAATCCCGTTCAAAAATGGTGGAAAATGAAGAAAGGTTGCAGATGGGCTATTTAAATACTGCCCAGGTATTCCTTCTTCGCGAACGCGGAAGGCCCCTCGCGTTCGTGAAGCACAATTTCACTTGGGCCCAGATTTCTTCATCACAAACGTGATGACAGGGATGCGAACTCGATTCAAAACTTCCTCCTCCTACACGAACGCGGGAAAGCCATCGCGAACGCGTAGGTAGAGAACTCCCAGCTTCTCGAACGCGGGAGACACTTCGCGAACACAAAGCATAAATTCCTCACCAGCCCACCTCCTCTTCGCGAACGCGAAACCCCACTCGCGAAAGTGGCTCGGGGACTGACCCCACTGCTGCAACATTTTATGCAATTTTCTAAGTTCCAAAAGTGACCCGTTGAGCATCCGAAACACACCCGAGGCCCCCTTACCAAACATGCCAACCAAGCCTAAAACATCATTAAAACTTGTTCCAATCTTCGGAACGCTCAAAACAACATCAAAACACCAATTTAGCATCGGATTCAAGCTTAAGAACTTCAAAAACTCTCAAAATATGCTTTCGATCAAAAAGTCTATCAAACTTCGTCCGAATGACCTAAAATTTTGCACACACGTCACATTCAACTCTACAGAGCTACTACAACTTTCAGAATTCCATTCTGACTCTTGGATCAAAATCTCACTATCGAACCGAAAACTTCAAAAATTCAACTTTTGGCATTTCAAGCCTAAATTAGCTACGGACCTCCAAAACACCATCCGAACACATTCCTAAACCCGAAATCGCCCAACGGAGCTAACGGAACCATAAAAATTCTATTCTGAGGCTGTCTTCACACTATTCCAACTACGATCAACTTTCCCAAACTTAAGTTCTCATATAGGGACTAAGTATCCCAAAACTCTTCGAAACTCAAAACTAAACATCCCGGTAGATCAAAATAGTAGAAATAAACACGGGGAAAGTAGTTAATAGGTGATTGGGGCGTTAATTCTTAAGATGACCGGCCAGGTCGTCACATCCTCCTACACTTAAACATTCGTTCGTCCTCGAATGAGCATAGAGACATACTTGAACTAGTGAAAAGATGAGGGTAACAGCTGCACATATCCTGATCGGTCTCCTAGGTCACCTATTCGACCGGCTGACCCCGCCACTGAACCTTCACGGATGTAATGTTCTTCGGCCTCAGCTTTCTAACTTGCCTATCCAATATTTCCATTGGCTCCTCAACATAGGATAGATACTTGTCTAACTGGACTGAGCTAAAATCCAACACGTGCGACAAATCATCGTGATACCTCCAGAGCATCGAAACATGAAATATCGGGTGAACTCCTGCCAAGATGGGAGGTAGGGAAAGCTCATAAGCAACCTCCCCAATATGCCGCAATATCTCAAAAGGTCCAATAAACCTCGGACTCAACTTTTCTTTCTTCCCGAATCTCATAACGGCCTTCATAGGCAAAAACCGAAGCAGAACCCGCTCTCCAACCATATAGAATACATCACGAACCTTTCGGTCAACGTAGCTCTTCTGTCTGGACTGGGCCGTACGGAGTATATCCTGAATCACCTTAACCTTCTCCAAAGCATCCTGTACCAAGTCTGTACCCAATAATCTGGCCTCATCCGGCTCAAACCAACCCATCGGGGACCTACATCGCCTACCATATAAGGCCTCATACAGTGCCATTTGAATGCTGGACTGATAGCTGTTGTTGCAAACAAATTGCGCCAGTGGCAAGAACTGATCCCAAGACCATCCAAACTCAATCACACACACACGAAGCATATCCTCAAGAATCTGGATAGTGCGCTCAGACTGTCGGTCCATTTGGGGGTGAAATGATATACTCAACTCACCCGAGTACCCAACTCATGCTGAACGACCCTCCAGAACCGTGATGTGAACTGGGTACCTCTATCTGAAATGATGGAAACTGGAATACCATGTAGATGAACAATCTCTCGGATATAAATCTCTGCTAGATGCTCCGAAGAATAAGTAGTACACATAGGAATGGAGTGCGCGGACTTGGTCAGCCGATCCACAATCACGCAAATAGCATCAAACTTTCTCAAAGACCGTGGGAGCCCAACTACAAAGTCCATGGTGATCCGCTCCCACTTCCACTCCGGAGTCTCTATCTACTGAAGCAACCCTCCCAGTATCCGGTGCTCATACTTCACCTGTGAGTTACAAACCCAACTATATCTTTCTTCATCCGCCTCCACCAATAGTGCTGCCTGAAATCCTGGTACATCTTCGCAGCACCCAGATGGATGGAATACCGTGAACTGTGGGCCTCCTCTAAAATCAATTCCCGAAGCCCATCAACATTGGGTACACAAATTCGACCCTGCATCCTCAATACCCCGTCATCACCAATAGTCACATCTATGACATCACCGTACTAAACCTTGTCCTTGAGGACAAGCAAATTAGGGTCATCATACTGACGCTCCTTGATACGATCAAATAAGGAAGACTGAGAAATCAAGCAAGCCAGAGCCCGACTGGGCTCCAAAATATCCAATCTCACAAATTGGATGGCTATGGCCTGAACATCCATCGCCATAGGCCTTTTCGATACTGGTAAATAAGACAAACTCCCCAAAATCCCTGCCCGGCGACTCAAGGCATCAGTCACCACATTGGCCTTGTCCGAGTGGTACAAAATAGGGATATCATAGTCCTTTAACAACTCTAACCAACTCCTCTGTTGCAAATTTAGATCCTTTTGCTTGAATAGGTGCTGCAAGCTCCGATGATCAGTATAAATCTTACAAGGCACACAGTACAAATAATGGCGCCAGATCTTTAAGGCGTGAACAATGGTAGCTAACTAAAGGTCGTGGACCGGATAATTCTTCTAGTGAACCTTCCACTATCTGGACGCGTAGGCAATCACCCTACCGTCCTGCATCAAAAACGCTCCAAGTCCAATCCTCGAGGCATCACAATAGACAGTGTAAGACCCCAAACCTATAGGCAATATCAAATTAGGGTTGTAATCAAAGATGTCTTGAGCTTCTGAAAGCTCGCCTCACACTCTTCCGTCCACTAGAACGAAGCACCCTTCTGGGTCAGTCTGGTCATAGGGGCTGCAATCGATGAAAACCCCTCAACAAACGACGGTAATAACCCACAAAGCTAAGAAAACTGCGGATCTCTGTAGCTGAGGATGGTCCAACTCTGTACGACCTCTACTTTCATCGAATCCACCTGAATAATCTCACTTGACACCACGTGGCCTAAGAATTCCATGGAATCCAATAAAAACTCATATTTCGAGAACTTAACATATAACTTCTTTTCTCTCAAGGTCTGAAGCACTGTCCTCAAGTGTTGCTCATGATCTTCCCGACTTTGGGAATACACCAGAATATCATCAATAAAGACTGTAAGCACGTGATTTTTGACCCTCCCCGAGAATTTTTACGTTCTTAAGCTTAAATATCTAATTTAGGACTAGTATAACTATTTTAACTATTTTTACTTTATTTCGTTGCAAAAAGAAAATTTCAAAATATATATATAAATTTTAGTTTATGTATCTCTCATAAACTTGAAAAATAAAAATTGTACTTTATTTTGGTACTTTATATAAATTCGAAAATTACAAAAAAAATATAGTTCTATTAATGTTTGTAGTCATTATAATTTTTGAAAAAATACAAAAAAATTACTTCTTATTTTTGTCTTTATTAAAGAACGAAAATTACAAAAAAATAGTTTTATTAATATTCTATAGTCATTTTTAACTTTGAAAAAATACAAAAATATTACCTCATATTTTATCTTAATATTTAAAAACGAAAATTATAAAAAAAATAGTTTTATTAATATTTTGTAGCTATTTTAAAACCTTGAAAAATATTTAAAAAGATATAGTTTTGTTTAAATACTAGTCTTATTTTTGGTAGTTATTTTGCTTACATAGGACTAGTTAAGCAACGTGTTCCTATTTCTCGGGTCCGGGCAAAAGAATAATATTCGGGTTCAAACTACCCGGTTTTAGGCCTAATTTCGGACCTAGCCCATAATAAACCGTGTCCAGGACACATGGGGAACCCCACCACGCGTGGGGGACATATGTCTCGAACCCCACCACGCGTGGGGCTCATTTTTTGGGGCAAACCCATACAAATGCACGAGACTTGGACTGGAAAAAGGGACCCTTTTTGCAAAAATCCGGAAGAAGTACTGTTTGATCATCTTCTTCACTAGAAGAAGGAGAAGACTACTGTTCCTTCTTCTTCTTCAAAGAGGAAAGTGAGAAAAACCAACTCCACCGTCTGAACCCCCCCCCAGCTCCTCACCTCCTGCCCAAACTCCATCTCCTCACCAAGGCTAGTGTAACAGACAGCATACTCTGAGACAGTCATAGCACCCTTGCGCAAATGCTCAAACTTTGGTCGCCATCCATCCTTGAGGCTCTGAGGAACATACTCTCTCAGGAAAAGATCTGAAAACTGAGTCCAAGTCAGTGAAGTAGACTCATCCGGACTATATAACTCATTGGTGCGCCACAACTCATAGGCAGCTCCTCGAAGCTGGAAAGTAGTGAAGGAAATCCTGCTCGATCCTAATATACCCATGGTACGGAGAATACGGTAACACTCATCTAGAAATCCCAGAGCATCATCCGATGCTAGACCACTGAATACATGAGGCTTGTACTTCTTTAACCTCTCAAGTCTCAGTTGCTCATCCTCGGAAGCCGCTTCCCTGTCCTCAGGCTGATCTCGAACTTCAGGTTGTACATGAATAATCTCAGGGACCTACTCAACATACACTCGCTACTCAGGATTACAGGCAACGGAAGTCCGGGCTCCTCCCGTGGCCTGAGACGTAGTTGCAGCAAGGGGAAATAACCCTGCCTGAGCCAAAGTGGTGTACATGCTCATGAACTGTGCCAAAGTTTCCTGAAGTGTTAAAGTAGTAGTAGTAATAGGCTTATCAGGTGCCTGGACTCCGGCTAGAACTGTTGGTGGTACCTCGGTGGCAGCTCGTGCAGGTGCTCTGGCTGCACCACATGCGCGTCCTCGGCCTCTACCCCGTCCCCTGCGTCTGACGGCTGCAGTAAGGGCACGGGTTCCTGAGCATCTCGGGTAGCGCGTGTCCTCACCATCTGTGAAAGAATAGAAGACAGAGGTTTAGAATTGTGATATCAAAATCTCTCATGACAAGAAAATCAAATGAAGTGGAATTTTCCTAACAGTTACATAGACTCTCGTAGATAAGTACAAACGTCTCCGTACAGATCAGCGAGACTCTAATAAAACGGCTTGTGATTCATGTCTCCTATGAACCTAGAGCTCTGATACCAACTTGTCACGACCCCAGTTCGCCCTTCGTGAACCATCGTGATGGCACCTAGTCTCTACAACTAGGTAAGCCTAAACTACGAAAGATAAACTAAATTTGCGGAAGATAAACAATTTAAATAGAAAATAGTGTAATAAAATAGCGTTTAAAAGTGCTGCTCGGCATACACAACATTAACTCTCAAGAACTAGTGCATTTCCCAAAATCGGGAATCTCATGAAACCACAAGCCTTGGAATATCTACCAGTGTCTAACTCCAGAATGATCTAACAAAGAAAAGAAATACAGAAGGGCTAATACAATAGGGAGAGTAGAAAGGGACTCCTCGGCCTACGGACGCGACATGTATACCTTGAATTCTCTGGAACAGTCGCCTCGCCTTAAGGATGATAGGATTGGGTTGAAATACCTAGATCTGCACATGAAAAACATGCGCAGAAAGGGCACGAGTACACCACAGCGGTACTCAGTAAGTGCCAAGCCTAACCTCGGTTAGGTAGTAACGAGAAAGTTCAAGGCCCTACTAAGGTTAAATAAAATATAAAGTTTGACAGTGTAGAACATAACAATATAATAAGTACAGTAGTAAAAGTAACACAAGATATAAAGGGCAGCAACAACTATTACAGAGGCAAGGTAAACACAAAAAGAAATACGGCTCAACACCAATATAACAATTGGGGATCTCCCAGGATACCATCCTATAGTCCCAAATATACATATCCAATGGATCTCCCGGGATACTGTCCCGTAGTCCAACTCATAATGTGTGGGGATCTACCAGAATCCCGTTCCATAGTCCCAAATGTAAATACTCATTACCGGGGAAATCTATCAGGTGCAGTCCTGTAGTTCCATATAACAGTGCAGGGGGGTCTATCGGAATCCCACATCCGTAGTCCCAAATGTAACAGACAAGGGGAGAGCTACCAGAATCCCGTTTCGTAGTCCCAAATATAAATACTCATTACCGGGGGAATCTACCGGGTGGAGTCCCGTAGTTCCATATAACTGTGCACCGGAATCCCACGTCCATAGTCCCAAATGTAACAGACAAGGGGAGAGCTACCGAAATCCCACATCCGCAGTCCCAATGTAAATACACAGCAGCAACAGGAAAATATTCAGAAATGTCAAATTTCATATTAAGGCAAACAAGTAATTCTAGCCTAGCATGCTGCACAGAATTCAGGTAAAGCAGTTTGAGCAAATAAAGGAATTAAATCACTAAGACAAGCTTTCCTAACCTAACAACAGGCTTAATAGTGCAAGTAATAAAAATAGGAAAGGAAACATACTAGTAATTACTTAATGAAAATTGAATTTCCGTGCGCACTCGTTACCTCACGTACAAGGCATTTCAATTATAAATAATACCAAATCCTAAGGGGAAGGTCCCCCACACAAGGTTAAGCAAGCCACTTACCTCGAACCGGCTCAAAATCACCTTGAAACCACATCTTTGCCACGATTACTCAACTCCGAATGGACCAAATCTATTCAATTCAATTAGATAATGTAAATAATACTTCAAGTAACTGATTCCACAAAGAAATTCTAAGCTAATACGCGAAATTAGATAAAATGACCAAAATGCCCCTCAGGCCCACGTCTCATAATCCGGTGAAATTTATATTTTCGGAATCCTCATACTATCACGAGTCTATACATAACAAGAATACTAAAATCGGAGTTCAATTGACCCCTCAAATACCCATTTTCAGGTCTCTTATTCTCAAGCCCTAAATACCCATTTTCCCCAAGTTTTTCACCTCTAATTAGGTATTTAATCACATATAAACGGGTTATGAAGTCAAAAATATTATCTCCAAGTGATTCCCCTTTGGTTTCCTCAATAATCACCCTCAAAATCATCATTCCCGTTCAAAAATGGTGGAAAAATGAAAAGGGCCGCGGATGGGCTATTTAAATACTGCCCAGGTATTCCTTCTTCACGAACGTGGAAGGTCCTCGCATTTGCGAAGCACAATTTCCCTTGGGCCCAGATTTCTTCATCACAAAAGCGATGACAAGGATGCGAACGCAATTCAAAACTTCCTCCTCCTACGCGAACGGGGGAAAGCCATCGCGAACGCGTGGTATAGAACTCCTAGCTTCGCGAACATGGGAGACACTTCGCGAACGTGAAGCATAAATTCATCACCATCCCTAGCTCCTCTTCACGAACGTGAGACCCCACTCACGAATGCAAAGAAGGAAACCAGAACTGACTGCTGCAACATTTTCTGCAATTTTCTAAGTTCCAAAAGTGACCCGTTGAGCATCCGAAACACACCTGAGGCCCCCGGGACCTCAACCAAACATACCAACCAATCCTAAAACATCATTCAAACTTGTTCCAATCTTCGGAATGCTCAAAACAACATCAAAACACCAATTTAGCATTGGATTCAAGCCTAAGAACTTCAAAAACTCTCAAAATACGCTTTCGATCAAAAAGTCTATCAAACCTCATCCGAATGACCTGATATTTTGCACACACGTCACATTCAACACTATAGAGCTACTCCAACTTACAAAATTCCATTCTGAACCTTGGATCATAATCTCACTATCGAACTAGAAACTTCAAAAATTCAACTTTCGGCATTTCAAGACTAAATTAGCTATGGACCTCCAAAACACCATCCGAACATGTTCCTAAACCCGAAATCGACAAACGGAGCTAACAGAACCATCGGAATTCTATTCCGAGGTTGTCTTCACACTATTCTGACTACGGTCAAATTTCCCAAACTTAAGTTTTCATTTAGGGACTAAGTGTCCCAAAACTCTCCGAAACTCAAAATCGAATATCTCGGCAAATTAAAATAGCAGAAATAAGTACGAGGAAAGCAACTAATAGGGGATCAAGGCGTTAATTCTTAAGACGACCGGCTGGGTTGTCAGAATAGTTAGGCACCCACCGTGGGGCTAAAGATAATAGTGATTATTTCTTTACCGGTTCTCGTTACACACGTTGTTTTTATAATATTTCTTGCCAAGATTTTTTGATTCTCAAGTTGAATCTAGCTGAAAAATGTACCCATCCATGACAATGAAGGTCTTGGAGAAAAATGCAACGCAGGGGTCGGTGTACCATCGATAAACCTAGAGGAAGTGCCAAATGTGGAACCAGTTGATGTTAGTACGCACATCTCTTTGAATGCAGATCTAGGCATGGACCCCAAAGGAAATGTACACAAGGAAACCTGATCCGGTGGCCAAATAACATAAAGAATGGGAAATGGGGGAGTCACCCTCCAAGTAATATTCGAGATGCTGCAAGCTCAGCAAAGTGCCATTGCTCAACTTCAGAATCAGAATAAAACTCCAAATACAGCCGAACCAGTAAACACTCAGCATACTAAACCAGCGGCGAAAAGGCCGATGAAAGTGGCTCGGGGACTGACTCCACGATTTTGAGGATGCTCGAAGATCTAACCAAGAGGATTAAGTTCGGGGTAAAGAAAATTGAAGACAATGATAAAAAAGTGGAGACCTGTAACTCCCGCGTAGACCAGATACCGAGGGAACCTCCAGTTTTGAAAGGTTTAGACACTAAAATATTCATACAAAAACCATTCACTCAGAGTACGATTCCGATGCCAATTCCCAAAAAATTTTGCATGCCCGATATACCCAAATATAATGGAACAATTAACACCAATGAGCATATTACTTCATACACCTGCGGAATCAGAGGAAATGATTTGAATGACGAGGAGATCGAATTAGTCTTGTTAAAAAAATTTGGAGAAATGCTGTCGAAAGGAGCTATGATTTGGTATAACAAATAACTCTAACTCTATTGACTCGTTTGCTATGTTAACAGATGCCTTTGTGAAAGAACTTGCCACGGCCATAAAGGTGGCCACGAGAAAATAGGATGTCTTCAAAATAAAACAAAGGAACGATGAGATGTGAAGGGATTTCGTGTCCAGGTTTTTGATGGAAAGAATGGAATTACCACCAGTCTCTGATGATTGGGCAGTACAAGCTTTCATGCAAGGTTTGAATGAAAGAAGCTCGATCACGTCTCGGCAATTAAAACAGAATTTGACTGAATACCCAGCCGTGACATGGTCAGATGTGCACAATTGCTACCAGTCAAAAATCTGGGTCGAGGATGACCAATTGGGAGCCCCCTGGGGTTCAATTCATCCTAACAAATTCAGAGCCAAGCCCCCGAGGGACACTGATCGAGAATCAAGATTCAACAAAGAATGGTATCAACCATATATTGCTTGAAGGAATAATGGCTCGGGTCGGAACGGTCTTCGGAACGAGCGAAGAAAAGATCGAGGCCAAAGTTCTCGGGCACTCATGAGTAGGAGCAGGTTCGATAAGCATACCTACTCCGCCAAGGCTCCTCGATTATCAGAATACAACTTCAGTGTAGATGCGTCGGGGATATTCTCAGCTATTGGAAGAATCAAAGACAGCAAGTGGCCTAAACCTATGCAGACTGATCCTTCTCAAAGGAACCCGAACATGATGTGCAAGTATCATGTCACACATGGTTGTAGAACAGAAGATTGCAGGCAACTAAGGGAATAAGTAGCTCGGTTGTTCAACAAGGGCACTCTTTGAGAATACCTAAGTGATCGGGGATAAGAATCACTTCAAGGAGAGATATGCAAGGACAAATGAGCAAGAATAACCACAACATGTAATCCACATGATCATTGGAGGAGTCAATGTCCCTCTACGACCTGTGTTCAAAAGCACCAAGGTGTCGATCACGAGAGAAAAAAGGACTCGGAGCTATGTTCCCAAGGACATCCTATCATTCTGCGATGAAGAAGCAGAAGGCGTATCTCAGCCCCAAAATAATGCCCTGGTAATCTCTCTCCTTTTAAATAAAATTCAAGTTAAATAGGTTTTAGTGGATCTAGGCAGCTCAGCAAATATAGTCAGATCTAGGGTCGTGGAGCAACTCGGCCTACAAGATCAGATTGTACCTGCATCCCGGGTCCTAAATGGCTTCAACATGGCGAGCGAAACAACAAAAGGAGAGATTATCTTGCCAGTAAACGTTGCTAGGATCTTACAAGACACCAAGTTCCATGTCATCAAAGGTGACATAAGGTTCAATGCACTCCTAGGGAGACCGTAGATACACAACAAGAGGGCAGTGCCTTCAACTCTTCACCAGATGATGAAATTCCCGATTGAGAAAGAAGTGAAAATAGTCTATGGAGAGCAATATGCTACAAAAGAGATGTTTGCAATTGAGGACGTGGCATCGATACCAGAACCTTTAACCTCAGAGAAATCGAGCACCAAAGATAAGCAGGCAACAAAATAAGCAATCACCGCCTCCAACCTCGATGGAATTGGAGCAACATATATGACATGGATTCCACCGGAAATCACCACGCATCAGCTAAGCATCCCAAGTTCAAACTGGTGGAACAAAAAAGGAGGCCTGAATCCGAGGTAAAGTAAGAATTCGTAAAAGACGAGGTAACTAAACTTCTTAAAATAGGATCTACTCGTGAGGTAAAGTAACCCGAGCGGTTAACTAACGTAGTTGTAGTTCCTAAAAAAACATGTCCAAAATATCTTTTCCCCTTGCCAAACATCGGTCGTATGATCGATCCCACAACTGGCCACGACTCCATTGTTACAACGTAGTGCCCTTCGGGATAAAGAATTCAGGAGCTACATACCAACGCCTAGTTAAAAAACTTTAGAATAACAAATCGGAAAAATAATGGAAGTCTATATTGATGATATGTTGTTTAAGTCCCTACGCGCAGAGCACCACTTAGTTCACTTGCAGGAAACATTCGCAATTTGGAGGAAATACTACATGAAGCTTAACCCAGAGAAATGTGCCTTCGGAGTTAGGCATGAAGGTCACGACGTGTTCTGCTTCTATATCTCCCTCTTCATCCTCTTCTATATTTTCAGCTTCTCCTCCTCCATCTTATTTTACTCCTTCCTCTTCTCCTCCTTTACCTCCCTCTTCCCCTTCTCATCCTACACTCTGAATATCTACTAGGGTGCATAAGCAACCTTCTTACCTTCAAAGTTATGTATGCCACTCTTCATCCTTAGACTCCAGTTATGTTTCCTATAATTCTCCTTTTATTCAGTAGCCTATTCCTGAGCTTTTCACTTACTCTCAGGCAGCTCTTGCCTAAGAAACAAAGAAAAAACAACAACAACTTGAATTAGAGAAAGCCAGGATTAATCTAGAGGCGAATTTAAAGTTGCAGAAACAAAGAGAAGCAGAAAGAATTGCTTTAGAAAAGATGGTAAAGATGGTTCTATTTAATTACGATTTGCAAGTATTGAGAGATTTTGAGAGACTGGTTGGATAAAAATAAGGTGAAAATAAAAGAAACTGATTGGACAACAGAGTATGATGACCCTTTGGAAAGTTTAGCAAAGTGACATGTATAAAATACTCTAGGATTAATGACAGAAAAATTGTGTTCCCTACGTCCAATATGTCTGTTTACCTCGAAAATACGAGTAACAATTAGATTTGATTTGTGGTTTTAAAGATATGTGATTTAGTTCAATACCAATTAATAATCAATAAATAAGAAGTAAAGATGAAAAAGATTAGTGAATCAAACCAGCGTAACTCAGCGGTAGCGACCTCGAGATGGTGACCTCGAGACAGACTAATAGCAATAAAATAAGGTAAGTAAAGTAAGAATAGTAGAGCTAAAGGACAACGCTGACGAATAGTAGGCAAAAAGTAGAGAGTATATTCTTTTCTTAGTGATCAAATCATGTTACAAATGATTGGGGTCCTCTTTATATAATAGGGTAACCCTAAATAAGGAATATTTCTACTTACAGTAGGGAATATTCTTGATACAGTTGTCGAACTGCCTAGTACGGAATCGTACGATCTTATTCCGTGATTCGCGCCATAATCTTGGGAATGTGGCAGGAATCTAGCTCATTTGGTTACAAACCCATAACGGTACTAGGACGAAACCTTGAGCCTATAAATTGGGGGCATATAATTTTGACCATACACAGATAGTCCCTGCATTTCTTAGAATAAGACAATATGAAACGATTTGAACCTCGATCTTCACGAGCCTCTTATGATGATGTCATGCCTGTGACGTAGGCGCTTGAAGTGATCAGAAATGTCATGTCTGCATGCTTCCCCTAAACATAAAATGCACGCCAGCACTACCGTCTCTGAACCGTCGTCGCCTTTCTATAAATATGAGGCTACTTTGTTGAACAAATAACTGTGCTCATTTCATCTTCATTTACTTTGATTCTTTCCCTTCTTTATCTCTTTCTCTAGTCATCTGCTTTCGTGGTTCGAATTTGCGACCTCCTGGCCGCATGGCAGCAACTTTACCAGTTACGCCAAAGCTCCCCTTTTCAAAGCTTTGATTCGAAACAATGAGGGAAAGGCACAGAACCCTTCCCGCATCAGAAGATATGCGAACTTCACCCTGCCGCTCATCTCTCTTAAATTCAACCTGGTGTGGCACTTCATTCCTTTTGCTTTCCATGGAGTCAAGTGGCACTATTATCTACTAACTTCTGCATCCTACACTGGTACAACGTCCCAAGGATAAATATTCTTGGATCGCTGATCGCGCACCTTGCAACCATTTTTTGGTTTTTCTTGTGATAGAAGGTGAAGCTACATCCTCTTGGCTTCCTTTCTGGTCTTTTTCTTTGGTCGCTCTTTTCTAACGGATTTTGGCTCAAAACTTCAACAGAATGCTCGATCCCCACTGCTCGAAGTATTTATCGAGGGTTTTCTGCCCTAAATTTACTTATACATTCCCAAATATCAAAATGGGGGTCCCGGGAAGAAGGTACCCGAAGACACCGCTCTCGAGGTCGTGGTCCTAAAAGTAGATTAGGTTCTCGGCTTTTGTTTTTTGCTTCTTTGTTCCTATGTAATAACGCTTCGTGGATGTTGTAAATATATTTTGTTACCATCTCTTAGAAATATAAAAGGATTTCTTTGTCGCATTTTTGGCTCGTGTTGAATTCCATTCTGTCTTTATTTTTGAAAATTTTGATTGTATAACTTTAGTGATTAGTCCGAATACGGGACTCAAGATATAATAAACCCTTAGGTTTTTAATTGATCAAAATAATACCCCTTAAGGTTTTTACTAATCCTCGAGCTAAGCTTAAATTGATTTGATGCGAGTTCAGGACATCTAGACTCCTATGTCCGAGTTGAACGAGAGAAAGGTCTCAAATTTGAAATAAAGTTAGCCTTTAGGATTTGTAGATACTCACCGAGTGAGGATTTTCTCAAACTGGGATAGCCCTTGTGCTTAGTAGCCAAGTTAGTACTTGCTCGAACTCGAGATAAAGTTAGCTCTTAGGCCTTTTTATAGTACCCAGGTGAGAATTTTCTCAAACTAGGGTATCCCTTGGACTCAGTAGTCGAGTGAACATTTTGCTCGAACTTGAAATAAGTCGGTAAGAAATGAATTAATATTTGATGCATCGATCCTCTTGATGTCAGCGGCTGGAGTAGCTGAAAGGTTGCTTTTCGTGCGGTTCCCAAAGTCATTAATTGGAGGTGATTGACGGTTGGATTTTTGGCTTCCTCAGTATGCTTAAATGACCTCTATAAATAGATAAACTTCACAA
The DNA here is from genome assembly GCF_000393655.2 of Nicotiana sylvestris. Taxonomy (NCBI): domain Eukaryota; kingdom Viridiplantae; phylum Streptophyta; class Magnoliopsida; order Solanales; family Solanaceae; genus Nicotiana; species Nicotiana sylvestris. The sequence goes on from NC_091059.1 coordinate 13,222,939, forward strand.
TATTGCAAACTTTATTCTTATATTGTTCTCAATGTCTCATTAGCTCTTTCAATTTCTCTGAATTCTCCCTTATCTTCTATTGGCTCTTACTTCTTTATCAACATTCTTAATTTTCTTTAATCTCCACATTATAATGGCTAAGACCTCTAAATCGGTTCCCTAAAAAGAAAAAGCTTCTTCATCTTCTCGATCGACCAAGAGTAAACCAGTAATGCCCCCTCGTATTGAGGAGTGCATTCCTCCGCGATGCGAAATAACATCCGATTTCAAGATCGAGAAACCTATATCGACACCAATCTGATGCGAGCTCATGTCTCGATATGTCAATTATATAACCAAGGACAAGCTCGTGCAAGTTAAGGAGAAGTGTAAGTGAAAGAACAAAGAAGTAGTGATCTCATCCCCCGAGGAAGATATCACTACATATAATGCGGGGTACTTAAGGGTGTATACCTACCCATTCACGTTGGGCTTTGTAATTCCAGCTCAGGGTCCCATAGATCCAGTTTTTTTTTAGATTTTGCCAACGATATCGAGTGACACTTGGCCAGATCAGTTTCTTTATGAGTTAGGTTGAGGCAATGCCTTTCACTCTTGACCATCTGATCAGACTATATAGTCCTTGACTTTATCGCAGTGGCTTGATAAAACTGCAAAGACGATCCATGAAATCTCTCTTCTCTAGTAATGATGAGGACAAAGATCGAGGGTGGATGAGTTGGTTTGTCCGAGTCAGGACCTCCGACCTGATTCCTGCTGATTAGATGTCGTTCCCCGGGGAGTGGAACATGAAACGTAAGTACATAGTAAGTTTATACCCTGCTTTATCTTCTTTTTCTCGGCTTTATCTTTTCCCTTGGTCTAACCCCTTTCCGATGGCGCAACTACTGCTTAGTTTCCTAGTGGTGTCTCAGACCTTGAAGGCTGGGTCCGAAAACTTGCTTCCACTTCCTCTTATTCGAAGCATTGCTGGCGAGATTTGGTCAAAGGCAATGTAAGGCCAAAAATCATGGTGAGTCCTCTTGTTTGTTTACTTGTACTTCTTTAGTGGAATACTTACTTCGGTTTTTGTGCAGGTCTCAGAGATGTCGTTGTTATGCGGCCGGCCCTGGCTAGTGAAGAAGAGACCTGAAGCCTTCTAAAGAAAAGAAAAGAAAAAGGGAGTCACCTACAAATCCCTCGAAGCATAAGAAAAGAGCGGCTTGAAAGTCCAAGGCCAATACGGTGGCCTTAACTCCAGAAATGACCCAACGCCTTGGGGATCAGGAGGAAGAAGAAGATGACAGTTTCCCATTAGTAAATCGTAAAAGAGGAAGCGTCGGTGCTTCGAAGTCCGTTGAGCTGGTGATGGTTAATGTGGTTCATTCGAGAGCTGGAGAAATCTCCGAGGGGAGTTCAAACAAAGTTCCCGAGCCATCGGGCAGAAAAAAGGCACCTCGCCTAGGAGGCCGAGAGGATCAATCCCGAACCTCTTCAAATAAAAGAGAATGGTCCGAGTGGATCACTTGGGGTAATCAATGTGGATGACTCACTGCCTTGTCTCAAGTTCTTCGAGGGAAAAATCTGAGATGCTCAGAATATGAGATCTTCTGAAGTGGGGACGAGCCACGAAGGGCATGACATCTTTCGAGAATGCCTTACAGGGTTTGAAGATGGCCTCGGCCTAGATGCTTCTTTCATTTTTGATGAGGCTCGTCGACTCTTCAAACATTTGAGTTTTCTATCCTTTAGAATTATGCCTGCATTTTGCTTTTGCTGGTCTAAATCTAACTTTCCCCCTTTTTATGAAGGTTGTGGTGCTCCATAAAAGGACATTTTCCAAGTCTCGAGCTGATCTTGCTCAATGTGAGGTTGAGCTTAAGAAGATCTTGGAAGAGATGGACAGTCTTAAAACCCTCTACGTTAAGAATGAGGAGGAAATCAGCGATCTTCAAGCCTAATTGGCAAAGGCTTGTCAACAACAAACCGATCATACTGAAATGGTAATATTCCCTCAGATTTTTTGTCATGGACCAACCTGTTCGGTCTTCTAACAATTTTATTTTATAGTTTCAATGAAAGGGCGAACTCGTGGAGTAGCTTCGAGAGGAGCTCAAGATGAAGGAGGCCGAAATCCTAGGCTGGAGGCAAGGCATGGACAATCTTGTCTCTGAGAAAAAAGACCTTTGGGAGTAGCTAGCTTCACTCGAACGTCAGTTCCAAAGAGTGAAGGTGGAGGGCCGGGCTCGAGGCTACGAAATTGAGGGGCTCAAGGCTAAATTTGTTGCTAAGCTGGCTAAGGCCAAATCTGACGCTGAGGCAATTATGTCCTCATACCGGGCCAATGCCGATGTAGCAAATCCTTGGGCTAAGGAGATCTCCATTGTGACCAAAGTTAAGTTATCATGTGCACTCGACCATGCTAGGCGACAATCTCGGAGGGAAACTCTCGAGGAGGTACACGCTTGTGACTTCGATCTCTCAGCTAATATAGAAAAGGCGAAGGCCTTGGAAGAAGAGGTTGATGCTTTGCATTCCGTTGAGGACGATTCAGCTAGTGGCTCCGAGAGTGGAGGATACAAGGATAGAGTCCCCAAGGGCGAGGATATCCTCGAAGATGCTACTCATGCTACTCCTGAATATGCAGCTACCGAGGATATGGCCCCGAAGTAGATTTAGGTTTCCTTATTCGCATTTTTTGTGCAAGTATCCCTTGTGTAGATATCTTTTGTAATCATACTTTGGAAATACAAAAGGAACTTTTAGACTTGCGTTGGATTACATTTTGTCTTTATTTATAGAATACTTTGATTGCATAACTTGAATGGTTGGCACGAGAATTGGTTCGGACTCAGGACATAATAAAACCTTGGGTCTTTATCGATAAATATAGTAATTCTTGAGCTAGGTTTAAATTGATTCGATGAGAGCTCGGGTATTGTGACTTTTGAGTCTGAGTCGAGTGAGAGAGGAGTCTTGAACTATATATTTTTGGCTCATAAGCCTTTAGAAGTTGGCCCTTTAGTCTCTTATACGTCGGTTGTTAGGCTCTTATATTTTGGCGCTTAGTCTCTTTAAGTCGGGCCGTTTTTGACTCTAAAATGGCTATAATTTTTCCCTCTTTTCGGCTAAAAGTCTTAGTAAAAAAAATTGTATGCCTCAGCATATGTTTTTTGCACCCGTTTGGGTTTTTTGAAGGTTTGACGTATCGAATCTTATTAGTATTTAGTTTGTATAAACGTAATCGAATACCTCTTGAGGTTTTTTCGAAATCTGATGTCTATTGAAGCCTTTAGATTATTCGAGGGCTGATTTTATTGAAGCCCTTTAAATTTTGCTTTTGTCGAGGTTAGCCTGATTTAACCAGTTTTTACAAAGTGTTTGAATGCCTTTGATTTATAGTGGAAGTTGGACGTCTCCGAATTGCATTATTTAGGCCGTAGCCTTTTTACATGACCATAGTCTTTTAATATGGTCGTAGCCTCTAAGTATGTCACTTGGACTTGTTTCCCGATAACTTTTCGAACTTGTTGGAAAAGTTAGTCCCCGAGTATATTGGCTTTGGCCTTTGTTTCGAGGGGATGCCTCTTTAAAGTCTTATGAATCCGAGTTTTTGGTGACTCGAATGTATTGACTATCGATGATAGTCCCCGAGTATTCTGGGGTGCTTTTATGCTTTGGCTATTGAGCCGTTTGTAGTAGGATTATAAGTGTAGAGTTCGTATAGTAGTAGAATTTTTTGAGACACAAAGTGTTTTTGATATAAACAGAATTTTTCTTCAAGTAATGCGTACATGTTATGCTATTAGGGCTCGACTATTCTATATGGACATGGTTCATCAGACCGTTTGGCCCATTACAAAGTTTTCCTATCGAGGCCCTCTTAGCGTGAAGTATTTTCCTTGAAAATATAACTTTCAAGGGTTATGCCCCTAGTATTCGAGGTTAATTGAAAAGAAGCCTTGGATAGTGTTGAGTTCTCCTTAGGTAGCACATAATTGTTGCCTCATTAAAAACTGTGCTGGTAAAACCCATTTGGGAGAAAATCCAATCTAAGGAAAAAAAAAGTGCAACGCATGCTTTAAAAACATGAGGCCTTCGTGTAAAAAGGGGTGTCTCCGAGATCGCGTACCTTCGATAGCTTCGATCGAATTTTTATAATAAGTTAGTTTTAAACTCAAATAGACAAAGGATAAAGTCATACCTTAACAATAGTACCGTTTGATTAATAATATGTTCCAATAAGTTGTTCACCTAAGTTTTTAAGATCCTTTACCGACAATTTCGAGGACTTGGTACGGCCCTTCCCAATTCGGTCGTAGTTTCCCTTCATTAGGGTCTCGATATTGAGGGTGACCTTTCGTAGAACTAAGTCCCCGATTCAAAAGTGTCAAAGGTCGGTCCTTTGCTTCTATGCGGCCATTTGAACAAGCGCTGCCTCTCGCTTTTCATCTAATACCTCGAAGCTAGCATTCATGGCCTCGTGATTTGATTCCTCCGACGCATGTCGAAACCTGGTCCTGGGTTCTACGACTTCGATGGGGATGAGGGCCTCTAAGCCATATAATAGAGAACATGCGGTGGACTTCATGCCTAACTCCGAAGGCACATTTCTCTAGGTTAAACTTCATGCAGTATTTCCTCAAATTTGTGAATGTTTCCCGAAAGTGAACGAAGTGGTCCTCCGCGCGCAGGGACTTAACCAACATATCATCAATATAGACTTCCATTATTTTTCCTATTTGTTCTTGAATATTTTGTTAACTAGGCGTTTGTATGTAGTCCTGCATTCTTTAGCCCAAAGGGCACTACATTGTAGCAATGGAGTCGTGGCCAGTTGTGGCATCGATCATACGTCCAATGTTTGGCAATGGGAAAAGATCTTTTGGACATGCTTTGTTTTAGGAACTATAACTACGTTGGTTAACCGCTTGGGGTACTTTACCTCCCGAGTAGATCCTATTTTAAGAAGTTTAGTTACCTTGTCTTTTACAAATTCATGCTTTACCTCGGATTGAGGCCTCCTTTTTTCTCCACCGGTTTGAACCTGGGATGCTTAGCAGATGCGTGGTGATTTCCGGTGGAATCCCTGTCATAACTATTGCTCCGATTCCATTGAGGTTGGAGGTGGTGATTGCTCATTTGGTCACCTGCTTATCTTTGGTGCTCGATTTCTCCGAGGTTAAAGGTTCTGGTATCGACGCCACTTCCTCAATTGCAAACATCTCTTTTGCAGCATGTTGCTCTGCATAGACTGTTTTCACTTCATCCTTTGTCAGGAACTTCATCATCTGGTGAAGAGTTGAAGGCACTACCCTCATGTTGTGTATCCACAGTCTCCCGAGGAGCACGTTGTACCTTATGTCACCTTCGATGACATTGAACTTGGTGTCTTGTATGATCCTGGCAACGTTTACTGGCAAGATAATCTCTCCTTTTGTTGTTTCGCTCGCCATGTTGAAGTTATTGAAACTTGTGATGCAGGTACAATCTGATCTTATAGGCCGAGTTGCTCCATGACCCTCGATCTGACTATATTTGCTGAGCTGCCTGGTCCACTAAAACACATTTAACTTGAATTTTATTTAAAAGGATAGAGATTACCAGGGCATTGTTGTGAGTATGAGATAAGCCTTCTGCTTCTTCGTCATAAAATGATAGGATGTCCTCGGGAACATAGCTCTGAGTCCGTTTTTTTCTCTCGTGATCGACATTGTGGTGCATTTGAACCAGGTCGTATCGTTGAGATACATCGACTCCTCTAATGATCATGTGGATTCCATGTTGTGGTTCTTCTTACTCATTTCTCCTTGCATATCTCTCCTTGAAGTGATTCTTAGCCCGATCACTTAGGTATTCTCAAAGATTGCCCTCATTGAACAACCGAGCCACTTCTTCCCTTAGTTGCCTGCAATATTTTGTTCTATGACCATGTGTGCCATGATACTTGCACATCAAGTTCAGGTTCCTTTGAGAAGGATTAGTCTGTATAGGTTTAGGCCACTTGGTGTCTTTGATTCTTCCAATAGCTGAGATAATCCCCGACGCATCTACGTTGAAGTTGTATTTTGATAATCGAGGAGCCTTGGCGGGGTTGGTATGCTTATCGAACACGCTCTTACTCGTGAGTCCCCGAGAACTTTGGCCTCAATATTTTCTTCAATCATTCCGTGGAGCGTTCTGACTTGAGCCGTTGTTCCTTCAATCGACATACAACTGATACCGTTCTTTGTTGAATATTGATTCCCGAGCTGTGTCCCTCGGGGGCTTGGCTCCGAATCTTTTAGGATGAACTGACCCGAGGGGGCACCCAACTGGTCATCCTCGACCCTAATTTTTTACTGGGAGCAATTATGCACATCTGACCATGTCACATCTAGGTATTCGATCAAATTCTGTTTTAATTGTTGAGACACGATCGAGCTTCTTTCAATCAAACCCAGCATGAAAGCTTGTACTGCCTAGTCATCAGAGACTGGTGGTAATTCCATTCTTTCCATCTGAAACCTAGACACGAACTCCCTTAACATCTCATCGTTCCTTTATTTTATTTTGAAGACATCTAATTTTCTCGTGGCCACCTTTATAGCCCCGGCATGTGCTTTCACAAAGGCATCTGCTAACATAGCAAACGAGTCAATAGAGTTAGAACTAGTTGTGATACCAAATCATAGCTCCTTTCGACAGCATTTCTCCAAACCTTTTTAACAAGACTGATTCGATCTCATCGTCATTCAAATCATTTCCTCTGATTCCGTAAGTGTATGAAGTAATATGCTCATTGGGGTCGGTTGTTCCATTATATTTGGGTATATCGGGCATGTGAAATTTTTTGGGAATGGGCATCGGAGCCGCACTATGAGGGAATGGTTTTTGTATGAATTTTTAGAATCTAAAACTTTCAAAATTAAAGGTCCCCTGGTATCTGGTCTACACGGGAGTTATAGGTCTCCACCTTTTTATCATTGTCTTCAATTTTCTTTTCCCCGGACTCAATCCTCTTGGTTAGCTCTTCGAGCATCCTCAAAATCGTGGGGTCAGTCCCAGAGCCACTCTCATCGGGCCTTTTCAGTGCTGGTTCAGTACGCTGAGTGTTTACTAGTTCGACTGTATTTGGATTTTTATTCTAACTATGATGTTAAGCGATGGTGATTTGCTGAGCTTGCATCATCTGGAATATCACTTGGAGGGTGACTCCCCCATCTCCCATTCCTTGTGTTCTTTGGCCATCGGATTGGGCATCCCTGTGTTCATTTCCATTAGGGTCCATACCTAGTTCTGCCTTCAAAAGGATGTGCGAACTAACATCAACTGGTTCAACATTTGGCACTTCCCCTGGGTTTATCGGTGGTACACCGACCCCTGCGTTGCTGTTTTCTCCAAGACCTTCGTTGTCATGGATAGGTGCATTTTGTCAGCTAGACATTTTTAACCTGAGAATCAAAAAATCTTGGCAAGAAAAAGTGTAAAAACAACGTGTGTAACGAGAATCGGTAAAGAAATAATCACTATTATCTTTAGCCCCACGATGGGCGCCAAACTGTTTACCTAAAAAATACGAGTAACAATTAGATTTGATTTATGGTTTTAAAGATATGTGATTTAGTTCAATACCAATTAATAATCAAGAAATAAGAAGTAAATATGAAAGAGATTAGTGAAGCAAACCAACGTAACCTAGCGGTAGCGACCTCGAGACTATGACCTAGAGACAGACTAATAGCAATAAAATAAGGTAAGTGAAGTAAGAACAATAGATCTAAAGGACAATGCTGACGAACAGTAGGCAAAAAATAGAGAGTATATTCTTTTCTTAGTGATCAAATCATGTTACAACTGATTGGGATCCCCTTTATATAATAGGGGAAGCCTAAATAAGGAATATTTCTAGTTACAGTAGGAAATATTCTTGATACAGCTATCTAACTGCCTAGTATGGAATCGTACAATCTTATTCTGTGATTCGCGTCATGATCTTGGGGACGTGGAAGGAATCTAGCTCATTCTGTTACAAACCCATAATGGTACTATTTCGGGATCGAGCACACTTGGCCTCGGTATTCGTCGAACTCCTATATTCGGGCATCACACTTTGTCATCGAGCTCGAGTCTGGTCCACCGGTTTTGAACTTCGACCTCGCTCGGACCCGGGCCTAGGACAAAACCTTGAGCCTATAAATCGGGGGCATATAATTTTGATCGTATACAATGGTATATACTAATATTTTGAACATATTATTGACAATTGTTGTTTTGTTCATAAATGACAGTTATTTTCTTTATTATCTAATTAAATTTATGAGACTTTCACGTCATTTGATTCAAATAATATTGTTCTTGTTCGTAAGATTTATTAAAATATATGTCTTTAATAATCTGGTTATATCAATGTATATGTAATGTTCTTATTATATAGAAATTAGTAGATCATTCAAATTACATAGCTCTCCCAAGAAATGGGATGGGTGTATGAAGTGAGAATCATTAAGGCTTTGCTCAAAAAAAGGGCAGTCCGGTGCATAAAGCATTTTGTGTTCGCGTAGGATCCAGGAAATGGCTGCACCCTCTTACAAGTTGGAATCGACATTGATTTTGAGGAAAAATACTAACTAGGGCTTGAAGTTTCATAGAGAAAGATAGAGATTGAGCAGAGCTTTATTTCTCATCTTTTTTTGTAAAATAAAATGTTTCTTCTGTTCAAAATAGAATATGGGCCACTATATTTATATGATCGTTCAGTCCACTAAAGCTATAAATAAAAACGTGGGCCAAGCCCAAATACACTAACTACACTAACTAGCCCACATCAATACAAATATTAAACTCAACACCCCCCTCCCCTTTCAAGTTGGAGGTTGGTAACACACCCAACTTGCTGATATGGAGATGATGGACTGCCCCGGGTAGAGGTTTGGTGAGAATGCAAGCTATTTGGGTAGAGCTGGAAATGTGTAGTAGAGAAATCAGGCCATCAGCCAGCTTGGTGCGCATAAAGTGACAATCCAACTCTATATGCTTGGTCCGCTCATGAAAAATAGTATTCTTTGCAATGTATATGGCAGCCTAGTTATCACAGTAGACTAGAATAAACGAAAGATTAGTAAACCTAAAATTAGATAAAAGTCTAGAGAGTCGGGAAACTTCAGCCACAACTTTGCTTAAGGACCTGTACTCAGCCTCAGTGGAGGATAGAGAGACAACACATTTTTTCTTGAATTTCTAGCTGACCAAACTGCCACCCAACATAATGCAAAAACTAGTCACTGACTGTCTACTATCAGGACTAGAACCCAAATCACTGTCACAATAAACTTGAAGAGAAAAATCAGAGGAGTTGTTGAAGAACAACCCTAAATCAGAAGTCCCTTTCAAGTACCTCAAGAGGTGCAAGGCAGCTTTCATATGAGGAACACAAGGATGTTGCAGAGAAAATGAAAAATGTATCCTAATATATTTTATGAAATTTAACTTGCCAATCCAACTCCTATACAACTCAGGACTGGGTAAACGGTCACCCGTATTGGCCTTCAATTTTTCATGTAACTCTAGAGGGCAGACAACATAAGAAGACAGATCAGAACAAAATTCTTTCAGGAGATCATGAATGATACTGCGTTGATGGAGTAAAACACCAGAAGGAGTGTACAAAACCTCAATACCAAAACGATATAGCCTACAATTACATCATTACAATATAATTTTTTCTTCTTCGTAGCAAAACAATAAAAATCACCAAAATAAACTATTTAGCCTACAATATTTAGTTAAGAATGTAATAATGTAAATAGAGACTAATTGCTTGGGAGAAAAGAAAACAGTTAGTTGATTTTAGTAAAGGAAATTTTTATATAGGAGTAATATTTTTAGATTAAATGCTGAAAATAAAAAATCCACGCCCAATGGCCATGGAACTTTATTACCTAAAGCATTGAATTTATCGTATAAATATAACATAATATATCAAGTCCAAGAAAATCCATTTTCATCGAATTTAATAAATATAACGCTAGATCCGAAATTGAGAAAAATCTCTTATTCTAATGCCAACGTTAAAAGAAAGGGTACAAAATAAAAAATCGATCGGTTGGCAGAAACTAATTGCATTTGCTAGCAAAAAAGATATATAAAATATGCATATTATATGTATATAATACACATATAAAGGAAACATGAAGCACACAACAAAAGAAGAATACATTAAGATACGGTATAAAGTGTATGATTTCTTTTTCTAATCAGTATTAAAGGATGTCTTTAGGGAGTTACTTAAATTGATTAGCAGAGTGCTAGATGTAGCTTAATTTTAGAAATTGAAAGAGCCTTTTTTATAGCTCAAGGTTTCGAGCCGTGGAATCGATCACCGATGCATTAGGATAGGCCGCCTATATCACAGCTCCTTGGAGTGTGTTGAGTTTAATATTTATACTAATGTGGGGTAGTTAGTGTAGTTTGGTTTTTTCCTCAAACTCCATGTAGATTCAAGCTTATAACATGGTATCATAGCTGGATTATGGTAGAGCTCGTCCTTTGCTATCGTCCGATGTTACCCATGCAACTTCTCGCTGAAGTTTTGTTTGAGTTCTCTCATCAAAGGCATTTTCTGATTTTAGGGTTTCGGCGTTTGATTCATCAATTTTTTTCATTTGTTCGTTGTTGTCTGGGCTTATCCGTCTGATTCCTACAATTGATTGGGACAATACATACTTTTCAGCCGGACTCTCATTAGATTCTAGGGTTTTGGCTTCCGCTTTCTATTTCCTTCGTTTTTTTCTCGTTCAAGGCCGTGTGTTTCCGATTGTGAAAGAATTAGTAACATTGTTTTCATTTTTTTTCACTTGCATGTATATCTAGTTAATATCGTTTAAGTAAACATGACGATTGGTATTGTTACTCTTATTGCACACAAAAGTGTCTGAGTCATTATCCGTTCCAATTAACTCCTCTATTTGTCACACTGCTTTTCATCCTGATGATTTTACTCATCCTTGTCACCCTCTTTATGTACATCCTTCATATATCTTAGGGGCTTCTTTAGACTTTGTTCCTTTTGATGGTACTTGTTATTGTAATTGGAGAAGGAATATACTAGTTGCCTTATCTGTGCACAATAAGCTAAACTTTATAAATGGGACTATTGAGAGACCTCTTGTTGGTTCTCCTCTTGCTAGACAGTGGCAACGTTACAATGACTTGGTGGTATCCTAGCTAACCAATTTTCTCACTAAGGACATCTCTCGTAGTGCTGAATACTCAGAACTTGCCAAAGATATCTGGAATGAACTAGAAGAGAGATATGGAAAAACTGACGGTGCTAGGATTTTTGAATTAAAGAAATAATTAGCATATATTTCCCAAGAATCCTTAGATATTGCCTCTTATTTTACTAAAATCAAACAACTATAGGACGAAATAGCCTCTATTTCTGTCAATCATCTGAGTGTTTGTACTTGTGGAGGAAATAAAAAGGCTGAAGAGGAGCAAAAGGTATATCAATTCTTGATGGGACTCAGTGAGACCTATCTTTAAGTTAGGAGCAACATCATTATGTTAAATCCTCTTCCTTCCATGAACACTATATACAATATATTGCTGAGTGATAAAAGCAGAGACAAGTTTCTTCTGCCTCTCACTTTTCCTCAAGTTCTGCCTCATTCAATGTTGGTGTCTCCAAGCAGAATTTTCAGTCAAAAGTCAGCTTTAATTCTCCTAAACCTTCTCTTATTTGCAAGTATTGTAAAAAACCAGGCCATACTATTGAAAAGTGCTACAAATTGCATGGTTTTCCTCCAAACATCAAATTCTCTGAAACTACTGGTCCAAGGAAATGGCTGCCAATACTGAAGTGGACAAATCTGGTTTTCTTGGTGCTTTTGCGGGTTATGATGACCAGCCCCAATTTGAGTCTGAATGACTACCTGCAGTGCCTGGTTTGACTAAGGAGCAGCTGTAGACATGTAATTTCTGACCCTCCCCGAGATTTTATATATTTTAGCATTTAAATTCTTAGTTTAGATCTAATGTCGCTATTTTAACTAGTTTCGACCCTTTTACTTTATTTTATCACATAAATAAAAATTACAAAAATATTTTCTCTTATTTAGCTAATTGATATTTTATTTAGTTACTTTCAGTTTATCTACCTTTCATAAAATTTAAAAAAATATACAAAAATAGTTTCACTTTTAGTATTTGGTTTTATTTAATAGTTTATTTTAATTAAGAGTGATTTCTATATTTAATAAATACATTATAGTTTTTAAAATAAGATTTGGGATTTTAGCTAAAAGAGTTTGAACAACCCAAAACTAATCTCATTTTTGAATTTTGTTAAGCAATTTTGGACCAAAACAATTACCCTTAGCCCAAATAACCTTAGACCAATACTCACTAACCTAACCCTAAGACCTAAAACATAGACTCCTTTTAAAAGACCCCATCTCCCTACTCCAAAAGGTCAACAACAAAAAACGGAGAAGCTGCCCACAAAAAAGGGAGTTAACGCTAACCCCCCCCCCCTAATCTGAAGAACCCAGTAGCAATTCCTATAGAAAAAGTTGGAGCCGCAATGGCAATGTCACAAAAGAAGCTTGTTTATTCCTACTCAAAATTTTACTAGTATACATAAACCAATGCAAGTCTCTTTTCAGCTTCCTCGGTCATTACATTGTCGTCTTGGTTCTCATTTTTTTTCTCTTGCGTTTAGCTCTCCTTTTCTTGTTCCTTGTACTTATCTTCCTCTTCTGCACAGATTTCGTTCACCTCATTTCTCATCTCCTATGTCCTCCTTAACCTTTGATCAGAATTCCAATGCTACACCTGATGCTAAAACTAAAATAGGCAGTTCTTGAAGCTGTGGACTGTCTCTGTTCACGCTTGTTTCATCTCAGACCGGAGAGGATCCTTAAAACTATCTTTGTGGCTTCCAAATGCTTATAGTAATATTTTCCTTTTCATCTAGGTTCTGTTTTGCAATTTCGGTGTTTCAGTTCAAGGATTGTTGCTTTGTTTAGCCCGATTGATTTGCAATTTTCAGCTTTGTTCATCAATAAAAGGTCCGTTTCTCAATTTTCATTCTCATTTCATTTTGTTATGATAGATTGGTGCGCATGTTGATTGATTTGTGATTCTACGTTGTTTGAGTAGCATGTATTAGTTTTATTTAAGTTGTTTTAATTAGTTTTTAATTCGATTGTGATGTATTTAGTCTTGGTTCTTGAATAAATGCTTTTAATTGAGAAGATGGAAAATTGAAGTTGTTTCTTTCTTGGCAAGGAATAAGAATAGGTCGTGAGTGGTGCTAAGTAAGAAGAATGCATAACTCTTAAGTCTCACAATAATCTGAAACTTAAGAAAATAATTATGAACATTCGTATCTTGCTTTAGACGCGATTAAATAAATCATTGTGGGTCATGGGTACGGTTCCAGTGGAATGGTCGCGATGTATAAATCTCAATTCGGGTGAGCATTTCATGTGACCAGACCATAATTTCAAATAATAATAAAATAAATATGTTGTAGATCATGGGTACGGTTCCCGTGACGCAATTCATAATGTGTACAAAAATGACAAGTGTACGACAATCGTGACTTGTTCTAGAAATAATTCCGTAAATAAATAAAAGCGATTCTAAAATTAAAAATAGACAATAGGTTTAAAACATGTAATAAATCAGATAATTAGGCAAATTATTAATAGTTAAGCGACCGTGATAAAACCACGGGAGTGCCTCACACCTTTTCTCAGATTAACAGAATTTCTTACCCAGATTTCTATGTTCGCTGACTCTAAAGCACAGTCAAATTTCCTCGATTTGGAATTTAAAATAAACCAGTAATTTGAGACACCATAATTATTCCAAGTGGTGACTCTGAATAAATAAATAATCTCATTTCGATTATGTCACTTTAAATTGGAAAAACTCCATATCCCCCATCGGGAAAAAAGAGGTGGGACAACGGTATTCCCAGTTAATGATTCTGCTGCAGCAGTCACATCTGTCTAGTTCAAGCTCCACTCCAAATCTCTTGGCTTCATCCAACTTTGCTGGTGAGTTACTGCCTGAAAGTGGTCTGTTAAGAACTTGTTTGCTTACTAAAAGAGAGAACAAAGTATGGATTATAGACTCTGGAACTTCGGATCCTATGACTTCTGACAAATCTCTTCTTTTCAATATTCATACTCTTCCTATTCCTTATCTTGTCTCAGTTCCCAATGGATACAAAGTTAAGGTCACTAATATTAGTTCTTTGACCTTGTCAACTGATTTAATACTCCACAATGTCCTATATGTTCCTTCATTCCATTATAATCTTATTTCACTGAAGAAGCAAGTGGTACTTGGCAGACCAGAAAATGGACTTTACAAGCTCTTTCAGCTTCCTGCAACATCCTTCTCTTGTAATTCTTCCACTTCCAGTATCATACCTTGTTCCATCCCTTGTAATGTTTCTCCTATTGAGTGTTCCAATGTTTCTCGTATTGATGCAAATATGTTTTCTGATGCACATGTACATACTGATCATGCGCTACTGAATAATGTCAATAAAGAGGATGTTGTTTGGCATTATAGACTTGGTCACTTGTCTTTTTCTAAGATGAAATGTATTTCTAATTATAATGTCAAATTATCTTTCAAACAATCTTTTACTTGTCCTGTTTGTCCACTGGCTAAACAATCTAGATTACCATTCCCTGATAGTTCAATACAAAGTGTTGCACCATTTCAATTAATCCACATTGGTACCTGGGGCCCTTACCATGCCTCAACTTATGATGGATCAAAATATTTCTTGACCATTGTTGATGACTATACTAAAGCTACTTAGACTCACTTACTGGGTGCCAAGAACAATGCTTTGATCTTTTAAAGGCTTTTATTGCCATGGTAGAAACCCATTTTCATTCTAAGGTGCAAACTGTCAGGAGTGATAATGCACTAGAATTAGGGTCTAGTTTATCTGGATCTCAACTTTTCTCTGATAAGGGCATTGTGCATCAAACCTCTTGTCCACACACTCCACAACACAATGGAGTGGTGGAAAGAAAACATAGGCGTTTGCTTGAAACTGCTAGGGCCATACTTTTTCAATCCCACCTACCTATTAAATTTTGGGGACATTGTATCTTAACTGCCACTTATTTGATCAACATGTTTCCTTATCCCTTACTAAATCACAAAAGCCCTTATGAACTCTTATATGCTAAACCTCCCAGTTATTCTCACCTTAGGGCATTTGGTTGTATTTGTTACTCTACTGTCCCTAAAACACATAAGGACAAGTTTCAGCCTAATGCTTTGTCTTGTGTATTCTTAGGGTACCCTTTTTCTAAGAAAGGCTATAAACTGTATAACTTGGTGGTGCTCCTAGCATTTGTCCTTTTCCTTTTTTTGACTATTTTGATGACGTTACCCATACCTCTTTCTATGTTCCTTCTTCATATCCTACCTCATCTCCCATTTGTAATGGTTTTTCCCTCCTTCCTCATTTTTCTACTTCTTCTGCTCATATATCTCCCTCTTCATCCTCTTTTATCTTTTCAGCTTCTCCTCCTCCATCTACTTCTGCTCCTTCCTCTTCTCCTCCTCAACCTACCTCTTCCCCTTCTCCTATTACACTCAGAAAATCTACTAGGGTGCATAAGTAGCCTTCTTACCTTCAAAGTTATGTATGCCACTGTTCATCCTTAGACTCTAGTTCTATTCCCTCTAATTCTCCTTTTAGTCAGTAGCATGTTCCTGAGCCTTTCACTTACTCTTAGGCAGCTCTTGTCCCTGAGTGGTAGGATGCCATGAGGAAAGAGTTTTGAGTCTTTGGAAGCAAATTAAACTTGGAAAATTGTTGAATTTCCCCATGGTAAGAAACCTATAGGTTCCAAATGGGTATACAAGGTTAAATATAAAACTAATGGCACCATTGAGAGGTAGAAATCTAGGTTGGTGGTTAGGGGTGATACTCAGGATGAGGGGTTTGATTTTCATGAAACTTTCTCTCCTGTTGTGAAAATGTCTACTGTTAAGACTCTTATTGTTGTAGCAGTAAAAAGGAAATGGCCTATTTTTCAACTAGATGTAAATAATGCATTCTTGCATGGTGATTTGGATGAGAAAGTATATATGAAACTTCTTTCTAGATTGTCTGTTCCCTCCACTTCCTCAATTGGTACCCTCGTATGCAAGTTGCAAAAATCTCTCTATAGGCTAAGGAAAGCTTCAAGGCAGTGATATGCCAAACATTCCCACACCTTACAGTCTAGGGGCTATGTTCACTCCTAATGATTATTCTTTGTTTACTAGAGGTCTGGGGATTCTCTTGTTATCTTGGTTGTTTGTGTGGATGACATAGTTCTTACTGGGACTGATTTAGATGAAATTTTTGCCTTGAAAGCCTTCTTGCATGCTCAGTTCAAAATCAAAGACTTAGGCTTGTTAAAGTTTTTCTTGGTATTGAGGTTTTGTACACTTCTTCTGGTGATTTACTCCATCAACGCAAGGCATTCATGATCTTCTGAAAGAATTTTGTTCTGATGTGTCTTCTCATGTGGTCTGCCGTCTTGAGTTACATGAAAAATTGAAGGCCAATATGGGTGATCCTTTACCCAGTCCTGAGTTGTATAAGAGTTTGATTGGCAAGTTAAATTTCTTAACACATACTAGGCAGATTTGTCATTTTCTCTGCAACATCTGAGTCAATTCATGCAGCATCCTTGTATTCCTCATATGAAAGCTGCCTTGCACCTCTAGAGGTACTTGAAAGGGACATCTGATTTTGGCTTGTACTTCAACAACTCCTCTAATTTTTCTCTTCATGTTTATTGTGACAGTGATTGGGGTTCTTGTTCTGATAGTTGACGGTCAGTGACTGTTTTTTGCATTATGCTAGGTGGCAGTTTGGTCAGTTGGAAATCCAAGAAACAACCTGTTGTCTCTCTATCCTTCGCTGATTCTGAGTATAGATCCTTCAACAAAGCGGTGGCTAAGGTTATCCGGCTCTCTAGACTTTTATTTGATTTTGGGTTTACTAATATTTCTTCTATTCCTGTCTACTGTGATAACAAAGCTGCCATATACATTGCAAAGAATCATGTTTTCCATAAGCAAACCAAGCATATAGAGTTGGATTGTCACTTTATACGCACCAAGCTGGCTGATGGCTTGATTTCTCTACTACACACATCCAGCTCTACCCAAATGGCTGACATTCTTACCAAACCTCTACCCGGGGCAGTCAATCATCTCCATATCCGCAAGTTGGATGTGTTACCACCCTCCAACTTGTGGGGGTGTTGAGTTTAATATTTGTACTGATGTGGGCAAATTAGAGTAGTTAGTGTATTTGGGCTTGGCTCATGTTTTTATTTATAGTTTTAGTGGACTAAACTGGTTCATATAAATATAGTGGCCCACATTCTATTTTGTACAGAAGAAATATTTTATTTTATATAAAAAAATGAGAAATAAAGCTCTACTCAATATCTCTCTTTCTCTATGAAACTTCAAGCCCTAGTTAGTATTTTTCTTCAAAATCCATGTCGATTCCAGCTTGTAACAGGGTGCAGCCGTTTCCTAGATCATACGCGAATGCAGAATGCGTTATGCACCAAACTGCCCTTTTTTTGAGCAAAGCCTTAATGATTCTCACTTCATACACCCATCCCATTCCTCTAGAGAGCTATGTAATTTGAGTGATCTACTAATTTCTATCTAATAAGAACATTACATATACATTGATATAACCATATTATTAATGACATATATTATTAATAAATCTTACGAATAAGAACAACATTAATTTGAATCAAATGACATGAAAAGTCTCATATATTTAATTAGATAATAAAGAAAATACTTGTCATTTATGAACAAAACAACAATTGTCAGTAATGTGTTCAAAATATTAGTATATGACATTGTATACGGTCAAAATTATATGCCCCCAATTTATAGGCTCAAGGTTCCGTTTCTAGGCCCGAGTCCAGGCGAGGTCAAAGTTCAAAACCGGTGGATCAGACTCGAGCTCGAAGATAGAGTACGATGACCAGAGATATGAGTTCGAGGAATACCAAGGCCAACTGTGCTCGACCACAAAATAGTACCGTTATGGGTTTGTAACAAAATGAGCTAGATTCATGCCACGTCTCCAAGATCATGGCGGTGAATCACGCAATAAGATTGTATGATTCCGTACTAGGCTATTAGATAGCTATATTAGGAATATTCCCTATTGTAAATAGAAATATTCCTTATTTAGGGTTCCCCTATTATATAAAGAGGACCCAATTATTTGTAACATGATCTTATCACTAAGAAAAGAATATAATCTCTACTTGTTGCCTACTGTTCGTCAGCATTGTCCTTTTGCTCTACTGTTCTTACTTTACTTACCTTATTTTATTGCTATTAGTCTTTCTCGAGGTCACCGTCTCCAGCTTGCTACCACCGGGTTAATTTGGTTTGATTCACTAACCTCTTTCATCTTTACTTCTTATTTCTTTATTATTCATTGGTATTGAACTAAATCACATATCTTTAAAACCACAAATCAAATCCAATTATTACTCGTATTTTCCAAGTAAACAGTTTGGCGCCTATTGTAGGGCTAAAGAAATAGTGATTATTTCATTACTGATTCTTGTTACAACCGACCCCAATTAGCATATTACTTCATACACTCGCGGAATCAAAGGAAATGATTTAAATTGTGATGAGATCGAATCAGTCTTGTTAAAAAAGTTTGGAGAAACGCTGTCGAAAGGAGCTATGATTTTGTATCACAACTTAGCTCCTAACTCTATTGACTCATTTGCTATGTTAGCAGATGACTTTGTGAAAGCAAACACCGGGGCCATAAAGATGGCCACGAGAAAATCAGATGTCTTCAAAATAAAACAAAGGAACGATGAGATGTTAAGGGAGTACGTGTCAAGGTTTCAGATGGAAAGAATGGAATTACCACCAGTCTCCAATGACTGGGCAGTACAAGCTTTCATGCAGGGTTTGAATGAAAGAAGCTCGATCGCGTCACGACAATTAAAACCGAATTTGATCGAATACCCAGTTGTGACATGGTCAAATGTGCACAATCGCTACCAGGAAAAAATCAAGGTCGAGGATGACCAGTTGGGAGCCCCCTCTGGTTTAGTTCATCCTAACAAATTCACAACCACGCCAGTGAGCGACACAAATCGGGAATCAAGATTCAACAAAGAACAGTATTAGCCGTATGTCGATCGAAGGAATAATGGCTCGGGTCAGAATGGTCCTCGGAACGATCGAAGAAAAGATCGAGGCCAAAGTTCTTGTGGACTCACGAGTAAGAGCGGATTTGATAAGCATACTGACCCTGCCCAGGCTCCTCGATTATCGGAATACAACTTCAGCGTAGATGCGTCAGGGATTGTCTTAGTTATTGGAAAAATCAAAGACACCATGTTGCACAAACCTATACAAACCGATCCTTCTCAAAGGAACCCGAACTTTATGTGCAAGTAGCATGGCACACATGGTCATAGAATAGAAGATTGCAGGGAACTAAGGGAAGAAGTGGCTCGGTTGTTCAACGAGGGCCATCTTCGAGAATACCTAAGTGTTCGGGCTAAGAATCACTTCAAGGAGAGAGATGCAAGGAGAAATGATCAAGAAGAACCACAACATGTAATCCACATGATCATTGGAGAAGTCGATGTCCCTCAATGACCTGTGTTCAAACGCACCAAGGTGTCGATCACGAGAGAAAAATGGACTCGGAGCTATATGCCCGAGGACATCCTATCATTCTGCGACGAAGAAGCTGAAGGCGTATCTCATCCCCACAACAACGACCTGGTAATCTCTATCCTTTTAAATAAAATTCAAGTTAAACGTGTTTTAGTGGATCCAGGTAGCTCAGCAAATATAGTCAGATCGAGAGTCGTGGAATAACTCAGCCGACAAGATCAGATTGTACCTGCATCTAGGGGCTTCAATGGCTTTAATATGGCGAGCGAAACAACAAAAGGAGAGATTATCTTGCCAGTGAACATTATCGGGATCATACAAGACACCAAGTTCCATGTCATCGAAGGTGACATGAGGTACAATGCACTCATCGGGACACCATGGATATAGAACATGAGGGCAGTGCCTTCAACTCTCCACTAGATAATGAAGTTCCCGACAGAGGAAGGAGTGAAAACAGTCTACGGAGAGCAACATGCTGCAAAAGAGATGTTTGCAATTAAGGAAGTGGCACCGATACCAGAACCTTTAACCTCAGAGAAATCGAGCACCAAAGATAAGCAGGCGACCAAGTAAGCAATCACCGCCTCTAGCCTCGATGGAGTCAGAGTAATAGATATGACAGGCATTTCACCAAAATCACCATGCATCGGCTAAGCAATCCAGGTTCAAATCGGTGGAGCAAAAAAGGAGACCTCAATCCGAGGTAAAGCATGCATTCGTAAAAGACAAGGTAACCAAACTTCTTAAAATAGGATCTACTCAGGAGGTAAAGTACCCCAAGCGGTTAACCAACGTAGTTGTAGTTCCTAAAAAAAGCATGTCCAAAAGATCTTTTCCCCTTGCCAAACATCAGTCGCATGATCGATGACACAACTGGCCACGACTCCATTGTTACAACGTAGTGCCCTTCGGGCTAAAGAATGCAAAAGCTACATACCAACGCCTAGTTAACAAAATATTCGAAGAGCAAATAGGAAAAGCAATGGAAGTCTATATTGATGATATGTTGGTTAAGTCCCTGCGCGTAGAGGACCACTTAGTTCACTTGTAGGAAACATTCGAAATTTTGAGGACATACTACATGAAACTTAACCCAGAGAAATGTGCCTTTGGAGTTAGGCAAGAAGGCCACCCCGTGTTCTCTAGTATATGGCTCCGAGGCCCTCATCCCCATCGAGGTCGGAGACCCCAGCACCAGGTTTCGACATGCGTCGGAGGAATCAAATCATGAGGCCATGAATGCTACCTTCGAGGTATTAGATGAAAAGCGAGAGGCAGCGCTTGTTCGGATGTACACGCAGAAGCAAAGGACCGACCTTCGACACTTTGGAATCGGGACTTAGTTCTATGAATGTTCACCCTCAATACTCGAGAACCTAATGAAGGTATACTAGGTCCGAATTTGGAAGGACCGTACCGAGTCCTCGGAATTGTCGGTAAAGGATCTTACAAACTTAGGTGAACAACTGATTGGAACATATCATTAATCAAATGATACTACTACTAAGGTATGACTTTATCTTTTGTCTATTTGAGTTTAAAACTAACTTATTACAGATATTCAATCGAAGCTATCAAAGGTACGTGATCTCGGAGACACCCATTTTTATACGGAGGCCGTAGGTTTTTAAAGCATGTCTTGCACTCTTTTTTCCTTAGATCGGATTTTGTCCCAAATGGGTTTTACCAGCAAGGTTTTTAATGAGGTAACAATTATGTGCTACCTAAGGAGAACTCAATAGTATCCAAGGGTTATTTTCAATTAACCTCAAATATTGGGGGCATCACCTTTGGAGGTTATATTTTCAAGGAAAATAATTCACGCCTAAGAGGGCCTGGATAGGAAAACTTTGTAATGGGCCAAATGGTCAGATGAACTGTGTCCATATAGAATAATCGAGCCCCAACAACAAAACATGTATGCATTACTTGAAGAACCATTCTGTTTATATCAAAAACACTTTGTGTCTAAAAAAAGTATACTATTATTCAAACTCTACACTTATAATCCTACGGGAAACGACTCAAGAGCCAAAGCATAAAAGCACCACCGAATACTCGGGGACTGTCATCGACAATCAATACATCTAAGTCACCAAAAACTCCGATTCATAAGACCTTAAAGAGGCATCCCCTCAAAACAAAGGCTAATGCCAATATACTCGGGGACTAACTTTTCAAATAAGTTGGAAAAGATATCACGAAACAAGTCCAAGTGACATATCTGAAGGCTACGGCCATATTAAAAGACTATGGTAATGTAAAAAGGCTACAACCCAAATAATGCGTCTTGGAGACGTCCGACTTCCACTATAAATTAGAGGCCTTCAAACACTTTATAAAAACCGGTTAAATCAGGATACCCTCGGCAAAAGCAAAATTTAAACGTCTTCGATAAAATCAGCCCTCGAATAATCTAAAGTCTTCAATAGACATCAACTTTCAAAAAACCCTCAAGAGGTATTCGATTACGTTTACACAAACTAGATACTAATAAGGTTCCGATACGTCGAACCTTAAAAAAAAATCAAAAGGTTACAAAAAACACTTGCTGAGGCATACAAATTTTCTTTTTACTAAGACTTTTAGCCGAAAAGAGGGAATAATTATAGCCGTTTTAGAGGTGGAAATGGACCAACTTAAAGAGCCTAAGGGACGATATATAAGAGCGTAAGAGCCAACTTAAAGATCCTAAAGGGCTAACTTCGAAGGCTTAAGAGCCTAAAACATATAGTTCGAGACTCCACTATCACTCGACTCGGACTCAATAGTTAAAATACCTTGTGCTCACATCAAATCGATTTAAACTTAGTTGGAGGATTATTATATCTATCGATAAAGACCCAAGGGTATATTATGTCCCGAGTTCGAACCAATTCTCGGGCCAACCATGCAAGTTATGCAAACAAAGTATTCTATAAATAAAGACAAAATAAAATCCAGCGCAAGTCAAAAAGTTCCTTTTGTATTTCCAAAAGATGATTACAAAAGATATCTACACAAGGGATACTTGCACAATAAATGCGAATAAGGAAACCTAAATCTACTTCAGGGCTATATCCTCGGTAGCTGCATCTTAAGGAGCAGTAACTTCGGGGTCCTCACCGCCGAGGAATCCATCCTTGTCTCCTCTACTCTCGGAGCCACTGGCTGAATCGTCTTCATCGGAGAGCAAAGCAGCAGCCTCTTCTTCCAAAGCCTTCACCTTTTCTATATCGGTTGATAGATCAACGCCGTGAGCGTGTACCTCCTCGAGGGTTTCCCTCCGGGATTATCACATAGCATGGTCGAGTGCACATGATAACTTAACTTCAGCCGCAATAGAGATCTTTGGCCCGGGCATTTGCTGCTTCGGCATCGGCCTGGTACGAGGACATAATTGGCTCAACATCAAATTTGGCCTTAGCCAGCTCAACAACATATTTAGCCTTGAGCCTCACAATTTCGCGACTTCGAGCCACGCCCTCCTCCTTCACGCTTTGGAACTGATGTTCGAGTGAAGCCAGCTTCTCCCAAAGGTCTTCTTTCTCTGATACAAGATTGTCCATGCCTTGCCTCCAGCCCAGGGTTTCGGCCTCCTTCCTCTTAATCTCCTCTCAAAGCTGCTCCACTAGTTCTCCCTTTCGTTGAAACTATAAAATAAAATTGTTAGATGACCGAACTGGTTGGTCCATGAAAAAACTTCAGAGGGAATATTACACCTTTGGTAAGCTTGGTTCGTTGTTGACAAGCCATTGCCAATTCGGGTCGAAGATCGCTGATTTCCTCCTCCATATTAACATAGAGGGTTTTAAGACTGTCCATCTCTAACGGGATCTTCTTAAGCTCAGCCTCACATCGAGCAAGATTAGCTCAAGACTTGGAAAATGCACTCTTATGGAGCACCACAATCTTCATAAAAAAGAGGGAAAGTTAGATTCAGAATAGCAAAAGCAAAATGCAAGCATAATTCTAAAGGTAAGAAAACTCACTTGTTTGAAGAGTCGACAAGCCTCATCAAAGATGAAAGAATCATCTATGTCGGGGCCATCTTCAAACCCTACAAGGCATTCTTTAAAGATATCATGCCCTTCATGGCTCGCCTCCACTTTAGAAGATCTCATATTCTGAGCATCTCGAATTCGCTCCTCAGTGAACTCGGGACCAGGCGGTGAGTCATCCACATTGATTACCCCCAAGTGATCCACTTGGGGCATTCCCTTTTATTTGAAGAGGTTCGAGATCGGGTCCTTCGGCCTCACCTTTCAAATGGCCTCCTAGGCGAGGTGCCTTTTTTCTGCCCAATGGCTCGGGAACTTTGTTTGAACTCACTTTGAAATGAACCACATCAACCATCACCGGCTCGACGGACTTCGAAGCACCATCACTTCCTCTTTTACAATTTACCAACGGGCAGTCGTCATCTTCTTCTTCCTCCTGATCTCGAAGGCATTGGGCTGTTTTCGGAGATAAGGTCACTGTATCGGCCTTGGACATTTGAACCGCACTTTTCTTAGGCTTCGATGGATTAGCGGGTGACTCCCTTTTCTTTTCATTTCTTTAAAAGGCTTTGGGGTACTCACTAGCCGGGGCCGGTCGCATAGCAACGGCATCTCCGAGACATGCACAAAAACCAAAGTAAGTATTCCACTAAAAAGTACAAGTACACAAACAAGAGAACTCACCATAATTTTTGGCCTCCCATCATCCTTTGGCCAAATCTCGCCAGCAACGCTCCGAATAAGAGGAAGTGGAAGCTAGTTTTCAGACCCTGCCTTCAAGGTCCGGGACCCTGCCAGGAAACCAAGCAGTAGCTTTGCCATCGGAAAGGGGCTACAATAAGGGAAAGGATAAAGCCGAGAAAAAGAAGAGAAACTAGGGTATAAACCTACTATGTACTTACGTTTCATGTTCCACTCCTCGGGGAACGACATCCAATCAGCAGCAATCAAGTCGGAGGTCCTGACTCGGACAGACCGGCTTACCCACCCTCGGTCTTTTTCCTCATCAATACTGGAAAAGAGAGATTTCAAGGATCGGCGTTGCAGTTCTATCAAGCCACCGCGATAAAGTGAAGGACTGTACAGTCTGATCAGATGGTCGAGGGTGAAAGGCATCCTTTCAACCTAACTGAAAAGGAACATGATTAAATGAATGATTCGCCTGAATGAATGATAGATCTGGCCAAGCTTCACTCGGTATCGTTGGCAAAAGTCAAGAAGAACAGGATCTATGGGACCCTGAGCTGGAATTACAGGGCCCAGTGTGAATGGGAAGGTATGCACGCTTAAGTACCCCGCTTTTATATGTAGTGATATCTTCCTTGGGGGAAGAGATCACTACTTCTTTGTTCTCCCACTTGCAGTCCTCCTTAACTTGCACTAGCTCATCCTTGGTTATCAAACTCACATACGAGACATGAGCCCGCGTTGGCTTGGTGTCGATACAGGTGTCTCGATCTTAAATCAGATGTTATTTCGCATGGCGGAGGAATGCACTCCTCAATACGATGGGGCACTACCGGTTTACTCTTGGTCGATCGAGAAGATGAAGAAGCTTTTTCTTTATGGGTAACCGATTTAGAAGTCTTAACCATTATAATGCGGAGATTCAAGAAAATGGAGAATGTTGATAATGAAGTACGAGTTAATCGAAGAGAAGGGAGAATTCAGAGAAATTGAAAGGGCTAGTGAGACTTTGAGAACAATATAAGAACAAAGTTTGCAATATTGTGAAGTTTATCTATTTATAGAGGTCATTTAAGCATACTGAGGAAGCAAAAAGCAGACCGTCAGTCACCTCCAATTAATGACTTTGGGAACCGCATAAAAAGCAACCTTTCAGTCACACCAGTCGCTGACATCACGCGATCGAAGCATCGAAGATTAATTCATTTCCTACCAGCTTATTTCGAGTTCGAGCAAAATGTTCACTCGACTACTGAGCCCTAGGGCTACCCGAGTTTGAGAAAATTCTCACCCGGGGACTATAAAAAGGCCTAATGGCTAACTTTATCTCAAGTTCGAGCAAGTACTCACTCGACTACTAAGCTCAAGGGCTACCCAAGTTTATGAAAATCCTCACTAAGTGATTATCTACAAAGGCTAAGGGCTAACTTTATTTCAAATTCGAGACCTTGCTCTCACTCAACTCATACTCAGGAGTCCCGATGTCCCGAACTCGCATCAAATCAATTTAAGCTTAGCTCGAGGATTAGCAAAAACCTTAAGAGGTATTATTTTGATCGATTAAAAACCTAAGGGTTTATTATGTTCTGAGTCCGGTATCCGGACTAATCACTAAAGTTATACAATCAAATTTTTCACAAATAAAGACGGAATTGAATTCAACACGAGCCAAAAATGAGACAAAGAAGTCCTTTTTCCAAGAGATGGTTACAAAATATATTTATAACATCCACGAAGGTCTTTACATAGGAACAAAGAAGAAAAAAACAAAATCCAAGAACCTAATATACTTTTAGGACCATGACATCGAGAGCAGCGTCTTCGCGAACCTCCTTCCTAGGAACCCCATTTTGATCTTTGGAAATGTTTGAAGAAAATTAGGGAAGAAAACCCTCGATGAATACTTCCAGCAGCGGGGATCGAGCATTCTGTTGAAGTTTTGGGCCATCATCCGTTAGAAAAGAGCAGCTAAAGAAAAAGACCAGAAAGGATGCCAATAGGATGTAGCTTCACCTTATATCAAAAGAAAAAAACAAAAAAAAAAGTTGCAAGGTGCGCGAGAAACGATCCAAGAATATTTATCCTTCGGACGTCGTACCGGTGTAGGATGCAAAAGCTAGTAGATAATAGTGCCACTTCACTCCATGAAAAGCAAAAGAAATGATGTGCCACACAAGGTTGAAGTTATGAGAGATAAGAGGCAGGGTGAAGTTCGCATACTTCTGATGCGGGAAGGATTCTGCGCCTTTCCCTCATTGTTTCAAATTAAAGATTTCAAAAGGGGAGCCTTGGCGTAACCGGTAAAGTTGCTAGCATGCGACCAGGAGGTCACAAATTCAAACAATGGAAACAGATGATTAGAGAAAGAGATAAAGAAGGGAAAGAATCAAAGTAAATGAAGATAAAATGAGCGCAGTTCTTTGTTCAACAGTGTGGCCTCATAGTTATAGAAAGGCGATGACGGTTCGACGACGCTAGTGGCCGACCAGTGCTGGCACGCATTTGATGATTTGGGGAAGCATGCAGACATGATATTTTTTATCACTTCAAGCGCCTACGTCACGGGCATGACATCATCATATGAGGCTTGGGAATATCGAGGTTCTAATCGTTTCATTTCATCAAATTCTAAGAAACACTGGGACTATCTTTATAGGGTCAAACTTATATGTCCCCGATTTATAGGCTCAAGGTTCCATCCTAGGCCCGGGTCCGGGCGAGGCAAAGTTCAAATCCGGTGGACCAGACTCGAGCTCGAAGATAGAGTGCGATTCCCGAAGATACGAGTTCGAGGAATACCGAGGCCAAGTGTGCTCGACCCCGAAATAGTACCATTATGGGTTTGAAACAGAATGAGCTAGATTCCTGCCACATCCCCAAGATCATGGCGCGAATCACACAATAAGATTGTACGATTCTGTACTAGGCGATTAGACAGCTGTATCAAGAATATTCCCTGTTGTAAATAGAAATTTTCCTTATTTAAGGTTACTCTATTATATAAAGGGGACCCAAATATTTGTAACATGATATGATCACTAAGGAAAGAATATACTCTCTACTTTTTGCCTACTGTTCGTCTGCATTCTCCTTTTGCTCTACTGCTCTTACATTACTTACCTTATTTTATTGCTATTAGTTTGTTTTGAGGTCACCGTCTCGAGCTCGCTACCGCAGGGTTACATTGGTTTAATTCACTAATCTTTTTCATCTTTACTTCTTATTTCTTTATTATTAATTGACATTGAACTAAATCACATATCTTTAAAACCATAAATCAAATCTAATTGTTACTCGTATTTTCGAAGTAAACAGACATATTGGTTGAGGGAACAGAATTTTTCTAACATTAATCCTAGAGTATTTTATACATGTCACTTTGCTAAACTTTCCAAAGGGTCATCATACTCGGTTGTCCAATCAGTTTTTTTCTCCTTATTTTTGTCCAACCAGTCTCTCAAAATCTCTCAATACTTGCAAATCTTCATTAAATCCAACAGCCTTTATCATCCTTTCTAAAGCAATTCTTTCTGCTTCTCTTTGTTTCTGCAACTTTAACTTCGCCTCTTGATTAATCCTGACTTTGTCTAATTCAAGTTGTTGCTGTTTTTTCTGTATCTCTCTTGCATGTTGCACAACCCCCTTTTTGCCCGTGCCTCGAACAGTAGCCTTTACTGGTATTGCTTGTGCCCGACCCAAATCACTATAAAAATTATCTGAATTAGCGACATTAGTACTACAACTTAGTTTTGGCTTTTTATTGACAGAGTACAATGCAACATCGTCTTGTTTCACCGATGTTAGTCTTGAATCTTGAGTTTCCACGATCCTCTTCAATTTGCATCTACTGTGGTCATCAAATCTATCAAAGCTCTTAGTATTACTTAATTCTTTCTCTAGAGAAATCAAGCCCCTTTTTTTTTAATACCATTCTGCATTGTCCGAAACATCTGCTCTAATGGCATTATAGTCGATTTAGTGTCGCAAATATTCTCCCTTTTCTTTTGATGAATAGCCATTGGCATTGGCATATTGCAGAATTTTTCTTAAGTAATATCGGTCAATTTTGACAATTCTAAACAAGTTTGGATATAAGGATTTACTTCCTATACCAAATTGATGTTTACTTTATATGTTTCTCGGAAAAAAAAATGTAACGAAGCTTAACAAAGAGTGTCTCACAAGTAGTTTGTAATATAGGTGGAGTATCTACTCATAAACCAGATTTCCCAGCAAACAACAGAAGGTATGCTCTGAATGCTTCACTCTATGAGCATCTTTTCTTTTTGTGCATAGGTTTGAATATAAATTTTCTTTAACTCATCCATTTCATTAAAAAAAACAAAAAGCTTAACAAATAATAGAAGCAGAATTCATTAAGACACAATATAAAATACAAATAGAAAGTGTAAAGATGTCAATAATACAAATCATACGAAAACTAATGAACCACAACAAGTGGCTAAAATACACCTCAATCTTTGACTAAAGAAAACACAATTTTTCTAAGCAGTAGCAATTGGAAAGAAAACTGATACAGAAGATCCATTAAGCCAAAACTTTCCAAAAAAAAAAAAAAAAGCCAAAACTTTCCAGAGGGTACGTAATGCTGATCATTCTCTCGAATGCTAATCAGTCTCTCAAAATCTTTCAGTACTTGCACATCATCATTAAATTCAACTGTCTTTACCATCTTTTCTATAGCATTATCTTTTCTGCAACTTTAACTTCTTTGCCGCTTTAATCCTTTCTGCAACCGTTTGATCTTGCAATTTTAACTTTGCCTCTTCGTCGTGTTCCCCGTTTCTGCCGGTATCTCGAACAACCTCCTTTTCTGGTAGTGCTAGTGCCTGACCCAAATCACTATGCAATAACGTCTTGCTTTACTGATGTTGATCTTGAATCTTGAGTTTTCACGATCCTCTTCAATTTGTGAGTACTCTGATCATCAAACCTATCAAAGCTCTGCGTTGTCCGAACTCCTGTTGCAAGATTTGAATTCTGTTCGGAAGGCATCGATTTCTTGTCGCAACAACTGATCACGTCTTTAGTGTATTTTCTTTTTCTACTATTCAAAAGGGAATGGGTAATGGGCATATTCTGCCTTCTCATAGCCATTGGCATTGGCATAGTACTACTGCAAAGTTTTACTGGTGGAGTGTAGGGAAAACGCAATGGAAATTAATATAATTTGTGAATCGAAACCCTAAACATATGCTAAACAACTAGAGATGAAGTATTATATAGAGTTGTTGGCCTTTTCCGAATAAATTTAGGAAACCAAAACAGTATAGCCTTTTTTGTTACACGCGGAGGAGCGGTTAAACTTGAAGTTTTTTGTTAAACGTTATACATCATTTGTTTCCTAATTTTGTTTTCCCAGGTAATTCCACGCGCCAATCTTTAGTTAAGAATGTAATAATGTAAATAGAGACTAATTTCTTGGGAGAAAAGAAAACAATTAGTTGATTATTAAAGGAATTTTTTATATAGGAGTAATATTTTTAGATTAAATGCTGAAAATAAAAAATTCACGCCCAATGGCCATGGAACTTTATTAGCTAAAGATTAAATTTATCGTATAAATATATCATAATATATCAAGTCCAAGAAAATCCATTTTCATCGAAAATAATAAATTTATAATGCTAGATCCGAACTTGAGAAAAATCTCTTATTCCAAATTTCCAGTGCAAAAGTTAAAAGAAAGGGGGCAAACTACAAATCGACCGGTTGGCAGAAGCCAATTTTATTTGCTAGCAAAAAAGACATTAAGGAAACATGAAGCACATAACAAAAGAAGAATATATTAAGATACGGTATAAAGTGGATGAATTCTAATCAGTATTAAAGGATGTCTTCAGGGAGTTACTTAAATTGATTAACAGAGTGCTAGCTGTATAATAATTTTAGCAATTGAAAGAGCCTTTTTTATAGGTTACAATTTCGAGCCGTGGAATCATCCACTGATGCATTAGGATAGACCGCCTATATCACATCTCCTTGAGATGTGTTGAGTTTAATATTTGTAATGATGTGGGCTAGTTAGTGTAGTTAGTGTATTTGGGTTGGCCCACGTTTTTATTTATAGCTTTTGTGGACTGAATTGGGTCACATAAATATAGTGGCCCACATTCTATTTTCTACAGAAGAAACATTTTATTTTACAACAAAAAAAGATGAGAATAAAGCTCTGCTCATTCTCTCTCTTTCTCTATGAAACTTCAAACCCTAGTTAGTATTTTTCATCAAAATCCATGTCGATTCCAGCTTGTAACATGGTATCAGAGCTGGATTATGGTAGAGCTCGTCCTTGGCTATTGTCCGATGTTACCCATGTAAATTCTCGCCGGAGTTTTGTTTGAGTTCTCTCATCAAAGGCATTTTCTGATTTCTAGGGTTTCGGCCTTTGATTCTTCAAATTTTTTCATTTGTTCGTTGTTGTCTAGGCTTATCAGTCTGATTCCTACAAGCGATTGGGATAGTAAGGAATTTTCAGCTGGACTCTCATCGGATTCTAGGGTTTTGGCTTCCGCTTGCTATTTCCTTCAGTTTTTTCTCGTCCAAGGTCGTGTCTTTCCAGTTGCGAAAGAGTTGGTAACATTGTTTTCATCTCTATTCATTTTTTTCACTTGCATGTCTAGCTTGTTGATATCATTTGAGTAAAAGTGACGATTGGTAATGTTACTCCTATTGCAAACAAAAGTGTTTCTAAGTCTTCATCTGTTCCAATTAACTTCTCTGCTCGTCACACTGCTTTTCATCTTGATTATTTTACTCATCCTTGTCACCCTCTCTATGTAGATCCCATAGATGTATTAGGGGCCTCTTTAATCTCTGTTCTTTTTTATCGTACTTGTTATGGTAGTTGGAGAAGGAATATACTAGTTGCCTTATCTGTGCACAATAAGCTAGATTTTATAAATTGTACTACTGAGAGACTTCATGTTGGTTCTCCACTTGCTAGACAGTGGCAACGTTGTAATGACTTGGTGGTATCCTAGCTAACCAATTCTCTCACTAAGAAAATCTCTCGTAGTGTTGAATACTCAGAACTTGCCAAAGATATCTGCAATTAACTAGAAGAGAGATATGAAAAGGCTGATGGTGCTAGGATTTTTGAATTAAAGAAAGAACTAGCACATATTTCCCAAGGGTCCTTAGATATTGCCTCCTAGTTTAATAAAATCAAACAACTACGTGATGAAATAGCCTCTATTTATGTCAATCATCTGAGTGTTTGTACTTGAGGAAATAAAAAGGCTAAAGAGGAGCAAAAGGTGTATCAATTCTTGATGGGACTCAATGAGACCTATCTTTAAGTTAGGAGCAACATCATTATTTTAAAAGACTCTTCCTTCCACGTACATTTTATACAGCATATTGCTGAGTGATAAAAGTAAATACAAGTTTCTTATGCCTCTCACTTTTCCTCGAGTTCTACCTCATTCAATGTTGGTGTCTCCGAGCAAAATTTTCTGTCAAAAGTTAGCTTTGATTCTCCTAAACGTTCTCTTATTTGCAAGTATTGTAAAAAGCTAGGCCATACTATTGAAAAGTGCTACAAATTGTATGGTTTTCCTCCAAACTTCAAATTCTCCGAAACTACTGGAAAATGGCTGCCAATACTGAAGTGGACAAATCTGGTTTTCTTGGTGCTTCTGGGGGTTCTGATGACCAGCCCCAATCTCATTCTGAAAAACTATCTACAGTGATTGGTTTGACTAAAGAACAATATTCCCTGTTAATGATTCTGCTACAGCAGTCACATCTGTCTAGTTCAAGCTTCACTCCAAATCACTTGGCTTCAGCCAAATTTTCCAGTGAGTTACTACCTGAAAGTGGTTTGTTCAGAACTTGTTTGCTTACTAAAACAGAGAACATAGTATGGATTATAGACTCTGGAGCTTCTGATCATGTGACTTCTGAAAAATCTCTTCTTTTCAATATTCAAAATCTTCATATTCCTTATCTTGACTCACTTCCCATTGGATATAAAGTTAAGATCACTAATATTGGTTTTTTGACCTTGTCGTCTGATTTAATACTCCACAATGTCCTATATGTTCCTTCATTCTATTATAATCTAATTTTTTGTTTACAAATTAGTTGCTAGACCTGGTACTTGGTAGACCAGAAAATGGACTTTACAAGCTCTTTCAGCTTCCTACAACATCCTTCTCTTGTAATTCTTCCACTTCCAGTATCATACCTTGTTCCATCCCTTGTAATGTTTCTCTTGTTGAATGTTACAATGTTTTTAATATTGGTGCAAATATGTTTTCTAATGCACATGTACATACTGATCATGCACTACCGAATAAAGTCATTAAAGAGGATTTTTTTGGCATTATAGACTTGGTCACTTTACTTTTTCTAAGATGAAATGTACTTTTGATTGTAATGCCAAATTGTCTTCCAACAATCTTTCACTTTTCTTGTTTGTCCACTGGCTAAACAAACCAGATTACCATTCCCTGATAGTTTAATACAAATTGTTGCACCATTTCAATTAATCCACATTGATACCTAGGCCCATACCATGCCTCAATTTATGATGGATCAAAATATTTCTTGACCATTGTTGATGACTATACTAGAGCTACTTGGACTCACTTACTAGGTGCCAAGAGCAATGATTTTGATCTTTTAAAGGCTTTTATTGCCATGGTAGAAACCCATTTTCATTCTAAAGTGCAAACTGTCAGGAGTGATAATACACTGGAATCAGGGTCTAGTTTATCTGGATCTCAATTTTTCTCAGATAAAGGCATTGTGCATCAAACCTCTTGTCCACACACTCCACAACGAAATGCAGTGGTGGAAAGAAAACATAGCCATTTGCTTGAAACTGCCAGGGCCCTACTTTTTCAATCCCACCTACCTATTAAATTTTGGGGAGATTGTGTCTTGACTGCCACTTATTTAATCAACGAGTTCCTTTCTCCATTACTAAATCACAAAAGCCCTTATGAACTCTTATATGGTAAACCTCCCAGCTATTCTCACCTTAGGGCATTTGGTTGTCTTTGCTACTCTACTGTTCCTAAAATAGATAAGGACAAGTTTCAGCTTAGAGCTTTATCTAGTGTATTCTTGGGGTACCTGTTTGCTAAGAAAGGCTACAAACTATATAACTTGGAAACTAACTCTTGC
The DNA here is from genome assembly GCF_000393655.2 of Nicotiana sylvestris. Lineage (NCBI taxonomy): Eukaryota > Viridiplantae > Streptophyta > Magnoliopsida > Solanales > Solanaceae > Nicotiana > Nicotiana sylvestris. The sequence continues at coordinate 13,256,460 of NC_091059.1, forward strand.
CTTGTATCTAGAGATGTTGTTTTTCATGAGCATATTTTCCCATCTCTTTAATACTCTTCTAGTGCTCCTAACATTTGTCCTTTTCCTTTTTCTGACTATTCTGATGACTTTCCCCTTACCTCATCCTATGTTCCTTATACATCTCCTACCTCATCTCCTATTTGTAATGATTCTCCCCTGCTTACTCCTGTTTCTACTTCTTCTACTCTTATATCTCCCTCTTCATCCTCTTCTATCTTTTCAGCTTCTCCTTCTCCATATGCTTCTGCTCCTTCCTCTTCTCCTCATTTACCTCCCTCTTCCCCTTCTCCTCCTACACTCTGAAGATCTACTAGGGTGCATAAGCAGCCTTCTTACCTTCAAAGTTATGTATGCCACTTTTCATCCTTAGACTCTAGTACTGTTTCCTCTAATACTCCTTTTAGTCAGCAGCCTGTTCCTGAGCCTTTCACTTACTCTCAGGCAGCTCTTTTCCCTGAGTGGAAGGATAGCGTGAGGAAAGAGCTTGAGTCTTTGGAAGGAAATCAAACTTGGGAAATTGTTGAATTGCCCCATGGTAAGAAACCCATAGGCTCCAAATGGGTATACAAGGTTATATATAAAGCTAATGGGACCATTGAGAGGTACAAATCTAGGTTGGTGGTTAGGGGTGATACTCAGGTTGAGAGGGTTGATTTTCATGAAACTTTCTCTCCTGTTGTGAAAATGTCTACTTTTTAGACTCTTATTGTTGTAGCAGTCAAAAAGAAATGGCCTCTTTTTCAACTAGATATAAATAATGCATTCTTGCATGGTGATTTGGATAAGGAAGTGTATATGAAACTTCCTCCTAGATTGTTTGTTGCCTCCACTTCCTCATGTGGTATGCTCATGTGCAAGTTGCAATAATCTCTCTATGGGCTAAAGGAAGCTTCCAGGCAGTGGTATACAAACATTCCCATGCCTTACAGTCTAGGGGCTATGTTCACTCCTTAAATGATTATTCTTTGTTTACTAGAGAGTCTGGGGATTATCTTGTTATCTTGGCTGTTTATGTAGATGACATAGTTCTTATGGGACTAATTTAGATAAAATTTCATCCTTGAAAGCCTTCGTGCATGCTTAGTTCAAAATCAAAGACTTAGACTTATTGAACAATTTTCTTGGTATTGAGGTTTTGTACACTTCTTCTGGTGTTTTACTCCATCAACGCAAGTCCATTCATGATCTCCTGAAAGAATTTTGTTCTAATGTGTCTTCTCCTATGGTCTGCCCTTTTGAGTTACATGAAAATTGAATGCCAATATGGGTGATCGTTTACCTAGTCCTGAGTTGTATAGGAGTTCGATTGGCAAGTTAAATTTCTTAACACATACAAGGCCAGATTTTTCATTTTCTCTGCAGCATCCTTGTGTTCCTCATATGGAAGCTGCCTTGCACCTCTTGAGGTACTTGAAAGGGACTTTCGATTTTGGGTTGTTCTTCAACAACTCCTCTAATTTTTCTCCTCAAGTTTATTGTGACAGTGATTTGGGTTCTAGTCCTGATAGTAGACGGTCAATGACTGGTTTTTACATTATGCTGGGTGGCAGTTTGGTCAGCTGGAAATCCAAGAAACAACATGTTGTCTCTCTATCCTACGCTGAGACTGATTATAAGTCCTTGAGCAAAGTTGTAGCTGATGTTACCGGGCTATCTAGACTTTTATCTGATTTTGGGTTTACTAATCTTTCTTCTATTACTGTCTACTGTGATAACTAGGCTTCCATATACATTGCAAAGAATACTGTTTTCCATGAGCGGACCAAGCATATAAAGTTGGATCGTCACTTTGTGCGCACCAAGTTGGCTGATGGCTTGATTTCTCTACTACACACATCCAGCTCTACCCAAATGGCTGACATTCTCACCAAACATCTACCTGGGGCAGTCCATCATCTCCATATCAGCAAGTTGGGTGTGTTATCACCCTCCAACTTGAAGGGAGGGGTGGGGGGGGGGGGGGTGTTGAGTTTAATATATTTGTACTGATGTGGGCTAGTCAGTGTAGTTAGTGTATTTGGGCATGGCCCACGTTTTTTTTCATAGATTTAGTGGACTGAACCGGGTCATATAAATATAGTGGTCCACATTCTATTTTGAACAGAAGAAACATTTTATTTTACAAAAAAAAAATGAGAAATAAAGCTCTACTCAATATCTCTCTTTCTCTATGAAACTTCAAGCCCTAGTTAGTATTTTTCCTCAAAATCCATGTCGATTCTAGCTTGTAAGAGGGTGCAGCCATTTCCTGAATCCTACACGAACACATGATGCTTTATGCACCGGACTGCCCTATTTTGAGCAAAGCCTTAATGATTCTCACTTCATACACCCATCCCATTCCTCGAGAGAGCTATGTAATTTGAATGATCTACTAATTTCTATCTAATAAGGACATTACATATACATTGATATAACCAGATTATTACTGACATATATTTTAATAAATATTACAAACAAGAACAATATTAGTTTGAATCAAATGACGTGAAAAATCTCATAAATTTAATTAGATAATAAAGAAAATAACTGTCATTTATGAACAAAACAACAATTGTCAGTAATGTGTTAAAAATATTAGTATATGACATTGTATACGGTCAAAATTATATGCCCCCAATTTATAGGCTCAAGGTTCCGTCCTAGGGCCGGGTCCGGGCGAGGTCGAAGTTCAAACCGGTGGACCAGACTCAAGCTCGAAGACAAAGGGCGATGCCTGAGGATAGGAGTTCGAGGAATACCGAGGCCAAGTATGCTCGACGCCGACTGGAGTCTAATGATGATGAGTGGCATACATAACTTTGAAGGTAAGAAGGCTGCTTATGCACCCTAGTAGATATTCAGAGTGTAGGAGGAGAAGGGGAAGGGGGAGGTAAAGGAGGAGAGGAGGAAGGAGTAGAAGAAGATGGAGGAGGAGAAGCTGAAAAGATTGAAGATGATGAAGAGGTAGATATAGGAGCAGAACACGGGGTGGCCTTCATGCCTAACTCCGAAGGCACATTTCTCAGGGTTAAGCTTCATGTAGTATTTCCTCAAAATTATGAATGTTTCCTGCAAGTGAACTAAGTGGTCCTCTACGCGCAGAGACTTAACCAACATATCATCAATATAGACTTCCATTGTTTTTCCTATTTGTTCTTCGAATATTTTGTTAACTAGGTGTTGGTGTGTAGCTCCTGCATTCTTTAGCCCGAAGGGCACTACGTTGTAACAATGGAGTTATTGCCAGTTATTGCATCGATCATACGATCGATGTTTGGCAAGGGGAAAAGATCTTTTGGACATGATTTTTTTTGGAACTACAACTACGCTGGTTAACCACTCGGGGTACTTTACCTCCCGAGTAGATCCTATTTTAAGAAGTTTAGTTACCTCATTTTTTACAAATGCATGCTTTACCTTGGATTGAGGCCTCCTTTTTTGCTCCACCAGTTCGAACTTGGGATGCTTAGCCGATGCGTGGTGATTTCTGGTGGAATCCCTATCATAACTATTGCTCCGAATCCATCGACGTTGGAAGTTGTGATTGCTTATTTGGTCGCCTGCTTATCTTTAGTGCTCGATTTTTCCGAGGTTAAAGGTTCTAGTATCGATGCCACTTCCTTAATTGCAAACATCTCTTTTGCAGCATGTTGCCCTCCATAGACTGTTTTCACTTCTTCCTCTATCGGGAACTTCATCATCTGGTGAAGAGTTGAAGGCACTGCCCTCATGTTGTGTATCCACAGTCTCCTGAGGAGTGCGTTGTACCTTATTTCACTTTCGATGACATGGAACTTGGTGTCTTGTATGATCCTAGCAACTTTTACTGCAAGATAATCTCTCATTTTGTTGTTTCGATCGCCATGTTGAAGCCATTAAAAACCCGGGATGCAGGTACAATCTGATCTTGTAGGCCGAGTTGCTCCACGACCCTCGATCTGACTATATTTGTTGAGCTGCCTGGATACACTAAAACACATTTAACTTGAATTTTATTTAAAAGGATAGAGATTACTAGGGCATCGTTGTGGGGCTGAGATACGCCTTCTGCTTCTTCATCGCAAGAAGGTTAGGATGTCCTCGGGAACATAGCTTCGAGTCCATTTTTCTCTCGTGATCGACACCTTGATGCATTTGAACATGGGTCGTTGAGGGACATCGACTCCTCCAATGATCATGTGGATTCCATATTATGGTTCTTCTTTCTCATTTATCCTTGCATAGCTCTCCTTGAAGTGATTCTTAGCCCTATAACCTAGGTATTCTCGAAGATTGCCCTCGTTGAACAACCGAGCAACTTCTTCCATTAGTTGCCTGCAATCTTCTATTCTATGACCATGTGATCCATGATACTTGCACATCAAGTTCGGGTTCCTTTGAGAAGGATCGATCTGTATAGGTTTAGGCTACTGGGTGTCTTTGATTCTTCCAATAGCTGAGACAATCCCCAATGCATCTACGCGTAAGTTGTATTCCGATAATCGAAGAGCGTTGGCGGGATCAGTATGCTTATCGAACTCGCTCTTACTTGTGAGTCCCGGAGAACTTGTGGCCTCAATCTTTTTTTCAATCATTCTGAGGAGCGTTCCGACCCGAGCCGTTGTTCCTTCAATCGACATATGGCTGATACGGCTCTTTGTTGAATCTTGATTCCTGATCTGTGTCCCTCGGGGGCTTGGCTCCAAATCTGTTAGGATGAACTGAACCCCAGGGGGCTCCCAAATGGTCATCCTCGACCCTAATTTTTGACTGGTAGCAATTGTGCACATCTGACCATGTCACAGCTAGGTATTCGATCAAATTCTATTTTAATTTCCAAGACGCGATCGAGCTTCTTTCATTCAAACCCTGCATGAAAGCTTGTACTGCCCAGTCATCAGAGACTAGTGGTAATTCTATTCTTTCCATCTGAAATTGGACACAAACTCCCTTAACATCTCATCGTTCCTTTGTTTTATTTTGAAGACATCCGATTTTCTCGTGGCCACCTTTATGGCCCCGACATGTGCTTTCACAAAGGCATCTACTAACATAGCAAACGAGTTAATAGAGTTAGAGCTAGTTGTGATACAAAATCATAGCTCCTTTCAACAGCGCTTCTCCAAACTTTTTTAACAAGACTGATTCGATCTCATCGTCATTCAAATCATTTCCTCTGATTCCACAAGTGTATGAAGTAATATGCTCATTGGGATCGGTTGTTTATTTGTGTAAATCGGGAATGCAAAATTTCTTAGGAATAGGCATCGGAGCCGCACTCTGATGGAATGGTTTTTGTATAAATTTTTAGCGTCTAAACCTTTCAAAATTAGAGGTTCCCCTGGTATCTGGTCTACACGGGAGTTATAAGTTTCCACATTTTTATCATTGTCTTCAATTTTTTTCCCATACTCAATCCTCTTGGTTAGCTCTTGGAGCATCCTCAAAATCGTGTGGTCAATCCCCGAGCCACTTTCATCGGGCCTTTCCGGCGCTGGTTCAGTACGCTAAGTGTTTACTGGTTCAGCTGTATTAGGAGTTTTATTCTGACTCTGAAGTTGAGCGATGGCGATTTGCTGAGCTTGCAGCATGTCGAATATCACTTGGAGGGTGACTCCTCCATCTCCCATTCCTTGTGTTCTTTGGCCACCGGATCGGGCTTCCATGTGTTAATTTCCTTTGTGATCCACGCCCAGATCTGTCTTCAAAGAGATGTGCAAACTAACATCAATGGGTTCCACATTTGGCACTTCCCTTAGGTTTATCGGTGATACACCGACCCCTGCTTGCTATTTTCTCCAAGACCTTTGTTGTCATGGATGGGTGCATTTTGTTAGCTAGACATGTTTCAACCTTAGAATCAAAAACTCTTCGCAAGAAAAAATGTAAAAACAACGTGTGTAACGAGAATCAGTAAGGAAATAATCACTATTATCTTTAGTCCCACGATGGGCGCCAAACTGTTTACCTCGAAAATATAAGTAACAATTAGATTTGATTTGTGGTTTTAAAGATATGTGATTTAGTTCAATACCAATTAATAATCAAGAAATAAGAAGTAAAGATGAAAGAGATTAGCGAATCAAACCAACGTAACCTAGCGGTAGCGGTAGTGACCTCGAGATTGTGACCTCGAGACAGACTAATAGCAATAAAATAAGGTAAGTAAAGTAAGAACAATAGAGCTAAAGGACAATGTTGACGAACAATAGGCAAATAGTAGAGAGTATATTCTTTTCTTAGTGATCAAATCATGTTACAAATGATTGGGATCCCTTTATATAATAGGGGAACCCTAAATAAGGAATATTTCTATTTCTGCTGGGGATAGACCATGAACCACTGGTTCAGGGTTAGAAATTCGAGCTTAGATGAATTGTTATATTTGGTTTTTTCTGATTTTGTTACGTGATACATGCCTAATGTGCTAAATGATGCTTTTACCACTTTGATATTATGTGAACTGTATATAAAATTTGCCGAAACCCTTCTCTTCTTACCTCCGGGGAGAAGCTCGCTGGTCGAGACTCCATATTCTGTTACTGTCAATACCTGAAATAAGAAAGAGGCCGGACAAGTTACAAAGCCGGACGATCCCGCGGGTCCCCGGTACGTAGCCCCCTCCTCGACTCGAGTTGTCCGCTCGGGTACACAGTCTAGAACAAATACCCAGGTTATGAACCTAGAATAACTCAGCTTCATGCCGGATCCCTAGTAGGAACGTTTATTTGCATCACGTGCATTTGACTTTAGAGGCTCAACACAGGGGTTGGGTCTGTCTAGGACAGGTGTACCAAAAAATGAAAATGACCATCCTGATGCATCTTATTTGCTATTACTTGCATATTTATTTGATTCAGACTTGTGTGTTGACTGACTTGTGAATATCAGGAATAATATTTTGAAATTGACAAAAAAAAAGAAATAGCAGTTAGGGAATTGATTGTTTATTTTGAAAAATACCAAATGCCCAAATACTATCAAAACTCCACCAAAATTTTAAGAAAATGAGAAAAAAATGTCTTATTAGTTTGTTTTATTAAAAGCGAAAAAAAGGTCGTTGTTCTGTTTTGTTTTTCAAAAAAAAAAATAGAAAAAATATATAGTTTGTCTTGTCATGAAAATAATAAAAAAAAAAGTCTTTCATTATTTGTCACAAATATATATATATATATATATATATATATATATATATATATATATATATATATATATATATATATACATACATATATATATAAGTCCAAAAAGCTTTTCCTTATTTCCAAAATATATATATATATATATATATCTTTATTAGTTGCAAAAAATATTTGTCTTGCCAAAAGTCTAGAAAAGTTTTTTAGACCCCCAATTTTCGAAACAAAAAATCCAAAAATATTTTCCCTTATCGACTTCTTTAGAAAGTTTTTTTTTATTATTTAAAAAAAAAATCCGAAAATGTTTTGACTCTTCTTTCAAAATTGAAAAGAAAATTCAAAATTCAAACAAAACATTGTTAGAAGCATTTCTTTTATTAAAGGTAAAATTCCGAAAAATATTTTCTTTTTCTTTAGAATAAGAATAAAAAACAAATGAAAATTCAGGAAAAAATATCTTCCTTTTACTTTTGAAATTCTCGAAGTTCAAATCAAAAGAAAAAGAATTTTTACAAGTCTTTCTTTCAAAAAGAAATCAATATATATATACTTCCTTTCTTCTTTTGAAGCAGTTCTTTCACAAATTCCAATTAAAAAAAATATGTTAGTTCATTTACTTATTCATGATCTGCCCGAACTACGCGGGTTTGATTCTCACCGGATGTGAGATACGTAGGCAACCCTCATCGGGTCCAACCCCACCTTTTGCTAAAATAGCCAAAAACAAATTAAAAAAAAACATGTCAAAATTTCAACTCTGTCATAAAGAAGACGTTGTTTTATCAAGATATAGCCGAATGTTCCCGAAAGGGACGCCGGAAGGCTGACTTTGCATAAACAGCCACCTTTGGGTCATTTTTAAAGATTTGGTCCAGTTGACCCGCACAGCCTTAAAAATCTTTGTCCCCGAGGCGCTGAAGGGTCGTGTTTGCAACACCAAGTTTTTATTGTAATTTGAAAGAAAAAAAAAGTCAGCGGTCAAGTGAATACCGTTTGGATTTTTAAGCCGAGCCAGCTTCGGCAGTGTCTTAAACCGTTCTTGCCGAAATAGCCTTAGAGTATCTTTCAGTTGTCGAAAGGCTATTTTCGTAAAAGAATGGACAAGTTTGTAAAGTGTCATAAAATAATCCTCCCGGCCTCAAAATTCATGTGAAATTTGGAAGGGGCCACATTGGCAAAAAATAACCATTTGGTTGCATTTGTCCAACGGGAAAAGGAACTGGCCGTTTGTTTTTGAGTTTGTGAATATTTTGATTAGAGTATGCGGGTTGTTTGATTTTTAAGTTTGTAGGTCATCTTTAAATCTTTGAAACCCAGTTTGTTTTTGAAAACTGATAATTCCAAAAAACAAATGTCTCATTGTTGTTACCTTTAATTTGGCTCGAACTACGCAAGGTCTGATTCATGCGATGTCATGATACGTAGGCAATCTCCATAAGATTCGACCGCCACCATAAAAAAAAATAATAATAACAATAATAATAATAATAATAAATAAATAAATAAATAAAGGAAAGTGTGGGAGAATTTTCAGAGGGGCACAATTGTCTAAACTGCTTAGGTGCATTGTATTTCTGACATATGATTGTCTGTCAAATGCCCTAACACTAACGTGATGGCTTCCCTTTGCTGTGTTCATATATAGAAAAGTGGTTGGTTGTGGTAACTCCTCCCTGCAAAGCAAAATCAAACGACAATGGCTCAGAACCGCAGAACCGAGTGGGTCGGCACTGATGACCGACGACAATTGGTCGAACGGAACAACGGGTTGGTAGAAGAAGTCAAAATGCTGAGACAACATGTGGAAGACATGTATCAGGAATGGATAACTGGAAAAGCACCACCCCCTCCACCGCCAAGCCTCTTGAACTCTGTCATTTCCCAAGCACCCAACGCCATAATGAAAGATCCCCATACCCTCCATCCCAACCCACTTATGGCAACTTTCCTAGCTACCCAAGTAGCTCCATCACTCCTCAATGCTTCTCCGCTCCCCAACACCACTTCTTTCCCCGTGACTTAAAAGCCATACTTCACTTTCCAGGTACCCGGCTCCATGAAATGCTTACGCACCCACACAAGCCTACCAAAAGCCACCTGGATCAGGTTTTCGGCCATGTCAACATGCAAGAATGAAGAGGTTATTGAAACGAGGAAAGACTCTCACCCCTATCGGAGTATCTTATGCCAGTCTGTTTGGAAGGCTAAGGCATGCTGGCTTGATTGAGCCACTCCCCGCATGTACTCCAGATCCACTTGCAAGGAACTTTGATCCGGCAGCGCGATGCGCATACCACTCCAATGTCGTAGGGCACAACATTGAGAGCTATCGTACTTTGAAAAGGGAAGTGGAGAAAATGATACAAGAAGGGCGGATTGTGATCAATAATAGTGAAATGGAGCACTCGAACCCTATCGAGAGCTTGTTGACGGAGGTTGATGATGTTGAAGCTGGCAATAGTCTTGGCAGTATTGATGCAAAGCTTAGTGGCTAAGATGCCAGTTTTTGATAAAGTGGGAGGACGCTTCGTTCCTTGGTCAGCAAGAGAGAAGCTTGTGGTGGCTTATTTCGTGGTCATTTCCGTTGTTCGGATTATTAGGATTGTAATTCGGATTTTGTCTTGTGTCAAACCTTCTTATCTTTCCATTTTGTCATAGCAGTTTGTTTAAATTTTGTCCAGTTTGTTTTGTTTTTTTCTAACCATTTCGCCGGAAGTTTAATACAAAAGCCGGTCTTTTATTATTTCCAGTCATCTTTTTATTTAGTCCTTTTGTCATTTTCGTTCAATGCCGATTCTAGGGACATGACATGCGCACACAGTTTGGGCCTAGTCTATAAAGTTAATCATAAAACCCTGGGAAGGTGATCAAAGCATTTAAAGGAAATAAGAACGGTTTGAGATTATTTGAAGCCCGAGTCATGTGGAACTGGGGCAAGTAAAACATAAAGAAAACCGTTAAATGCAAGATTCGCCAAATTGGCATGAGGGTCGTGCATGAGAGTGAGAGTGTCGCCCAGCAGTGCTTTAGAAATGACAAATGAAAAAGCAAGTGTTTAACATAATTGTCAAGTCCAGCACCATCGGAAGAGACTATAAATCTATGTTCAATTGTGTTGTTTGCACTTGGCATGTTTTGAAGACTGGAATGACGAAGGCATTTTGTTCTGCTACCTAAACACTTTATCCTTCGTTACCCCTTTTGAGCCTTATTTATTTTCTTTCATACCCCTCGTTCGGAATCAGTAGCAACGACTAGAAAACGCAAGCATGACAGGTAAACAAAAAGAAAAAGAAAAAAAAGAAAACAACAAAACGAAAAAGAAAAAAAAGAAAAGAAAAATGATAACAAAAAAAAACAAAAGAAAGTCAAATGAAAAAAGAGGAATTGGGAACTACGTTTGACCTGATTCCTCAAAGAGGATACGTAGGCGCTTCACGGCTCGGTCATAGTTTTGAAAAATGAAAAAAAATCAATTAAAATAATCCCCAAGCAAGAAACTGGGGCAAAGGTTGCGTTTGTTGTAAATAAATCTAGTTCCGAAGGTTGTAATTTTGAACCCCAAATTTATTTCGTTTTTGTCGAGCCTTTAATACCCTTTCTTTCTAGCCCTATCCAAAAACCCACATTACGGTCAAAAGAAAGACCTTCTGATCAGTCTTCAAAAGATGCCAAGTCAGACAAATGAGAGTCTTACCAGCGAACATAACATTCTATTCCACAACAGAAAGGACTCTAATCTCCAGCAGAAAGAGTCATACCGGCGACACTCCAAATCCCCAGCTGGAAGGTGATACAAATGAGAGAGTCTTATCGGTGAAAACCTTCACAGGCACCATAAGGCGACGAAAGATGAGAGAGAAACCAAAATGAGAGAGACTTGATAGTGAAAACCCTTTGGGCACTACAAGTCGAATATGATTGAGAATCAGATGGAGAATTGCCAATTGAAGATCTTGAAAGACGATTGATGGCGAAGGATAGGCCACATGTGCATGTCATGACCATTAGAGTCGGTATCTGCGTCTGATAGGTTTTTGTTTATAGTTTCTTTTGTTAAAGAGTCATCTTTTTCCTATGTCTTTTTATTCTGTTCCCTTTTATCTTTTTCCTTTCATAGAAAAATTCCCCAATAGAGTCTGTTTGGTCAGAACAAGTGAGAATTGACTTCAAAATATGCCATCAACTTTCCCATTATACAAGATGAGATCTGACTATTACATCCAAATGGTATAGTCGGCAAGGAACAAGCGCGAGGCCAGTGTCAAGGAAGATATCCCCAGCAAAAGGGAATTGACAAAAGGGGTGACGAATGTCAAGAGGGATATCCTTGCCGAAATAAAAAGTTATAAACCTCGAGGCCAAGGCATGTGGACAAATTAAGGAGAGCAATGAGCATGATTTGGGAAATTCATGTGACACTAAAAGGTCGGGAAAATGCAAGTTTCCGTCTATGCCACAAAAGAGGAGGGATATCCCCAGCAGAATGAGATTATCCCCAGCAAATAATATCATCCCCAACAAGTTGTGGAACGCGGAGCAAGGAAGGAGAAAGGGAAAAGCCATCCCAGTAGGGGTATCACAACCAACCACCATGTTTTAAACTAAAATATTTTGTTCGATTTGAAACAGGTAAAGGAAATGGCATTGATGCAAGAAATGCATGCCGCAAGGGATATTACCAAACTGGGGTAGAAAATTTTCCTTCCGTTTAGAAAATTTTCTGGAAGTCAGGTACCCATGCGGGGAAGAATAAAGATAACACCAGTCTCAAGGGAAGTGGTCTTAGAACCAGTGTTGCCCCCGACATAATAAGTTTCAATGGAGGAAGTTGTTCCCCGGCAGAGGGATGAAACTTGAGCTTAGAAAAGCAAGAGGCCAGCATCATTCCCAACAGCCTTCCGAAGAGTGAAACACTAGTTCTGAAGGAATCAGAATCCCCCAGCAGTGTTATCCACGACAGCGTTATCCCCAGCTGATAGCATTTTACCCTCAACAGGTAAGTAAATAATTCCCCAACAGTGTTATCCCTAGCAGTTTCGAGGAGTCCAACACAAGTTTGGTGAAAATCGGTATCCTCAGCGGTTCCTTTCGGGGAAAGGCAAAACGAGTCTTAAGGGAGTTAGCCTTCAAAGGAAGAAGCTATGCAAAAACAAAACAAAAAAAAAGAATAATAATAATAAAAAAAAAGAATAATAATAATAATAATAAAAATAAAAAATAAAAAAATAAAAAGGGGAAGTAGTTTTCAGGGGAATGAAACATCCTACTCAAAAGGAAGTAGTTCTGGAAGGAGTAAAATAACATATTTACTCAGCAGAGTTATCTTCAGCACAGTTATCCCCAGCGGATCATCGAGATGTAGAGGCATCTTCGACGGATTTTTCGACCAAATTTCAAGAGGGTCGGACAACCCATAATGGGGAAGGTAGAAAGGGAAAACTCATCCCAAGCAAAATAATCCCCAACAAGTATTCGAGGTAAGACATTTTCAAGTCTTAAGGATATTTTGGGTTCATCCGCCCTCGAATAGGATATTCTGGGTTCATCCGCCCTCGAATAGGATATTTTGGGTTCATCCGCCCTCGAATAGGATATTTTGGGTTCATCCGCCCTCGAATAGGATATTTTGGGTTCATCCGCCCTCGAATAGGATTTTATTTTTCTAAGTTGTTTGTTTGAAGACAGGCGCCCACCTGAATAACGAGAGGAATACTTTTTCGTCTGTTCATTTCATATTTTAGGCGCCCACCTGTATAACAAGGGAATACATTTTGTGTCTTTACCATTAGGCGCCCACCTGTATAACAAGGGAATACATTTCACGTCTTTTCCAATAGGAGACGCACTTCCTAAGTCTAATTTTACCAATAGGAGACACATTTCCTCCTAAGTTTACTTTTACCCATAAGAGATGCATTTCCTCCTAAGTTTACTTTTACCCAAAGGAGACGCATTTCCTCCTAAGTCTAGTTTTACCCATAGGAGACACATTTCCTCCTAAGTCTAGTTTTACCCATAGGAGATGCATTTCCTCCTAAGTTTACTTTTAGCCATAGGAGACGCATTTCCTCCTAAGTTTAGTTTTACCCAATCCTAAGTTGTTGAAATCAGGAGCCCGCCTGAAGAGAGGAGTGGCGTTTATTTTTAAAGTTGTTTAAATCTCGCCAACCTAAAGAAAGGAATGACATTTTATTTTCAAAGTTGTCGAAATCAGGAGCCCGCCTGAAGAGAGGAATGGCGTTTATTTTAAAGTTGTTTATTTCATGTCAAGCGCCCACCTACTTAACGAGTGGAATACTTTTAAGTCTTTAAAATTCTTGTCAGGCGCCCACCTACATAACGAGTGGAATACTTTTCAGTATTTAAATTTCTTGAAGCGCCCACCTACATCACGATTGGAATACTTTTCAGTCTTTAAATTTCTTGTCAGGCGCCCACCTACATAACGAGTGGAATACTTTTCAGTCTTTAAATTTCTTGTCAGGCGCCCACCTACATAACGAGTGGAATACTTTTCAGTCTTTAAATTTCTTGTCAGGCGCCCACCTACATAACGAGTGGAATACTTTTCAGTCTTTAAATTTCTTGTCAGGCGCCCACCTACATAACGAGTGGAATACTTTTCAGTCTTTAAATTTCTTGTCAGGCGCCCACCTACATAACGAGTGGAATACTTTTCAGTCTTTAAATTTCTTGTCAGGCGCCCACCTACATAACGAGTGGAATACTTTTCAGTCTTTAAATTTCTTGTCAGGCGCCCACCTACATAACGAGTGGAATACTTTTCAGTCTTTAAATTTCTTGTCAGGCGCCCACCTACATAACGAGTGGAATACTTTTCAGTCTTTAAATTTCTTGTCAGGCGCCCACCTACATAACGAGTGGAATACTTTTCAGTCTTTAAATTTCTTGTCAGGCGCCCACCTACATAACGAGTGGAATACTTTTCAGTCTTTAAATTTCTTGTCAGGCGCCCACCTACATAACGAGTGGAATACTTTTCAGTCTTTAAATTTCTTGTCAGGCGCCCACCTACATAACGAGTGGAATACTTTTCAGTCTTTAAATTTCTTGTCAGGCGCCCACCTACATAACGAGTGGAATACTTTTCAGTCTTTAAATTTCTTGTCAGGCGCCCACCTACATAACGAGTGGAATACTTTTCAGTCTTTAAATTTCTTGTCAGGCGCCCACCTACATAACGAGTGGAATACTTTTCAGTCTTTAAATTTCTTGTCAGGCGCCCACCTACATAACGAGTGGAATACTTTTCAGTCTTTAAATTTCTTGTCAGGCGCCCACCTACATAACGAGTGGAATACTTTTCAGTCTTTAAATTTCTTGTCAGGCGCCCACCTACATAACGAGTGGAATACTTTTCAGTCTTTAAATTTCTTGTCAGGCGCCCACCTACATAACGAGTGGAATACTTTTCAGTCTTTAAATTTCTTGTCAGGCGCCCACCTACATAACGAGTGGAATACTTTTCAGTCTTTAAATTTCTTGTCAGGCGCCCACCTACATAACGAGTGGAATACTTTTCAGTCTTTAAATTTCTTGTCAGGCGCCCCCTGCACAAATTCAGGCGCATGAGTCAAAATGAAGAAAAGACGCGTCTTGAAAGAAGCGGTTTGTGAACATTAAATCATTCCCAGCATAACAAATCTGATGAAGAGAGTCGTACCCCCCAGAGGAACCGCCAAAAAGCTTAATGAAGAAAGCCATGTCCCTAGCGGACCTAGCAAAATGATGAAAACTGGTATTCAGAAAAGCAAAGGGCAGTATCATTCCAAAATTCAAGGAAGAAAAGCACCGGATGAAACACAAGCCGACAAGAAAGCAAGGCAACAAGAACAAGTTACAGTCTAGCCTAGCTTCTTGTTTTCTTTTTAAACATGGTATAACAAGGAGATCGGTAAGTAGTGATAACAGCATGCAACAGCAGTAACATTGCAGTCCCACGGTAGTCCCACCTACCAAAACTTCCCGAACTACATTAACCTGATTCCCCTTTAGCCAGGGATATGTAGGAGACCTTTGAAGCAAAGGTTCGGTTAAATCTTTTTCAAAAAATGCTTCACACGGAGTACTCGGATGGGCAAAAATCGCTCGCTTTATCATTGCACGAAAACCCTTCGTGTCTCCGGGCAAAGAGGGGAAGCTGTTAGCACGTTATTTTTGCCCTATATGAGAAATACTCCCAAAAATGCAAAATAAAATGATTTTCCTTGGTGTGCAATTTTGAGTATTTTTGTGATATTTTTGGATAATTATTTGTATTTGTTTGTGTTTGCTTATTTGTTAAATTAATAAAAAATATAAAAATATGTCGCATTTTGCATGTAGGATTTAATTCTACAATTGTTAGTAATTAAATTAGTTTTACAAAAATTAAAAATTACAAAAATAGGCACCTTTTGCATTTTTAGCATTTAATGTCCAAATGAACAATTTTATGCTTAATTGTGCGTTAATTGTTATTGGAGTTAATTTGCGCTTCTATAACTTAATTTAGTTCTTCATAATAATTTAAGTATTTTTATAATTTAGTTTTAGAAAATAAAAGAAGAAAAGAGAACAAAAATACAAAGAAAAATCGGATTGGGCCACTTCTTCAATTTTCAAACCATAGGCCCAAATAATTGTCCAATCTTCCCCATGACCCAGTCCACTTCAGACCGGGTCGACCCGATCCACCCCATTAACCCATTAACCCAACACCCACTCTTCATTTTTGGCCTAAAACAAAGCAAAACACAAAACAAAAACCCTAAAAAGACCTAAGCCTACCCGCCCCCCTCCATCTTCTTCCTCTCCAAACCTTCAAACTCTAAGCTCCCAACCATGGCTGCCCGTTCCCCCGTCATCGAACCTCCTTAGCTACACCAAACGACACTGGCTACACCAAACGACCCCTCCTTAGCTACACCAAACGACCCCTCACGCCTTCATCTTCTTCCTCACCTCCAAATGACCTCTCCAATCGCCGGAAAAACCAACTTCCCCCTCGCGTCTGCCATTGACGAGCAACCTGCCACTGCTTCTGCGTCGTCAACCACGAACCACTCTAAAGCCATCGCCATTCTTCTCCACTGTTGGCATGGGTAACATTTCGTCGCAAGCACAAGAAGGAGTTGATAAGCCAATGTGCAAAGCTGGGAATACGAGGAACCACTGGTGAATCCTGTGGTGGTAGTAACCACCAACATATCAGTCATACCAGCGCTGTCCGCCGTGAGGCACCACCGGGACGGAGGGTTGGTTTTATCGCTGCAAGGAGAGCTGGTCGCTTCCATGGCCAAGTTGTTGCCGCTCTGCGTCGTCACTGTAGCAGCTGCTGCATCCAGCCATAAATCGCCATCGTAGTTGCTGTATCTTCCTCGCACTGTTGCCACCATTTCGAAGGTGTCCCATCGCCTTCGCAATCGCCATCGCCAGCACTATTTGGTCGAGTTTTAGTCGAGTTCGTCGAGCGTCGTTTTGAGTTCGTCAAGTTTAAAAGGGAGTTGAGCTCGTCGTTGAGTTCGTCGTTGAGTCCGGACAGATTCATTCCCATTCGAGGTTCGTCAAAACAGTCCGTACATATTTCTTTCGATCCGGTTAGTAGATTTTGAATTTTATGTTTGTCCGTATTTCGTTTTGATATTTCTCGAATCTAAAATCGGTAGATATTTGATTTTTGGTTTTGTTCATGTTCATATGTTTTGTTGAATTAATTTTCAGATTTCAAATGGAAAATTAATTAGTTTGATTTTCATGTTTGTTTTATTGTTTAGGTAAAAATTTGTTAGTTTAATGTTTGTTAGATTCAAATTGAAATTTAATTTATTATTTCTTCAATTTGTTTCATGTTGTTATGTATTTTCCAGAAATTATTAGTGTTGTTTGAGTCATGTGAATCCGTCATGTTTGTTGCTTAAAAATAGATTTAGTTCATGTTCATCTTTGTTTGAAGTTCATGTTTAATTCAGTAAATTAATGTGAGTTTATGTTTGTTTTTGATTTGTTGATTTAATTTGAATCATATATTTTGTTGTTTGTATTGTTGTATCCTTGCTCATACATTCATGGTCTAAATTAACCAGAATTGGTTCCCGATATGGTTAATTTATTTCCATTAATTTTGAGTTGTGTTGTTCATCGTGTTCATATAATTGTTGTTGAAGATTGTTGAGAAATTGGTCATCTTGACCATATTTTGGTCAAGTTATGATTAATTGAGTGTTTAGAACTGATGTGGGTAATTTGGTAAATTGCATTGCATTCGGGGGTAGATTGGTAATTGCAATAAGGTCGGAGGGGTATTTTGGTAATTGAACATTATTTTGATTCTTTATGTTAAGCATGGAGGACAAAATATAATGGGTTGGAGTTTTGATGTACTTGTTTAACATAATGGGGGACAAGACAAAACATAATGGGGAGGAATCTTGTACTTGTTTAATGGGGGCATGGGGGACATATTGTAATGGGTTGGGAATGTGGTATTTATTTAATGTAGGCATGGGGGACAAAGTTTAAAATAAAGAAGACATTTAATAGTGGGACAAAGCATGCCATTGGGAGAATAATTTGGGGTTGGGAATTCAAGACAAGGTCTTGCTATAAATAAGAGTTATTCTTGACATAAAAAGAACTTGAACATTATTAGGAGGACTTGAATATTATTGAGAGGATTGTTGGGGAGAGAGTTTTAATACTTGAGGTTGAACATAAAACAAATTTCTACACTTGAGAGCGGACAAACTTGAAACATTTTGAGAGTAAAAGAGAAATACAATTTGAACTTTCACTCGAATAATTTCCGTTTGCTTTTCTCGAGTGTTATTCAAAAATCCGAAATTACTGCATCTTGTATCTTTTCTCTCCTCTGCTTTGATTGTGATTGCACTTTGGTATTGTTGAGTTTTCAATCTGTTGTTGGGTTATTCTACTGGTTGTTACTGGTTTGCGGTGTTGCTGAATCTGCTGTTGCTGTGGTATTATTGCTGCTGACTTCTCCTTCTTTTGTTCTTGTACTGCTGTTTCCAGGTACACATTTGTACAATCTCGGCTTGAAGCAAAAAATGAAATATTAATCAGGCTTTGTTCCTGTTGAATTCCTCCTGTTTAGATTTGTGGTTGAATATAATTTGTCTTTCTTCTTATAAAGATGTAGTCGAATGATTAATGAATAATGAGGTTGCATATGTATACTTTCTTCATCTAATAATGTTAGTTTAAATTAATCGGAGAATAATTATCTGTTTTGATATTATGGTCAATCTCATGTTCTAGTATTATCGAATAACAGAATATAAAAATGAAAGCAGTTTTTCTTTGTATAAACTCGATCGCAATTTTCCATTCGCATTAGCCGTAAACTAATAACTAATAAGTTATGTTTTTCAGCATGTAATTAATTAAGAAATTTTCTTTTATTTTTAGAGACAAACTTAATAGAAAAATGTAGTCACTATAGGTTTATCCTTTAAAATAAAAATGAGACGAGCCTCGCCAAATAAATCACAAATCGCCGGGGCCCTCAATAAAATACATAACCATTGACTAGACTTTGGATTTGGCCGTTTAATGAACCTTCACGGCATCTTCCTAAAATAACAATACGTTAGTCTCTTTAGGACGCGCCTTAATAAACCTTACCTTCTTAAACTCGGGTGCACATTTATGTGACCCAAATCCAAATCTCAACGGAGTCGAAATGTGTCTCTAATCACGGGTACATTGATTGTGACGTGGTTCGAGATGCGTGTCCATGACGTTGCAAATTCCTTTTGAAAAATAAGAATGAAATGAGCCTTGCCGAATAAAAAAACAAATTGCGGGGCCCTCAGTAAATATTTGCTTTAAAATTGCTTAAACTTTGGGATGGGCCGTTTAGCAAAATTCCACGGCCCTACCCAAAGTAAATGATATGCTAGTCACTTTAGGCGCGCCTTTAATAATTTAATTTCCTTAAACTCGGGTGCACATTGATGTGACCCAAATCCAATTCTCAACGGAGTCAAAGTGTGTCGACGACCACGAGTACATTGATTGTAACGCGGTTTGAGATACATTTTTACAACGTTGCAATTCTTGATAAAAATAACAGTAAATGATAAAAGCGGTTAAAAATTAAATTTTGCACATAGGTTCAACCCCAGGGGGCTCCCAAATGGTCATCCTCGACCCTAATTTTTGACTGGTAGCAATTGTGCACATCTGACCATGTCACAGCTAGGTATTCGATCAAATTCTGTTTTAATTTCCAAGACGAGATCGAGCTTCTTTCATTCAAACCCTGCATGAAAGCTTGTACTGCCCAGTCATCAGAGACTAGTGGTAATTCTATTCTTTCCATCTGAAATTGGACACAAACTCCCTTAACATCTCATCGTTCCTTTGTTTTATTTTGAAGACATCCGATTTCTCGTGGCCACCTTTATGGCCCCGGCATGTGCTTTCACAAAGGCATCTACTAACATAGCAAACGAGTTAATAGAGTTAGAGCAAGTTGTGATACAAAATCATAGCTCCTTTCAACAGCGCTTCTCCAAACTTTTTTAACAAGACTGATTCGATCTCATCGTCATTCAAATCATTTCCTCTGATTCCACAAGTGTATGAAGTAATATGCTCATTGGGATCGGTTGTTCCATTATATTTGTGTAAATCGGGCATGCAAAATTTCTTAGGAATGTGCATCGGAGCCGCACTCTGAGGGAATGGTTTTTGTATAAATTTTTTAGCGTCTAAACCTTTCAAAATTAGAGGTTCCCCTGGTATCTGGTCTACACGGGAGTTATAAGTTTCCACATTTTTATCATTGTCTTCAATTTGTTTTCCCATACTCAATCCTCTTGGTTAGCTCTTGGAGCATCCTCAAAATCGTGGGATCAATCCCCGAGCCACTTTCATCGGGCCTTTCCGGCGCTGGTTCAGTACACTGAGTGTTTACTGGTTCGGCTGTATTAGGAGTTTTATTCTGACTATGAAGTTGAGCGATGGCGATTTACTGAGCTTGCAGCATGTCGAATATCACTTGGAGGGTGACTCCTCCATCTCCCATTCCTTGTGTTCTTTGGCCACCGGATCGGGCTTCCATGTGTTAATTTCCTTTTTGATCCACGCCCAGATCTGTCTTCGAAGAGATGTGCAAACTAACATCAATGGGTTCCACATTTGGCACTTCCCTTGGGTTTATCAGTGGTACACCGACCCCTGCTTGCTATTTTCTCCAAGACCTTTGTTGTCATGGATGGGTGCATTTTGTTAGCTAGACATGTTTCAACCTTAGAATCAAAAACTCTTGGCAAGAAAAAATGTAAAAACAACGTGTGTAACGAGAATCGGTAAGGAAATAATCACTATTATCTTTAGTCCCACGATGGGCGCCAAACTGTTTACCTCGAAAATATAAGTAACAATTAGATTTGATTTGTGGTTTTAAAGATATGTGATTTGGTTCAATACCAATTAATAATCAAGAAATAAGAAGTAAAGATGAAAGAGATTAGCGAATCAAACCAACGTAACCTAGCGGTAGCGGTAGTGACCTCGAGATTGTGACCTCGAGACAGACTAATAGCAATAAAATAAGGTAAGTAAAGTAAGAACAATAGAGCTAAAGGACAATGTTGACGAACAATAGGCAAATAGTAGAGAGTATATTCTTTTCTTAGTGATCAGATCATGTTACAAATGATTGGGATCCCCTTTATATAATAGGGGAACCCTAAATAAGGAATATTTCTATTTACAGTTGACTGCAATTGTACTTTTGCACTGCTGAGTTTTCAATCTGTTACTGGGTTATTCTACTGGTTGTTATTGGTTTGCGGTGTTGCTGAATCTGCTGTTGCTGTGGTATTATTGCTGTTGACTCCTACTTCTTTTGTTCCTGTACTACTGTTTCCAGGTACACATTTGTACACTCTCGGCTTGAAGAGAAAAATGAAATATTAATCAGGCTTTGTTCCTGTTGAATTCCTCCTGTTTGGATTTGTGTTTGAATACAATTTCCCTTTGTTTGTATAAAAATGTAGTCGATTGATTAATGAGTAATGATGTTGCATATGTTAACTTCTTCATCTAATAATATTAGTTCAAATTAATCAAAGTTGTTTCGATATTATCATCTGTCTCATGTTCTAGTATTATTGAGTAATAAAATATAGAATGAAAGCAGTTTTCCTTTGTACAAACTCGATCGCAATTTTCCATTCACATTAGCCTTAACTTAATAACTAATAAGTTACGTTTTCAGCATGTAATTAATTGAGAAATTTTCTTTTATTTTTAGAGACAAACTTAATAGGAAAATGTAGCCGTTATAGGTTTATCCTTTAAAATAAAAATGAGACGAGCCTCGCTAAATAAATCATCCATCGCCGGGGCCCTCAATAAAATACATAACCATTGACTAGACTTTGGATTTGGCCGTCTAATGAACCTTTACGGCCTCTTCCTAAAATAACAATACGTTAGTCTCTTTAGGACGCGCCTTAATAAGCCTTACCTTCTTAAACTCGGGTGCACATTGATGTGACCCAAATCCAAATCTCAACGGAGTCGAAATGTGTCTCTAATCACGGGTATATTGATTGTGACGTGGTTCGAGATGCGTGTCCATGACGTTGCAAATTCCTGTTGAAAAATAAGAACGAGATGAGCCTCGCCGAATAAAAAATACAAAATTGCGGGGCCCTTAGTAAATACTTGTTTTAAATTTGCTTAGACTTCTGGATGGACCGTTTAGCAAAATTCCACGGCCCTACCCAAAGTAGATGATACGCTAGTCGCTGTAGGCGCGCCTTTAATAATTTAATTTCCTTAAACTCGGGTGCACATTGATGTGACCCAAATCCAAATTTCAACGGAGTCAAAGTGTGTCGACGACCACAGGTACATTGATTGTAACGCGGTTCGAGATACATTTTCACAACCTTGAAATTCTTGATAAAAATAGTAAATGATAAAAGCGGTTAAAAGTTAAATTTTGCACATAAGTTCACACTTGTATAAAATCAGATAAATAAGCCAAATATGACAGTTAAGCGACCGTGCTAGAACCATAGAACTCGGGAATGCCTAACACCTTCTCCCGGGTTAACAGAATTCCTTATCCGGATTTCTGGTACGCAGACTGTAATATGAAGTCATTCATTTCCTCGATTCGGGATTAAAATTGGTGACTTGGGACACCCTAAATCGCACAAGTGGAGACTCTGAAATAATTAAACAAATCCCGTTTCGATTGTCCTTTAATTGGAAAAAACTCCCATGTACCCTCGCGGGTGCGGAAAAAGGAGGTGTGACACCTAGTACGGAATCGTACAATCTTATTCCGTGATTCACGCCATGATCTTGGGGACGTGGAAGGAATCTAGCTCATTCTGTTAGAAACTCATAACGGTACTATTTCGGGGTCGAGCACACTTGGCCTCAATATTCCCCGAACTACTATCTTCGGGCATCGCACTTTGTGTTTGAGCTCGGGTCTGGTCCACCGGTTTTGAACTTCGACCTCGCCCGGACCCGAGCCTAGGACGGAACCTTGATCCTATAAATCGGGGGCATATAATTTTGACTGTATACAATGTCAAATCCTAATATTTTGAACACATTACTGACAATTGTTGTTTTGTTCATAAATGACAATTATTTTCTTTATTATCTAATTAAATTTATGGGACTTTTCACGACATTTGATTCAAATTAATATTATTCTTGTTCGTAAGATTTCTTAAAATATATGTCATTAATAATCTGGTTATATCAATGTACATGTAATGTTATTATTAGATAGAAATTAGTAAATCATTCAAATTACATAGATCTCTTGAGGAATGGGATGGGTGTATGAAGTGAGAATCATTAAGGCTTTGCTCAAAATAGGGCAGTCTGGTGCATAAAGCATCCAATGTTCGCGTAGGATCCAGGAAACGGCTGCACCCTCTTACTAGCTTGAATCGACATGGATTTTGAGGAAAAATACTAACTAGGGCTTGAAGTTTCATAGGGAAAGAGAGAGATTGAGCAGAGCTTTATTTCTCATCTTTTTATGTAAAATAAAATATTTCTTCTGTTCAAAATAGAATGTGGGCCACTATATTTAAATGACCCATTCAATCCACTAAAGCTATAAATTAAAATGGGGGTTTGTACTAACTACACTAACTAGCCCACATCAGAACAAATATTAAACTCAATACCCCCCTCCCTCCCCCTTCAAGTTGGAGGGTGGTAACACTCCCAACATGCTGATATGGAAATGATGGACTGCCCCAGGTAGAGGTTTGGTAAGAATGTCAGCCATTTGGGTAGAGCTAGAAGTGTGTAGTATAGAAATCAAGCCATCATTCAGCTTGGTGCATACAAAGTGACAATCCAACTCTATATGCTTGGTCTGCTCATGGAAAACAGTATTCTTTGCAATGTATATGGCAACCTAGTTATCACAGTAGACAGGAATAGAAGAAAGATTATTAAACCCAAAATCGGATAAAAGTCTAGAGAGCCGGGTAACCTCAGCCAAAGCTTTGCTCAAGGACATATACTCAGCCTCAGCGGAGGATAGAGAGACAACATGTTGTTTCTTGGATTTTCAGCTGACCAAACTGCCACCCAGCATAATGCAAAAACCAGTGTCTGACCGTCTACTATCAGGACAAGAACCCAAATCACTGTCACAATAAACTTGAAGAGAAAAATTAGAGGAGTTGTTGAAGAATAACCCAAAATCAGAAGTCCCTTTCAAGTACCTCAAGAGGTGCAAGGCAGCTTTCATAAGAGGAACACAAGGATGCAGCAAAGAAAATGACAAATCTGGCCTAGTATGTGTTAAGAAATTTAACTTGCCAATCAAACTCCTATACAACTCAGGACTGGGTACACGATCACCCATATTGGCCTTCAATTTCTCATGTAACTCAAGAGGGCAGATCACAAAAGAAGACACATCAGAACAAAATTCTTTCAGGAGATCATGAATGAACTTGCGTTGATGGAGTAAAACACCAGAAGGAGTGTACAAAACCTCAATACCAAAAAAATAATTCAACAAGCCTAAGTCTTTGATTTTGAACTGAGCATGCAAGAAGACTTTCAAGGTAGAAATTTCATCTAAATCAATCCCAATAAGAACTATGTCATCTACATAAATAGCCAAGATAACAAGAGAATCCCCAGACCCTCTAGTAAATAAAGAATAATCATTTAAGTAGTGAACATAGCCCCTAGACTGTAAGACGTGGGAAAGATTAGCATACCACATCCTGAAAGCTTACCTTAGCCTATAGAGAGATTTTTGCAATTTGCACACGAGGGTACCACATAAGGAAGTGGAGGGAACAGACAATCTAGGAGGAAGTTTCATATACACTTCCTCATCCAAACCACCATGCAAGAATGCACTATTTACATCACTACTAGAAACACATGGATTTCCTGCGGCAAAATTAGTGGGAAACTGGTGGGAAAATTGAGTTTCCACACCGCATTCCCACCGAAATGAGTCACCAGGAAAACGTTTGGTGGGAAATATCTTCCCAAAGAAGCGGTGGAAAATTTCCCACGGATAAAGTATGAACTTTCCCATTGATAACCGTGGGAAATATACAATTTCTGAAAAATAAAGTATGAACATTCCCACCGATATTTGCGTGAAATGTGTTAATTTTGAAAATAAAAGTATGACCTTTCCTACCAATATCAGTGGGATAAATGCAAATTATGAAAAAAAAAGTATGAACTTTTCCACTGATATCAGTGGGAAATATGCAAGTTCTGCAACTAAAGTGACGAACCTTCCCACGGAATCAGGGGCAATTCCGTGGAAAATCTCGAAATTATTTTTGTGCACAATGTTGTAAATATACTGCACCACCTGCCAAACAAAAAAATACAACCACCAACAACCTAAATACAATTAAACATTCACACACAAAAATCAACATCTTCCGATCCATTTCGTTAATTAACAACCAACCAAAACTGAAAATACTAGAAACCAATAATGCAACTTAACATTCAAATAAGAAATTTAGCATTCAATCTTATCCAATTGATACATAAAATCCAACATCATAATCCTACTCAAAATCATATTAATAAAAGAAACTACTCCTTAGTCTTGTTAGAGCGTGACGGAGAACGTGGCACAGGAAATGCACTAGATGCTAAGAGGTAGTTTAGCTGGGCCTTGAGGCTTTCAACGTCACCGGTGACACGTGTAAATGGAGCACCATTTCGCCTCATTTCTGCCTCCTCCTCCCGCGCAGCCCTTTCCTGTGCATATAACTAAGTGATCTCTACTATTCTTCTATTCAATAGCTCAGACTCATCCTGATTAATCGAGGACCTTGAGGAAGAAGAGCCACCAGGTCCAAAAGACTAACGACCAGAACTAAACACTGATCCAAGCCCGTAAACTCTTCCCTTATGTATGCCACCAGCCGCCTTAATCCACAAGTCCATATAATTTTCGTGAGATGGTTGGATTGGCTTTCCTTGATCATCAGTTGGTTGGCTTTGAATGAACTCCTCCAAGGATTGTTTAAAAGTATTCTGCAAAAAAGTCACAACTATTATATGAATAAATTTAATTAATGAAAAGTATTAAAAAGTAACTTGAAATCTTACATAGGTTGTCTCGGCTCGTGGCTCGATCCAATTTGTCTTTGTTCCATCCTTTAGCTTCTTCATATGTGTAAAATACCTCATCTTGAGTAGCTGGTCTTTTAAAGACTTTTCATATTAAATAAAACATGAAAAAGCAAAATTAAAGTATTATGTCCATGAAACTTCAAAAAGATTAGTTAACCGTGTAATTAGTTACAACAACAATAACAACAACAACAACAACAACAACAACAGTTTAGGCATATACATATATACCTTCTATTCCAGAAATATGCAGCCAAAAAGATTAATAATAACAATAACTGATGTAGCCATACTTCAAACATGAACTAGAAACTCCAAAAATTGCAAAAAAGACCATAAAGAAAGATCATAACATATTACTGGAATTGTTCAGGTCCAAAAAGCATAAGAAAATGCATAATCAACTAAATGAAATCATTTAATCCACAAGTTATGGAACAAAACTTTGACTAAAAAAGCTTCAGAGTCTCACAGTATATACCTTTAAAAAAAATACAGATTTGATACCAACAGGCCATATGAAGAACAAATTCTTCCTTTAATCCACAACGATTAGGATGATTCCTATCGTACATCCATCTACGATGTTCACTTTCCATCTAGTACACAAATACACACAAACAAATGAATAGACTTAGAACGATTTATTTGTTTCAAGTTAGGTTACAATTAATCTTGAATAGTATACCTTAAAGAACTCACTTAGATTACAATTAATTATGAATAGTATACCTTAAAGAACTAACTTTTATTCATCTTTTTATAAGTCAAGAAAAGACTATGGTTCTAGATCAAGTTACTATGAATGAAAAGTACTTTTTCATAGATATGCTCCTATTAAGTTCTTGGAACCAGTTTAAAAAGTCGAACCAAGATTCTAACACATTGGTTATCATCCATAAATAAATTTTAACTTGGAGGATAGATATAATATTCACAATGAAGGATTTTTTATCAAGGTAAAAGCAATATAAATTCATATAGTTGTTCTAGCAATTTAACAATTTAACTTACATTTAACAACTAAAACCAACTTAGAGATTAGCAAATGAAGTTACCTCAAGACTTATAACCTGATTTTGTATTCTTTCACACTTTTGTATCTTCACTTCCTGGACACTTAAAAGGGCCAGAAACTTGTAAGCATATATTTCATGAAAACTGTTTGGAGAAATGGCTATTAATGCACAAGGATAGAAAAGCAACTTTTTCACATACAAACTTAATTAATGCAACAGAATTCCATTGATTTCTATGAGAATAGGAAACCTATATTTCATTACCTTATTATGTTACTTGAAAGGCTATTGCGGTTAATTACTCATAGCAAGGTTCTGGGTAGACTCCTGCAAGGCTGGCTCCCGAGCTACTACCGCTGATCAAGTGTTGCTTCGTTATCTCTACAGAGTGTAGTATCAGCACAACCGACCCCATGTAAGCCTAACCCTGGCGAGGTAGTGACGAGTCTAGGACCAGACTCCAGATAAACCTGTGCAATTATATAATATACAGCAGAAATATAAACAGGTAATAATAGTTTTAAAGGGAGGGGAAACATGCTTCGGGGAAACACATCAATTCTATCAGAAACTTAATAAAGTATGGAGAAACACTCGATGTCTACAATCAATACAATAACAATACTGTTGCGGCGCGCAACCCGATACCTTATCATTTAACATTGTTGCGGCGTGCAACCCGATCCCTTATCATTTAACATTATTGCGGCGTGCAACCCGATCCCTTATCATTTAATATTGTTGCAGCGTGCAGCCCGATCCAATATAATATCTAATAATATTGCGGCATGCAACCCGTTCCAAATATACAGTCCACAATAATCCTAATTAACTATCCCGACAAGGGATCAACAATAGACTACACTCTCCCAGAAAGGAGAACTCAACAGTAAAAGTATAAACGTCCCGGCAAGGGAGGAACAACCATAACCAAACTTGTCCCAACACCTAACTATCTCAACTATAACTCAACTAGTTTCAACATCTAACTACCTCAGCTATAACTAAACTTATTACAACACCTAACACGAAGAATCATCAACCTAAGCGTTCGTAGTATCAATTAAGAACATAATGCAAGGAAACCTCAACTCAACAATAGCCCGGCAAGGGGGAAACACAATGATCTCTTTTCTTTCTCACTTTTACTTCACAATTCACTTGGCAACTCGAGCCAGTGCTCTAGAGTTTCGATTATCACTTATACTTTCACAATTCGTTATACAACTAGAGCCAACACTCCTCAATGTTCCTAGGTCATAACTCTTTCCACAACTTAACACAACAATTCAAAGTCTTCACCAAGGCATGAATAATACAACGATATCAGGAAAATCACAAGATAAGACTCACGGACATGCTTGACACCAACGCATAGATACTCGTCACCTTGCCTATACGTCGTACTCAACAAGAAACAAATAGCAAATAGGACACAAATCCTAGTCCTTGAAGCTAAGGTTAGATCAAACACTTAACTCGATGCCTCGAACACAACTCAAGCTTCAATTATAGCTTTACCCCTTGATTCCACCACCAATTCGCTCGTATCTAATCATAAATTACATAATTACATCAATAAACGCTAAATGAATCAACCCCAATGCATGAAAATGAGTTTTTCCAAAGTATGAAACCCAAGGTTTGAGCCAAAACCCGATTACCCATTCCCCCACGAACCCAAATATATGATTTGTCTTGAAATCGGACCTCAAATCGAGGTCCAAATCCCCAATTTTTGAAAAACGTAGGTTCTACTCAAAACATCCAATTTTCCCATTAAAATCATTGATTTGAAGTTGAAATCATGTTAAAACATGTTAATAATTGAAGAAAACTAGTTAAAAATGACTTACATTTGATTTGGAGAAGGAAGGTTGTTGAAAAATCACCTCTTATGTTTTTGAGGTTTTAAAAAAATGAAAAATGACTGTATATCCTGTCTATTTATACCCCTCTCAAGCCTCCTGTGCAGACCACACAAAATGGACTGCGGCCGCACAGGCCTTAAAGAAGTGTTGCGGTCCAGTCCCCTGTGTGGACCGCACTAAATGGACCACGTCCGCACAGGTCTCCATCGCGCTGCGCACGAAACCGACCGCGGACTGCACAACAGCGCCCTGTGCGGACCGCACAAAGTCGACCGAGGTCGACCACGAACCGCACTGGTGGGGTTCAGAGACCTGCAATTTTTTTCTGGTTTTAAGCTTAAAACATCCCCAAGCTTACCCGAAACTCACCCGAGCCCTCGAAACTGCAAACAAGTGCACATAAAAACTCAACAACATCCTACGGACTTATTCGTGCGACCAAATCACCAAAATAACCTCAATAACCATGAATCAAACTAAAAAACCAAGAACTTTTTCTCAAACTTCATCAAGTATCAAATTTAGCAATTTAGGTCCGATTCATGTCAAACGACGTCCGTTTTCAACCAAACTTTACAGAAATGACTTAAACCATATATAAGACCTGTACCGGGCGCTGGAACCAAAATACGAGCCCGATACTATCATGTTCTAATCGAATTTCATTTCAAATTTCTTTAAAAAGTTTCAAAAAATAATTTTCTTTAAAAATTTATTTCTCGGGCTCGGGACCTCGGAATTCATTTCTGGGCATACGCCCAAGTCCCATATTTTACGGGTCCGGGTCTGTTTACCCAGAACGTTGACCGAAGTCAAATTAGCTCATTCTATAATCAAAACTTATCATTTTTCACAGATTATCACATTTAAGCTTTCCGGCTACGCGCCCGGACTGTGCACGCAAATTGAGGTGACTCTAAATAAGGTTTTCAAAGCCTCAGTACATGGAGTTCCGTTTTAAAAACCCATATTCTCCACCTCTAAAACAACCGTTTTTGTCCTCGAACTGACAGAAGAAGAAAGTACCTGAGTCGGGGAAAGGATGGGGATAACGGCTCCGCATATCGGACTCGGACTCCCAGGTCGATGCCACAGGAGTCTGACCTCTCTACTGAACACGAACAGAAGGAAAACTCTTTGACCTCAACTGATGAACCTGCCAGTCTAGAATAGCTGCCGGCTCCTCCTCATAAGACAAGTCCTTATCCAACTGGACAGTACTGAAATCTAACACGTGGGATGGATCGCTGTGATATTTCCGAAGCATGGACACATGAAACACTGGATGCACGACTGATAAGCTTGGCGGCAATGCAAGTCTATAAGCCACCTCTCCCACTCGATCAAGAATCTCAAACGGACCGATGAACCTAGGGCTATGCTTGCCCTTCTTCCCAAATCTCATCACGCCCTTCATAGGCGACACTCGGAGCAATAACCGCTCTCCAACCATAAAAGCCACATCTCGAACCTTGCGGTCTGCATAACTCTTTTGCCTGGACTGAGCTGTACGAAGCCTATCCTGAATAATCCTGACCTTGTCCAAAGCCTCCTGAACCCCATCCGTACCCAACAATAGAGCCTCTCCCGGCTCAAACCATCCAACCGGAGATCGACACCACCTACCATATAAAGCCTCATAAGGAGCCATATGGATACTCGACTGGTAACTATTGTTGTAGGCAAACTCTGCTAAAGGCAAAAAATGATCCCACGAGCCTCCAAAGTCAATGATACTAGCTCGGAGCATATCCTCCAAAATCTAAATAGTCCACTCGGACTGCCCGTCCGTCTGAGGATGAAATGTTGTACTCAAGTTAACTTGGGTGCCCAACTCTCGCTGAACTGCCCTCCAGAAACGTAAGGTAAACTGCGTACCTTGGTCCGAAATGATAGATACAGGAACACCATAAAGACAAACAATCTCTCGGATATAGATCTTAGCTAACCTCTCGGATGAATAGGAGACTGCCACAGGAATGAAATGCACTGACTTGGTCAGCCTATCAACAATGACCCATACTGCGTCGAACTTCTTCCAAGTATACAGGAGTCCAGTAACGAAGTCCATAATGATCCGTTCCCCCTTCCACTCGGGAAGCTCAATTCTCTGAAATAACCCACCAGGTCTCTGATGCTCGTACTTGACTTGCTAACAATTCAAACAACGAGCCACATATGCTACGATATCCTTCTTCATTCTCTGCCACCAATAATGCTGCCGTAAATCCTACTACATCTTTGCAGCGCCCGGATGAATAGAGTACCGGGAGCTGTGGGTCTCCTCTAAAATAAACTCCCAAAGCCCATCCATATTTGGCATACACACTCGACCCTGCAATCTCAAACCTCTGTCATCATCTAGGGTAAATTGCTTGGCACCTCCGTGCTGCACCATGTCTCTAAGGATGCACAAATGGGGATCATCATACTGCCGATCACGGATACGCTCCAATAAAGAAGAACGAGCGACCGTGCAAGCTAATACCCGACTAGGCTAAAAAATATCCAACCTCAAAAACTGATTGGCCAAGGCCTGAACATCCAAAGCAAGTGGCCTCTCACCGACCGGAATATAAGCAAGGTTGTCCATACTGGCTGACTTCCTACTCAAGGCATCGGCCACCACATTAGCCTTTCCTGGGTGATATAAGATAGTGATATCATAATCCTTCAACAACTCCACCCACCTCCTCTGCCTCAAATTCAACTCCTTTTACTTGAACAAATACTGAAGACTCTTGTGATCCGTGAACACCTCACATGCCATGCCATACAGATAATGCCTCCAAATCTTCAATGCGTGAACTATGGCTGCCAACTCTAAATCATGAACATGATAGTTCTTCTCATGAATCTTCAACTGCGGTGAAGCATATGCAATGACCTTGCCATCCTGCATCAATATTGCACCAAGACCAATACGGGAAGCATCACAATAAACTATATAAGGCCCTGAACCTGTTGGCAAAACCAACACCAGTGCCGTAGTCAGAGCTATCTTGAGCTTCTGAAAGCTCGCCTCATACTCGTCCGACCATCTGAACTGGGCACCCTTCTGGGTCAACCTGGTCATCGAGGCTACGATAATTGAAAACCCCTCCACAAACCGATGATAGTAGCCTACCAATCCCAAGAAACTCCGCAATCTCTGTAGCTGATGCTGGTCTGGGCCAGTTATTGACTGCCTCAATCTTCTTCGGATCAACCTGAATACCCTCTGCTGACACAACATGACCCAGGAATGCAACTGAACTCAACCAGAACTCACACTTCGAGAATTTAGCATATAACTGACTGTCCCTCAAGGTCTGAAGAACCACTCTAAGATGCTGCCCGTGCTCCTCCCGGCTGCGGGAGTATATCAAAATATCATCAATAAAGACTATCACAAATGAATCCAAATAAGTTCTGAACACCCGGTTTATCAAATCCATAAAAGCTGCTGGGACATTTGTCAAACCGAATGACATAACCAAGAACTTATAATGCTCGTACCGAGTGCGGAAAGTTGTCTTAGGGACATCGGACGCCCTAATCCTCAATTGATGGTAGCCAGATCTCAAGTCAATCTTCGAAAATACCCTGGCACCCTGAAGCTAATCAAACAAATCATTAATCCTTGGCAATGGATACTTATTCTTGATTGTAACCTTGTTCAATTGCTGGTAATCGATACACATTCTCATCGATCTGTCCTTCTTCTTAACAAACAACACCGGCACACCCCAAGGCGAAACACTTGGCCTAATGAAACCCTTCTCAAGCAAGTCTTGCAACTGCTCCTTCAACTCTTTTAACTCAGGTGGGGCCATACGATACGGCGGGATAGAAATGGTCTGAGTGCCTATAGGCAAATCAATACAGAAGTCAATATCCCTATCGGGTGGCATACTCGGCAAGTCTGAAGAGAATACCTCAGGAAACTCATGAACAATGGGCACCGAATCAATTGAGGGAACCTCAGCAATCGAATCACGAACATATGCCAAATAGGCCAAACACCCCTTCTCGACAATGCACCGAGCCTTCACATAAGAGATAACCCTACGGATAGAATGACTAGGAGTCCCTCTCCACTCTAAACGAGGCATACTCGGTAAAGCTAAGGTCACAGCCTTGCCATGACAGTACAAGATAGCATGGTAAGTTGATAACCAGTCCATCCCTAATATAACATCAAAATCGACCATGTCTAAAAGCAACAAATCTACCCGAGTCTCAAGACCCCAAATCACCACAATACAAGAACGATGGACTCGATCAACTATAATAGAATTACCCACCGGTGTAGACACATAAACGGGAACACTCAATGAATCACTAAGTGTAACCAGATACTGTGCAAAATAAGATGACACATACTAGTAGGTGGACCCTGGATCAAATAACACTGAAGCATCTCTATCACAAACTAGAACTGTACCTGTAATAACTGCATCTGAAGCCTCAGCCTCGAGCCTGGCTAGAAGAGCATAACATCGGGGCTGGCCCCCACCACCTTGGGCTCCATCTCTGAGATGGCCTGCAACTGGCTGGCCTCCACTTCTAGCGGCCTGAGCTCCACCTCTAAATCCTCTACCTACACCTCTAGCACCTCTACCTCCACTCCTAACTGGCTGGGCGGTCTATGGAACACATGGTGCCTGGACCATAGCACTGGAACCCTGTTGCTGCGACTGAGTACCCAACAACCTCGGACAAGTCCTCTTAATATGACCATATTCACCACACTCAAAACATTCACCTGAGTGTTGTGGCTGAGGAAACTGAGACTGACCCAAGCGACCCAAATGACCACCCCGAAAACTCTGGAGCGGCAGTGCACTGATAGGAGCTGGTGATGCATTGTACGACTGCTAAGCGGAATACCGCATCTGCGGACCACAACTACCTAAAGCGTCGTGAGAGACCTGAAGAGCTGACTGAAAGGGCCTAGGAGGATGGCCTCTACCATATGAATCTCTGCCTCCAAACGAGGCACCACCGAATCTACCTAAATGACGGGGCCTCTTATCCAACCCATGACCACCTCCCTACAACAAAACCATCTCCACTCTACGGGCCACATTGGCTGCCTCCTGAAAAGTGATCTCACTCCCAGCCTCCCTAGCTATCTGAAGGCGAATCGGCTGAATAAGACCATTAATAAACCTCATCACCCTCTCTCTCTCGGTAGGAAGTATGACAAGAGCATGATGAGCTAGGTCGATAAATCTGGTCTCATATTGGGTAACCGTCATGGAACCCTGCTGGAGGCGCTCAAACTGCCTCCGATAAGTCTCTCGCTAAGTAATAGGGAGAAACTTCTCCAGAAATAGTTGTGTGAACTGCTCCCAAGTCAAGGCTGGCGATCCGGCTGGTCTAGCTAAGCAATAATCCCTCCACCAAGTCTTGGCGGATCCAGACAAGCGAAATGTAGCAAAATAGACCCCGTTGGTCTCAACAATACCCATGTTCCTGAGAACCTCGTGGTAGCTGTCTAGATAATCATGGGGATCCTCAGCAGATGCACCGCTGAAAATGGAAGTAAATAGCTTAGTGAACCTATCCAGCCTCCACAAAGCATCTCCAGACATAGTCACTCTATCACCGGTCTAAGCTACCACACCCGACTGAATTGCTCCAACTGGCTGAACCGCTGGAGTTTGAATCTAAGGAGCTACCTGCTCCGGAGTGCGAGTAGCAGGAGTCTGAGCCCATCGTACATCCTAAGAGACGGCTGGTGCTACAGGAAGCAAGCCCGCTCGGGTGACACTCTCTATGAGGCCCACTAATCGGACAAGAGCATCCTGAAGAACTAGGGTAGCAACAAACCTCTCGAGGTCCTGAGCTGGTTCCACGGGAGCTGCTGGAGCTGGAACCTCATCATCAAAGTCAACCTGAGTCTCTGCTACTAGGGCTGCTGCTCGGGGCTGAGTTCTACCTCTACCTCGACCTTTGGCACGACCTCGGCCTCGCCCTCTGCCCCTCGTAGGAGCTACTGCTGGGGGATCAGGCTGCTGAGCGGTAGATGAGGAAGCACGTGTTCTCTACATCTGCGAAAGAACAGGGTAGAAATCCAATTAGCATTGAGAAACAGAACCGCACAACATGAAATAACAAATGTGAAGTTTTTCCTAACTCTGTAGCCTCTGGGATTAATATAGACGTCTCTGTACCGATCCCTCAGACTCTACTGAGCTTGTCCGTGATTTGTGAGACCTATGTAACCTATAGCTCTGATACCAACTTGTCATGACCCGGATTTTCCACCCTCGGGAGTCGTGATGACACCTACTCGTAGAATCTAGGCAAGTCATAAACATAGAAATCATTAACTCCTTTATTTTTAAACTTCTTACCAATTAGATTAACAAGGAAATAAACAGTTAAATAACAGCGGAATATGAGATTTAAGTGAAAGTCTTAAATAAATTTAAAACTAGAATGTTTCGAAAGTCAATACATGACTCTACCCAGAACCTAGTGTCACAACATTCACGGACTACTAAGAGTACTAAATACAACCGTTTGAAAGAAATATAACACTGTTTGTCTAGAATACTTGAGATAACAGAATATATAATAATATAGAGGAGACGCCGGGCCTGCGGACGCCTGCAAAGCTACTTCGGTGCCTCGGTGGACTGAAGGCTGGATCCCGAGCTACTGCTGTTAATCAAGTGCCGCTCCGGTATCTGCACAGAGTGCAGAGTGTAGTATCAGTACAACCGACCTCAAGTGCTGGTAAGTGTCTGGCTTAACCCCGGCGAGGTAGTGACGAGGCTAGGACTAGACTCCAGATAAACCTGTGCAATTATATAATATACAGCAGAAACATAAACAGGTAATAACAGTTTTAAAGGGAGGGGGAAACATGTTTCAGGGAAACACATCAATTCTATCAGAAACTTAATAAAGTATGGAGAAACACTCGATGTCTACAATCAATACAATAACAATACTATTGCGGCGCCCAACCCGATCCCTTATCATTTAACATTGTTGCGGCGTGCAACCCGATTCCTTATCATTTAACATTGTTGTGGCGTACAACCTGATCGCTTATCATTTAATATTGTTGCAGCGTGCAATCCGATCCAATATAATATCTATTGTGGTGTGCAACCGATCCACATATATAGTTGTTGCGGAATGCAAACTGATCCACATATATAGCTGTTGCGGCGTGCAACTCGATCCAATATAATATCTAATAATGTTGTGGCGCACAATCCTTCTAAATATACAGTCCACAATAATCATAATTAACCGTCTCGGCAAGGGATCAACAATAGACTACACTATCCCGGCAAGGGAACTCAACAGTACAAGTATATACGTCCCGGCAAGGGAGGAACAGCCATAACCAAACTTGTCCCAACACCTAACTATCTCAACTATAACTCAACTAGTTT
Source organism: Nicotiana sylvestris (assembly GCF_000393655.2). NCBI lineage: Eukaryota > Viridiplantae > Streptophyta > Magnoliopsida > Solanales > Solanaceae > Nicotiana > Nicotiana sylvestris. The sequence continues at coordinate 13,292,522 of NC_091059.1, forward strand.
CAACATCTAACTACCTCAGCTATAACTAAACTTGTTACAACACCTAACATGAAGAATCATCAACCTAAGCGTCCATAGTAACAATTAAGAACACAATACAAGGAAACCTCAATTCAACAATAGCCCGGCAAGGGGGCAACACAATGATCTCTTCTTTTCTCACATTTACTTCACAATTCACTTCGCAACTCGAGCCAGTGCTCTAGAGTTTCGATTATCACTTATACTTTCACAGTTCGTTATACAACTGGAGCCAACTCTCCTCAATGTTCATAGGTGACAACTCTTTCCACAACATTACACAACAATTAGAAGTCTTCACCAAGGCATGAATAATACAACGAGATCATTAAAATCAAAAGATAAGACTCATGGTCATGCTTGACACCAACGCATAGATACTCGTCACCATTCCTATATGTCGTACTCAACAAAAAACAAATAGCAAATAGGACACAACTCCTAATCCCTCAAGCTAAGATTAGACCAAACACTTACCTCGATTCTTCGAACACAACTCAAGCTTCAATCATAGCTTTACCTTTTGATTCCACCGCCAATTCGCTCGTATCTAGTCACAAATTACTTAATTATATCAATAAACGCTAAATGAATCAACCCCAATGCATGAAAATGAGTTTTTCCAAAGTTTTACCCAAAAAGTCAAAAATTGCCCCTGGGCTCACATGGTCAAAACCTGAGGTTCAAACCAAAACCCGATTACCCATTCCCCCATGAACCCAAATATATAATTTGTCTTGAAATCGGACCTCAAATCGAAGTCCAAATCCCCAATTTTAGAAAAACCTAGGTTCTACCCAAAACACCTAATTTTACCTTTAAAATCATTGATTTGAAGTTCATATTATGTTAAAAGATGTTAATGATTGAAGAAAACTAGTTAAAAATGACTTACATTTGATTTGGAGAAGGAAGGTTCTTTGAAAAATCGCCTTATGTTTTTGAGGTTTTGAAAAATGAAAAATGACTGAAAATCCCGTCTATTTATACCCCTCTCAGACCCCCTATGCGGACCGCACAAAATGCACTGCAGCCGCACAGGCCTTCCTGAAGTGTTGCGGTCCAATCCCCTGTGCGGACCGCACTAAATGGACCGTGGCCGCACAGGTCTCCACCGTGCTCCACACGAAATCGACCGCGGACCGCACTGCAGCACCCTATGCGGACAACACAAAGCCGACCGGGGCCGCACAGCCTTCACCGCGCACCGCTCAAGGTTGACCGCGGACCGCACTGGTGGGGTTCAGAGACCTGCAATGTTTTTCTATTTTTAAGCCTAAAACACCCCGAAGCCTACCCGAAACTCACCCGAGCCCTCAGAACTCCAAACCAAGTGTACACAAAACCTCAAGAACATCCTACAGACTTATTCGCGTGATCAAATCGCCAAAATAACCTCAATAACCATGAACCAAACCTCAAAAATCAAGAACTTTTTCTCAAACTTCATCAAGTATCAAATTTAGCAATTTAGGCCCGAATCACGTCAAACGATGTCCGTTTTCAACCAAACTTTACAAAAATGACTTAAACCATATATAAAACATGTACCAGGCGCTGGAACGAAAATACGGGGCCGATACTATCATGTTCTACTCGAATTTCATTTCAAATTTCTTTAAACAGTTTCAAAAAATAATTTTCTTTAAAAGTTTATTTCTCGGGCCCGGGACCTCGGAATTCGATTCCGAGCATACGCCCAAGTCCCATATTTTACTACGAACCCTCTAGGACCGTCAAATCACAGGTCTAGGTCTGTTTACCCAAAACATTGACCGAAGTCAAGTTAGGTCATTCTACAATCAAAACTTATCGTTTTTCACAGATTATCACATTTAAGCTTTCTGGCTAAGCGCCCGGACTGCGCACGCAAATCAAGCTGACTCTAAATAAGGTTTTGAAGGCCTCAGAACACGGAGTTCCATTTTAAAATAAGTAATGACCTTTTGGATCATCACACCTACTAATATCAACAATACATGTAAACAACTGTAAAGGATAAGAATTACCCTTGACCTTATATCTAATGACAAATAACTGAATTGGAAGCAATTGAACAGAAATAGCAAAGAGTTGTTGATACCCAATTTTTTCCTATGTATTTTTATATACAAAATACTTTCAAAATAGCATGTACATGCATATATAAGCATGCCCAAGAGTTTTGGTATTTTTTCAAAGATTTTAAAATCAATTTATTGTCCATTTTTAGCAGCACAAAAATCAGTAATTATTCCCATATTTATACAAAATATAATTAAGGTAATTTTTTATACATTTTTACAAATTTATTTGGTATTTAAAAAAGCAAAATTGCTATAATTGCAATTCTAGCCTATTTTAAGATTAATATCATTTTATAATTGTAAAATTTGTTCTAGTATTTTAAATTGATATTTATATATTATTTGTTGGCTCAGTACTTTTAATTTACTTTTAAAATCATTATTACTATTTTTTATAAATAAAAAGGAAAAAACTAGCTATTTAACATTTAGCCCTATTTCATTTCAATTACAGCCCCATTACATTTCAATTTTAACCCTTAATTGACCCAATCCTAACCCCAACTGAACTGGCCCAATTTCAATTTTTACCCAACCCATAACCCAATTCAAATGACCCTACCCGGTTTCCCACCTACCTTCTTAAATCTAGGCCGTTGATCATTCAGATCAACGACCATCATTTACCCTTCCATAATTAAACCTAAACGACTACCCTAATCTCTCTCATTCTCACCTGACCCGCCACCTTGAAACCCTTCGTCTCTTAAGACACTTTCAAGCTCTCTGAAACCCTAGCCATCTCCCACCTTATTCTACCATGTTTCCCCCGGAATCCATGGCTTCTTAGGCCATGGATGGCCTGTACTCACTCCCCTCCACCACTCAACCTTGGATGTTCGATGTTTTAAGGATCGACTCCGATGGCTCTCTTCAGATCCTTCTCAGATCTGTAGATCTATGGCTTCTCCGGCCATTATTCCAGCGTGTTCAAGAAATATGAGCCTTTTCGACTCAGAGTCGGACTTTCCTCAAGACCTTTCTTATTTCTAGGCTTTTCTCTGAAACCCTAAGTTGTCCGAGATTCTTTACATGCTTATTTTCTTAGATCTGGAATATGTCTGTGGTCTACTGAACTTTTTAAAGGTTTTCCCCAAATTCTCTTATCAAAATCGTTTAATTTCAATTTAGGATTTCTAAAAGGTTTCTTCAAAATATCATCTGATTCTTTCTGTTCTCTCTTTATGTGTGTTTGTCTGTGTTATGCTTGTATGACTTCTTTTACTATGCACGTACTGTTCTTCTACTTTCTTTTCTCATGTACTCACAAGTTAATCTGTGTTATGTTTTCCTTACTCTTTTACTATATGTGTTAACTATGAATTCTTTGATGTTGTTTGCTTTACTAGACTATGTTTGTGTTCTTACTAAGTGTGATTCATTTGTTTTTACCTAAGTTTGTATCACTTTTTCTTCTGAACTTGTTTAAGTTCTGAGTTTTTCTCAAAACGTGTTCTCCATGCTCTTGAATTTGTATCATGTCTGTTTGTTTCTCATAAGTCTTTGCAAAAGACTCCTGAGCCTCTATCGAATGGTGTGCCTTCTCATCTCTATTGTCTGACTCAATTCGAAACCCTAAGATTTGGGGATTTCTTGGCAATTTTGATATTTTGTGTGCGAGTTAGGGTTCCACTTTGTGACCCTGGACTCTCAGACTCATTGTAAGCCTGCAAACTATACTTGTATCCCTTTGCTTATGATTCTGAACCTTTCTATGTTAGACTCTTTTCTAAGAAACATGACAGTTCCTTCTTGATTCACATATTTGTGTGCTTTATATATGAGAAATTCTTTTTTCAAAAGGGTTTTTTCAATTATTGATTGATTCTGAATTCCTTTTAATAGGGTTTGATTGATTGTTACTGATTTTCTCTAATTGAACCTTCTTTACCTTTTCCTGACTTGGTTCATTCGAACAAAGCCTGCAATTTCGATTTTTTACTGGCTGTTTGATTGTTTCCCTTTCCTTATTTTTTCACAAATCGTGTACTATTGAACTTTTTCCTTAAATAACTTCTATGTATTTACCCCTTTTGTGCTACTTTGAAAAGGTTTTAATCAAAACTTCTTTCCTTAATTGGCTTTTACCCGTTGAAATCAGAATCCCTTAACTAAAGGGAGATTAATTTCAATGTTATTTCCTTGCCTTTTCTCACTTGCCTTCTGCACTATAAAAGGGGCACGACCCTTCTGCACTTAGAAACCTTGAACCTTCAGTTCAACACCTCGAATTCAATACTTTACACACACACCTCTCAATCACAATATTCTTTCAATACTCTACTCTCTTCTGAGATCTTTTGTACTGTTTGCTTGCAATTTGGTTTACAAGACTTTAGCTTTCAGTTATTTGTTTCCTTGAAACTTGTATGTCTTAATTTTGATTTCAGCACCATCCCTATGTGTTTACTTTATAATTGCTACACTCCTGTTTACTTTGTTATTCATGTTCTATACTGAATATGCTACTTCCTCTTTGCATCTGCTATTTGTTATGAATTCTCTATACCCCCACTCCCTTCTATGTGTTTGATTTAAGGTTCATGGCCTGACAGCATCCAAATTGCTTCTTAGGTCTGAACCTGATCCTCAATGGATCCCAACTGTCAAAATTTGTCTGATAGGCTAGTCAGCCAGCACTCCTAATTGTTGAGCATGACCACCAGCCTGCCATGGCTCTCCCTGATTCCCCCCTGTGCACTTACACTTAATCTTAGACTCTAATTTTTGCCCCTCTATTATGAGCCTTGCTTTGGGACCTAGAGTTCCCTCTGAACTTAGACATTTGAGGGCTAGTATTTCCACACTTCACTATGCTCTTAATTATGCAATGTGTTTGGGATGTAAGCTGTCCGGAGTCCACTTGAGGCTCCTAGGAAACTTTGACACATCCTAAATGAGGGAAAGGCTTTGGAAATCTGATCCTGGAAGTTGGTTCATCTCATATTGTTAGACCTTGAGTCTGAATTAGGCTCCTTAGTTATAGCTTAAATATCTGATGTAATTTTAATTTTCTTGATTCATTCTGGTCTGTTATGTGTTGTAATAACTTATGGGGTTCTAGTGAAAAGGGGAGGGTCATTTATGTATCCAAAGGGTAGACAACATGCTCATAGGCGTTACTATTTACAAGCTCTGCACTCACACATATCATGTAGAAATCCTACCTATAAGTTCTTTGCACTCATGCACGTCATATAGAAATCCTGCCTATAGTTTTATGCACTTACGCATATCATGTAGAAATCCTGCCTATACGTTTTCTGCACTCATGCACGTCATATAGAAATCCTGCCTATAGTTTCTGCAGTTATGCACACCATGTAGAAATCTTGCCTATTAGTTTCTTCACTTCTACATATAGAAATCATGACTATAGGTGTCCTGCACTTCTGCATTTTTATCTATCATTAGGCAAACGGTCATAGGTTAAAAGAATAATCAACTACCTTCTAGATACCATGTCTATAGGACTCCCTGTACTTTCATAATCGTCTTAAAACCAACGACACCTAGAAATCATGCCTATAGGAGTAACCTTTTGAATCTGATTCACTTATTTCATCTACGAGTTTAAAATCAGTTGCAATGTTGTCTAATATATGCAGATCTTATGTTTTTGTATAATCAATAAGCCTTCTTTAAAATCTGAGTAAGCATTGTTAGATACCATGCCTATAAGTTTCACCTAGGCAGGCCAGTAGATAATTGATTAACTGCATCAGTCTTTGATAAATTACAACCAGGGAAGGCTAATTCGGACTTCTCATCTGAGAAATATGTGATAAATCAGCCTACCCTAATGCTTTAAATTCAGTCCATAACCAGTATTTGTAAGTCATGCTAAACAATTTGTTTCTTTAATTGAGGATGCCCGTTTGAGCCCTTTAAACTGTTATGTGTTCTCCCATACCTGCCTTATATGTTCTGATTATCGCCCTAGAATTTTATCCTTTTAAAACTATGAAAAACAAAATCTCCCTTTCATTTAGGACTAGTAGTCCCAAATGCCTCCGGGACTGATAGGATTGGGGCGGGTACTAGCATGCAATAAGTAACGATACTATTCCGCACTTAATACCTTAACGGGGTGGGAAAGGGTAGATATGGATATTATGACCGGTGCGCTAATACCACGTGTAACCCCTCTTTTGAGGAGTGATTACCGGGTATTGCATTGACGTGATCCATATTGTTTGTAAACCTAGGACCCCCTTTTCTTTTTAACTTGTTTTATTGTCCGGACTATTTCCTTAAAATTTCTGCTTTCTTTATTCTCTTCAAACTTTCAATTTGCTTGCAATAATATGTGAACCCCTTCTTACTTGAGACCTTAATTGTTTATTTGATTATGTGAAGTCAAAATTATAAAATGGCCAGGAACCACACTAGTGGATCTTGAGGGGTGCCTAACACCTTCCCCTCGAGATAATTTCTAGCCTTTACCCAAACTCTGGTTCTTCAAACTCAAACCCTTCTTAGTGTCCTAATGCACTTAATCATTAGGTGGCAACTCGTCAAGTTCCAAAACCCAATTCCCAAAAGGGAACGAGTCGTCCTCCCAAATGTCACAAGCCCGATTTCGCGAGTAAAAGGGGGCGCGACAGCGTGGCGACTCTGCTGGGGATATTTCTTTTAGGATTTTACCATATCATATTATTTGTGACTTTTCTGCTTCTTTATTGCCTTTATTTAATGTCTTTATTTCTCTTCTATTACGAAGTTGAATTGGCTTCTTGTTCCTTTTCTTTAATGATTTCTTTTACTACTTTCCTTCAATACTGTTGTAATTATGAGCAATTATTGTAATCATTACTTTATGAACGTGCAAGTACATGACAACTTGTAACTGCATATTCAACATCATATTCCACTCGTGCAAAATAAAATACCATAGCAACGCTTATAATATGTGGTTACGCCCTTCCGATATCATTACCCCCTAAATTTGGCAAAGGCGTATTTGCGGTAAAACCAGTCAATCAATGGTGTAGTCGTCGGTTCGGTGCCTTTCCCTCTTGAGTTGTCCGCTAAAGGGTACCAGTCTAATACCTTATAGAAATCCTACTCTGTTCAGTTGCGCATGCATCACTGTCAAAACCTAGTCGAGTCAGTTATGTTGTCCACATAATGACTTTTTAAGATAGCCTTGTCCAAAGTCCACTGGGTTTCCTGGGAACCCAAACGGAACCATATTATGTGCATTTATTTGGAGAAGTAAATGCTGCTTATGCCAATTATTGATATTTAATAATCGAGTTCGGCGGGGTAAGGGTCTAACACTTTGTTTTGCAGAAATGAATGACAAAGTTCCCGACTTTGGTATGATCAACATACCCTCACTCTTGATGACCTGGTGGAGGAACCTCCCATAAAGTAACCAAATCAACGAATGGAAAGAGAGAGTCACCAGGGCTAGTGAGAAGCTGGAATATCTAGAATACAGTCTACTGGAGTTGGAAGGGAAAGTGAGGAAAAAAGTCACCGACTGTCAGAACGCTGAGGAAGGCAAAGGAGAAACCCTGGCGAAGGCATTTTTACTAGAAAATTTGCGCGAGCTGGAGGATCTGATTAACAAAAACATTCAACCTGAAGAAGGTACTTCTAGGACCAAGTAGCTCGGAGTCTTTTCTTTTGCTTTAAGAATGTAATAAGGCCAACTGCCATTAGTGACATTTTATTTTCTGCTATTTTAGTGTCGTTTTGGGGATTCGTCTTATTTTTATCAATAAAATGAGGCATTTAGCATTATAAGTTCTCCAAATCAACTTGTCGCTAGGCCTACCTCGGGCACAACGAGACTCCCAAATTAGGACACGATTTATATTCTCGCACTATGTGTTTAAATATTGCAACATTTTCTTCTCATAATCCGCACTAACTTGCTACCTTTTTGTTTTACCTTTTGTTTATTACCCTCCCCAAAGGTTAGTTCGTGCACTCTGGCATCGTCATCATACTCCACAAGGAAAGCTTCGGGGTAGCAAGGCTGAACAAAGCACCATGCATTATCTTTATTTTTCGCTAGTTGACTTTCTTTCCGCATTTTTAATATTGAAATAAGAGCTCCAATATTCAAAACAATTATGAAATTTATCACACCATTTCAGTTTCTTATAAATCTTGCTCTTATTACTTTTTATCGTTTACTTTATTTACACAGCATTACTATTACTTATCTTGATGAACCGAACGTGCAATGAGGCATCACAACAAACGGATATGGATTTAGAAGAAGATGATATACTAGAAGAGGCTGTTAAAGAGGTTGAGGATTTTGAGAACAAACCTAAGTCTAACCTGGACGAAACTGAGATTGTCAACCTGGCATATGCAGAATATGTCAAAGAAACACTAATCAACATTCATCTGTCACCATCAGAAAAGAAAGAGTACACGGAATTTCTAAGGGAATATAAGGACATATTTGCCTGGTCTTATGATGACATGACTAGTCTCAGTACATCTATTGTAGCTCACAAACTGCCAACCGATCCGGCATGTCCACCAATAAAACAGAAGCTCGGGAAGTTCAAACCTGACATGAGTTTGAAAATCAAGGAAGAAGTCACCAAGAAAGTCAAAGCCAAGGTTCTCAGGGTAGTAGAGTATCCAACATGGTTAGCCAATATTGTGCCAGTGCCAAAGAAGGATGGGAAGGTTAGAGTCTATGTTGACTACCGGGATCTCAACCGGGCCAGTCTGAAAGACAACTTCCCCTTGTCGGACATACACATTCTAATTGACAATTGTGTCAAGCATGAACTGCAGTCGTTCGTTGATTGTTTTGCTGGGCATCATCAGATATGGATGGATGAGGAAGATCGGAGAAAACGGCTTTCATTACATCGTGGGGGATGTATTGTTACAAGATGATGTTGTTCGGGTTAAACAATGCCGGGGCCACCTACATGAGGGCAATAACTGCTATTTTCCATGACATGATACACAAAGAGATCGAGGTATATGTAGATGACATCATCATCAAATCCCAGAGAGCCAATGTCCACATGGAAGATCTGAGGAAGTTCTTCAACAGACTAAGAAGGTACAACTTGAAGCTGAATCCTGCCAAATGTGCATTCGGGGTTCCTACCCTAAAACGACTTATGTTCATTGTGAGTCGTTGAGGAATAGAACTAGATCCGTCAAAGGTCAAAGCCATCCAAGAATTGCCACCACTGAAGAACAAGAAAGAGGTTATGAGTTTCTTGGGAAGACTTAAATACATCAGTCGGTTCATAGCTCAATCCACTGTCATTTGTGAGACAATCTTTAAGATGTTGAAGAAGGATGCCACTACCAAATGGACTAATAATTGTCAGAAAGCCTTTGACAAAATCAAGGAATACCTATCAATGCCGCCAGTTTTGGTCCTGCCCAAGCTAGGTAGACATCTATTACTCTACCTTGCGGCATTAGATGGAGCTGTCGGTTGTGTTCTGGGGCAGCATGATGAAACGGGAAGAAAGGAGCAGGCCATCTATTATCTCAGCAAGAAGTTCACCCCGTACGAGGCCCGGTATTCTCTATTGGAACGCACCTGTTGTGCTCTAACTTGGGTAGCTCAAAAGTTGAGGCACTATTTCTGTGCCTATACTACTTATCTCATATCAAGAATGGATCCTTTGAAGTACATCTTTCATAAGCCCATGCCCATTGGCAAGCTAGCCAAGTGGAAAATCCTGCTGTGTGAATTCGACATTGTTTACATGACTTAGAAGGCAATCAAAGGACAAGCACTGGCAGATCATCTTGCTGAAAATCCCGTGGATGGAGAATACAAACCTCTAAAGACGTATTTTCTTGATGAAGAGGTATCTGTTATAGGGGAAGATATTGCAGAACCCTATGATGGTTGGAGAATGTTTTTCAACGGAGTAGCAAACTTCAAAGGAATTGGCGTAGGAGTGGTCCTAGTATCAGAAACTGACCAGCATTATCCGGTGTCTGTCAAGCTCAGGTTCCCGTGCACCAAAAACATGGCCGAGTACGAAGCCTACATATTAGGGCTCAAGATGGCCATTGACATGAATATTCAGGAATTGCTAGTGATCGGAGATTCAGACCTACTTATACATTAGGTTCGAGAAGAATGGGCAACCAAGAACTCCAAGATACTCCCTTATCTGCATCATGTATAGGAATTGAGGAAGAGGTTCACAAAGACAGAGTTCCAACATGTTCCTAGAGTTCAGAATGAGTTTGCCGATGCATTGGCTACCCTATCGTCCATGATACAGCACCCTTACAAGAACTTCATTGATCCTATTCCGGTAAAGATCTATGATCAGCCAGCTTACTGCACTCATGTAGAAGAAGAAGCAGACGGAGAACCTTGGTTTTATTATATCAAGGAATATTTAACGAAAGGAGAATATCCAGAACTCGCAAATCCTACTAAAAACGCACACTTTGGAGGTTATCTAACAACTTCTTTCATAGCAGAGGAATCCTGTATAGGAGGACTCTTGATTTGGGGTTACTAAGGTGTGCCGATGCAAAGGAAGCATCCAGGCTATTAGAGGAAATTCATGCAGGAACTTGCGGTCCGCATATGAACGGCTTTGTCTTAGCCAAGAAAATACTCCGAGCTAGTTATTTTTAGATGACTATGGAAACAGACTGCATTCAGTATGTCCAGAAATGCCATCGATGTCAGATATATGCAGACTTGATAACGGTGCCTCCAAACGAGCTTACTGTAACAAGCTTGCCATGGCCGTTCGCCGCTTGGGGAATGGATGTTATCGGACCAATCGAGCCTTCCGCATCAAACGGGCACAGGTTCATTCTAGTGGCAACTGATTATTTCACCAAATGGGTTGAAGCAGCATCGTACAACGCAGTGACTAAGAAAGTGGTAGTAGATTTTGTCCGCGACCGTATTGTTTGTCGGTTCGGAATTCCGGAGTCAATCATCACTGATAATGGTTCAAATCTCAACAACGACCTGATGAAAGCCATGTGTGAAACCTTCAAGATCAAACACAATAATTCTACAGCCTACAGACCTCAGATGAACGGAGCTGTAGAAGCCGCCAATAAGAATATTAAGAAGATACTAAGGAAGGTGATAGAAAAGCATAAGTAGTGGCATGAGAAGTTATCATTTGCCATGTTGGGATACCACACCATAGTCCGCACATCAACCGGGGAAACTCCCTATATGTTGGTTTATGGTACAGAAGCAGTCATTCCCGCCGAGGTAGAAATTCCCTCCATAAGAATCATACAGAAAGCAGACTTGACGATGCAAAATGGGTAGAGAGTCTCTTACTAGAAGCTAGCTCTTATAGATGGAAAAAGAATGAATGCAGTTTGCCACGGTCAGCTCTATCAGAATAGAATGTCCAGAGCCTTCAATAAAAGAGTCAAGCCGAGACAGTTTACACCGGGGCAGCTGGTGTTAAAGAAGATTTTCCCGCATCAAGAGGAAGCCAAAGGGAAGTTCTCTACCAACTGGTAGGGTCCATACATGGTTCACCGAGTCCTCACCGGAGGAGCCCTCATACTTGCAGAAATGGACGGTGAAGTTTGGCCGAAGCCGATCAATTCAGATGTAGTGAAGAGATACTATGTGTAACTTTTATGCTTTCCTCATATGATGTAATTTGAACTACGCATGACCTGATTCCCTTTTAAGAGGGTATACGTAGGCAGCCCTATGGGTTCGGTCATAATTTAATAAAACTTTCATTTCCCCCCGCTATTGGAAACTGGGGCAAAATTATGAGGAGGACCCTCAAAATTCCGAAGTGGTTTCAGCCATTCGATGCAAGCATCCATCGGAAGTAGCAGCCCAGTAAACTGGGGCAGAATTTTGAGGAGGACCCTCAAAATTTCAGAGCGAGAGAAGTTGCAGTATCTTGGACCATGTCACAATCGTCAGTTCATCTAAAGAAAAATATTTTTAATTATGTATTTATTGTCACATTTCTGTACTAAATCATGCATGTCTGTTACCAAAGTTGCTTTGTTTAGCAATGTTACCCCAATTATATGCCCAATATCATCGGAACGAAGCCGAGCAGGTCAAGCAAAGCCAGCGGGAATACGAACTAGCCTCTCCTCTTTACAAAACTCATGATTTTTCTTTGAATGCAGGCACTTGAGTGGCAAAATCATCAAGTATACTATACACTCACGAGACTCACATTGCTCAGGAATATAACTCTCACAGCTGTTATCTACACGCAGTGCTCCCAACAGACACAGTATCCCCAGCAGTTGCAATATCTCGATCCGCTATCAGCTAAGAAAATTTTATCATCATTTTGCCCTTTTACTCATTGAATAAGGCTACCTTTTTGCCTTCTGAGACTAAGCATTGTCTCCATATGCATTCCTGCATTGCATAAGGCTACCTTTCTGCCTTCTAAGACTAAGCATTATCTCTATCTACATTTCCTGCATTGTATAAGGCTACTTTTCTGCCTTCTGAGACTAAGCATTGTCTCCATCTACATTTCCTGCATTGCATAAGGCTACCTTTCTGCCTTTCGAGACTAAGCTCTGTCTCTATCTGCATTCCTGCATTGCATAAGGCTACCTTTCTGCCTTCCGAGACTAAACTCTGTCTCCATCTGCATTCCTGCATTGCATAAGGCTACCTTTCTACCTTCTGAGACTAATCTCTGTCTCCATCTGCATTTCCTGCATTGCATAAGGCTGCCTTTCTGCCTTCCGAGGTTAAGCTTTACCTCCATCTGCATTTCCCTACATTGCATAAGGCTACCTTTCTGCCTTTCGAGACTAAGCATTGTCTACATCTGCATTTCTCTGCATTGCATAAGGCTACCTTTCTACCTTCCGAGACTAAGCTCTGTCTCAATCTGCATTTCTCTGCATTGCATAAGGCTACCTTCTGCCTTCCGAGACTAAGCTCTGTCCCCATCCTGCATGGCTAAAAAGTCGCCACTTTATCACTCTTGCATTGCTGAAATATCGCCACCTTTTATTTACGTCTTGCATCGGTTGAAATATCGCCACCTTTTATTTACGCCTTGCACCGGCTAAAATATTGCCACCTTCTGCATTTCATGGGCTGAAAGATCACCAAATTGTCCAAAAATATCATTGTTCGAAGGCACCATTTGCAAAGCCCGAGAATGCCACGCCATGGCCTGAGGACCCCATTTTATATTTTTCATATCATTATTCAAAGGCATCATAGTTTGGAGGTATAATTCTCATAGCCTGAGAACATCATTTCATAGCCTGCGAATCCTTTATCATACGCTTCATGGCCCAGGACGTCATACTTCGAGAACGTCATCCTAACCGTTCGAAGACAACATTCATGGTCCAATGGGAACTTGCATCACGTTTAAATTTATGCACAATATATGCTCATTTGCAGGTAAACCGGCTAGCAACGACCGTCTCAGCAGGGGCGATTCGCTCCAGTTCCCGCAGCTTATCAGACTCCGACCATCCTTCTCAACTCGAGCATCGCGTCCGCTTTTCAAAATCTCCATCGGTATATTCTGCCAATGAATCCTAAACTACATATGGCCTGATTCCTGGAAGACCAGGGATATGTAGGCATCTCAGGATCCAGAGATCGGTCAAAATTCTTCAAATCGTTTCATTCAATCAAAATTGTCCATCATATCTTTACCCGGCAACTCTTTCATCCTTCCCGGGTAAAGAGGGGCAGCTTTTGATACCCAATTTTTCCCTATATATTTTTATATACAAAATAATTTCAAAATAGCATGTACATGCATATATAAGCATGCCTAAGAGTTTTGGTATTTTTTCAAAGATTTTAAAATCAATTTATTATCCATTTTTAGCAGTACAAAAATCAATAATTATTCCCAAAATTATCAATTTGGGCGAGTAATTTATTTTTATTCCCATATTTATACCAAATATAATTAAGGTAATTTTTTATATATTTTTACAAATTTATTTGGTTTTTAAAAAAGCTAAATTGCATATAATTGCAATTATAGCCTATTTTAAGATTAATAGCATTTTATAATTGTAAAATTTGTTCCAGTATTTTAAATTGATGTTTATATATTATTTGTTGGCTCAGTACTTTTAATTTACTTTTAAAATCATTATTACTATTTTTTATAAATAAAAAGGAAAAAACTGGCTATTTAACATTTAGCCCCATTTCATTTCAATTACAGCCCCATTATATTTCAATTTTAACCTTTGATTGACCCAATCCTAACCCCAACTGAACTGGCCCAATTTCAATTTTGACCCAACCCATAACCCAATTCAAATGACCCTACCTAGTTTCCCACCAACCCTCTTAAATCTAGGCTGTTGATAATTCAGATCAATGGCCATTATTTACCCTTCCATAATTAAACCTAAGTGAATACCCTAATCTCCGTATTCTCACCTAACCCGCCTCCTTGAAACCCTTTGTCTCTCAAAACACTCTCAAGCTCTCTGAAACCATAGCCATTTCCCACCTTATTCTACCATATTTCCCCCAGAATCCATGGCTTCTCAAGCCATGGATGGCATGTACTCACTCCACTCCACCACTCAACATTGGATGTTCGATGTTTTAAGGCCCGACTTTGATGGCTCTCTTCATATCCTTCTCAGATCAGTAGATCTATGGCTTCTCCGACCATTATTTCGGCGTGTTCAAGCAATATGAGCCTTTTCGACTCAGGGTCTGACTTTCCTCAAGACCTTTCTCATTTCTAGGCTTTTCTCTTAAACCCTAAGCTGTCTGAGGTTCTTTACTTGCTTATTTTCTTAGATCTAGAATATGTATGTGGTCTACTGAACTTTTTAAAGGTTCTCTTTTCAAAATCGTTTAATTTCGATATAGGATTTCTAAAAGGTTTCTTCAAAATATCTTTCTGATTATTTCTATTCTTTCTCTATGTGTGTTTGTCTGTGTTATGCTCGTATGACTTCTTTTACTATGCACGTACTGTTCTTCTACTTTCTTTTCTCCTGTACTAACAAGTTAATCCGTGTTATGTTTTCCTTACTCTTCTACTATATGTGTTTGCTGTGAATTCTTTGATGTTGTTTGCTTTACTGGACTATGTTTGTGTTCTTACTAAGCATGATTCATCTGTTTTTACCTAAGTTTGTATCACTTTTTCTTCTGAACTTGTTTAAGTTGTGATTTTTTCTCACAACGTGTTCTCCATGTTCTTGACTGTGTATCATGTCTGTTTGTTTCTCATAAGTCTTTGGAAAATACTCCTGAGCCTCTATCAAGTGGCTTGCCTTCTAATCTTTATTGTCTGACTCAATTCGAAACCCTTAGATTTGGGGATTTCTTTGCAATTTTGATCTTTTGTGTGCGAGTTAGGGTTCCACTTTGGGACCCGGGACTCTCAGACTCATTGTGAGCCTGCAAACTAGACTTGTATCCCTTTACTTATGATTCTGAACCTTTCTATGTTAGACTCTTTTCTAAGTAACATGGCAGTTCCTTCGTGATTCACATATTTGTGTGCTTTATATATGAGAAATTCTTTTGTCAAAAGGTTTTTTCCAACTATTGATTGATTCCGAATTCCTTTTAATAGGGTTTGATTAATTGTTACTGATTTTCTCTAATTGAACCTTCTTTACCTTTTCCTGACATGGTTCATTCGAACAAAGCCTGCAATTTCGATTTTTTACTGGCTGTTTGATTGATTCTCTTTCCTTATTTTTTCACAAACTGTGTACTATTGAACTTTTCCCTTAAATAACTTCTATGTATTTACCCCTTTTGTGCTACTTTGAAAAGGTTTTAATCAAAACTTCTTTCCTTAATTGGTTTTTACCCGTTGAAATCAGAATCCCTTAACTAAAGGGAGATTGATTTCAATGTTATTTCCTTACCTTTTCTCACTTGCCTTCTGCACTATAAAAAGGGCACGACCCTTCTGCACTTAGACACCTTGAACCTTTAGTTCTACACTTCGAATTCAATACTTTACACACACACCTGTCAATTACAATATTCTTTCAATACTCTACTCTCTTCTGAGATCTTTTGTACTGTTTGCTTGCAATTTGGTTTACAAGACTTCAGCTTTCACTTATTTGTTTTCCTGAAACTGGTATGTCTTAATTTTGATTTCAGCACCATCCCTATGTGTTTACTTTCCAATTGCTACACTCCTGTCTACTTTGATGTTCATGTTCTGTACTGAATACACTACTCTCTCTTTGCATCTGCTGTTTGTTATGAATTCCCTATACCCCCACTCCCTTCTATGTGTTTGATTTAAGGTTCATGGATTGACAGCATCCAAATTGCTGCTTAGGTTTGAACCTGATCCTCAATGGATCCCAACTCTCAAAATTTGTCTGATAGGCTAGTCAGGGGTGTGTCAGCACTCCTAATTGCTGAGTATGACCACCAGCCTGCCATGGCTCTCCATGATTCCCCCCTGTGCACTTACACTTACTCTTAGACTCTAAGTTCTGCCCCTCTCTTATGAGCCTTGGTTTGGGACGTTAAGTTCCCTATGAACTTGGACATCTGAGGGCTGGCATTTCCACACTGCACTATACTCTTAATTCTGCAATGTGTTTGGGATGTAAGCTGCCCGGAGTCCACTTGAGGCTTTTAGGAAACTTTGACACATCCCAAATGAGGGAAAGGCTTTGGAAATCTGGTCCTGGAAGTTGGTTCATCTCATATTGCTAGACCTTGAGTCTGAATTAGGCTCATTGGTTATAGCTTAAATTTCTGATGTAATTTTACTTTTCTTGTTTCATTCTGGTCTGTAATATGTTGTAATAACTTATGAGGTTCTAGTGAAAAGTAGAGGGTCATTTATGTATGCAAAGGGTAGACATCATGCTCATAGGCGTTACTATTTACAAGCTCTACACTGACACATATCATGTAGAAATCCTGCCTATAAATTCTTTGCACTCATGCACGTCATATATAAATCCTGCCTATAGTTTCTGCACTTACGCATATCATGTAGAGATCTTGCCTATAAGTTTTCTACACACATGCACGCCATATAGAAATCCTGCCTATAGTTTCTGCAGTTATGCACATCATGTAGAAATCCTGCCTATAAGTTTCTGCACTTCTGCATATAGAAATCATGACTATAGGTGTCCTGCACTTCTGCATTTTTATCTATCATTAGGCAAACGGTCATAGGTTAAAACAATAATCAACTTCCTTCTAAATACCATGTCTATAGGACTCCCTGCACTTTCATAATCGTCTTAAAACCAACAACGCCTAGAAATCATGCCTATAGGACTAACCCTTTGAATCTGATTAGCTTAATTCATCTACGAGTTTAAAATCAGATGCAATGTTGTCTAATATCTGCAGATCTTATGTTTTTTGTATAATCAATAAGTCTTCTTTAAAATCAGAGTAAGCATTGTTAGATACCATGCTTATAAGCTTCACCTAGGCAGGCCAGTAGAAAATTGATTAACTGCATCAGTATTTGATACATTACAACCAGGGAAGGCTAATTCGGACTCCTCATCTGAGAAACATGTGATGAATCAGCCTACCATAACGCTTTAAATTCAGACCATAACCAGTATTTGTAAGTCATGCTAAACAATTTGTTTCTTTAAATGAGGAGGCCCGTTTGAGCCCTTTCAACTGTTATGTGTTCTCCCCATACCTTCCTTATATGTTTTGATTGTCACCCTAGAATTTTATTCTTTTAAAACTCTGAAAAGCCAAATCTCCCTTCCCTTTAGGACTAGTAGTCCCAAATGCCTCCGGGACTGATAGGATTGGGGCGGGTACTAGCATGCAATAAGTAAAGATACTATTCCGCGCTTAATACCTTAACGGGGTGGGAAAGGATAGATATGGATATGATGACGGGTGCGCTAATACCACGTGTAACCCCTCTTTTGAGGAGTGATTACCGGGTATTGCATTGGCAACAAACAACAACAACAACAACCCAGTATAATCCCACAAGTGGGGTCTGGGGAGGGTAATATGTACGCAGACCTTACCCCTACCCCGAAGGGTAGAGAGGCTGTTTCCAGGACGGGTATTGCATTGGCGTGATCCATATTATTTGTAAACCTAGGACCCCCTTTCTTTTTAACTTGTTTTATTGTCCGAACTATTTCCTTAAAATTTCTGCTTTCTTTATTCTCTTCAAACTTTCAATTTGCTTGCAATAATATGTGAACCCCTTCTTACTTGAGCCCTTAATTGTTCATTTGATTATGTGAAGTCACAATTGTAACATGGCCAGGAACCACACTAGTGGATCTTGAGGGGTGCCTAACACCTTCCCCTCGAGATAATTTCTAGCCCTTACCCAAATGGTTCTTCAAACTTAAACCCTTCTTAGTGTCCTAGTGCACTTAATCATTAGGTGGCGACTCTTCATGTTCCAAAACCCAATTCCCAAAAGGGAACGAGTCGTCCTCCCAAATGTCACAAGCCCGATTTCGCGAGAAAAAAGGGGCACGACAAGAGTTATTAACCAAAACATATTAGCCCTTCAAGCTACTGAAAGTCATTTTCAGGCCCTTCAGCTATTTCTATATTCAGCTGATGGCCTCGTTCCTTTATCTGTCTCAAGCTTCCATAATACGTTACCACATTGTTAAAGCTGTAGTCTTTCAAACGAAAGATCCATAAAATTCATAATGAGAACAAAGCCTCTATTTGCAAGAAAAAATTTGTGATTACACTTACCCCAGTATACATGTAAGATATCAGAAATAGGATATTTATATTCTCCTTGGCACCCTTTCTATTCAGTAAATCAAGTTGTAAATTATTGGCAATTTTTCTTCAAGTTTCTTTAATGGAAAATCTCTTAAAGCTAAGAAGTAAAAATGCATTGATTCACCCACATGAAAAGAAAGAAATTATAAATTGCTAACGAAGCATAAGCTGGCATGGCTATTAATTTAACTCCTCATTTACCAAACTTAAAGAAACAAATAAACATACACCACCAAGCATTTGTTGTGTGGTGATAGAATTGTATTATCTCAAAACAAAACAAAAAAGGACTGATCATTTAGAGAAACCGTAAGAAAGATAGTTACAATTAATTTTCCTCTATACAAGAAGCAACAATCTGTAAAACTGAAATATTTGTAGCACAATAAGTACTAACAGTAATCGCTAATTGAATACTAAGATCCCACAAGAACTACATATTAAGAGTATGTACTTCAATTTTACAAGTCATAAGAATTTTAAACAACATTAACTCACCCTTTCTTGTATAAATAATCTCCATCTATTTGCAACAAGAAGTAGACATTTTTCCCATCATGCAAAGCCTAATTAAGAGCTAAATAGAGAACCCTAGGTTCAGAAAACAAGTATGAGAAATGAACAACTTAAACTGGAATCCTAGGTTTTGTAAAATCAGAAAAGGGAGAAATTAAAGAAAGGGGGAGCGGTAGAGAGAGAGAGCTTACCGATTTTGCATGAGCTTAGTATCTCATCGGCAAAAATGGGGAATTAAGTGTGCTCGATTGGCGAAGATAATGAGAGAGAAAGAGAAGAATATTGAGAGTGAAAAATAGATGAAAAATAAGGGGTATACCTAATGTAATAGAAAATACTTTTCCACTGATTCACTAGGTACTTTTGTGGGAATTATCTTATATAAATTCAATTTATTTGGTGAAATAATTTTTAAACTCGCGGGTTTAGATCAAATATAAGAATTCAAAATTTTGAGCTTCCCACTGTATCAGTGGGAATATTAAAATAATTTTTTATCTTACGTTCCCACCGTTTCACTGGGTAGATTTTAATAATTTTATTTTTAATGACATACCCAGTGATTCGGTGGGAAACAAATTACGCGTTTTTTGCGCCAACTAGTTCCCACTTATAGTCTGTGGGAACGTTTTTAAAAAAAAGGTAAAAGAAAACTTTTTCATTTCCCACTGAATATTTTTACATTTCAGTGGGAACTGCCACTGATAAAATATATGTGGGAAATTTCCCTAGGAAATTTGCATTTTTCTAGTAGTGCATCTAGTTGATAAAAGGCCATTTCTTTTTGACTGCTACAACAATAAGAGTCTTAACAGTAGAAAATTTCACAATATTAGAGAAAGTTTCATGAAAATCAACCCCCTCAACCTGAGTATCACCTCTAACCACCAACCTAGCTTTGTACCTCTCAATGGTGTCATTAGCTTTATATTTAACCTTGTACACCCATTTGCAGCCTATGGGCTTCTTATCATGGGGCAATTCAATAATTTCCCAAGTTTGATTTTCTTGCATGTTGCACAACCCCCTTTTAATCAGTCTCTCAAAATCTTTCAAAACTTGCACATCGTCATTAAATTCAACTGTCTTTACCATCTTTTCTATAGCATTCCTTTCAGCTTCTCTACATTTCTGCAACTTTAACTTCTTTGCCGCTTCAATCCTTTCTGCAACCGTTTGATCTTGCAACTTTAACTTTACCTCTTGTTCAATCCTGGTTTTCTCGTCACATTGCTGCAAAACCCCATTTCTGCTCGTACCTTGGACAACCTTCTTTTTTGGTAGTGCTAGTGCCTGACCCAAATCGCTATCGGAAAATTTGTCTGACTCATCAACTTTAGTACTACAACTTAGTTTTGGTTTTCTATTGGCAGAGCAAAACGCACCGTTGTTTTGTTTTACTGATGTTGATCTTGAATCTTGAGTTTTCACGATCCTCTTTAATTTGCGAGTACTCTGATCATCAAACCTATCAAAGCTCTGCGTTGTCCGAACACCTGTTGCAGGATTTGAATTCTGTTCGGAAGGCATCGATTTCTTGTCGCAACAACTGATCACGTCTTTAGTGTATTTTCTTTTTCTACTATTCAAAATGGAATGGGTAATGAGCATATTCTGCCTTCTCAAAGCCATTGGCATTGGCATAGTACTACTGCAAAGTTTTACTGGTGGAGTGTAGGGAAAAGGCAATGGAAATTAATATAATTTGTGAATCGAAACCCTAAACATATGCTAAAACAACTAGAGATGAAGTATTATATAGAGTTGTTGGCCTTTTCCGAATAAATTTAGGAAACCAAAACAGTATAGCCTTTTTTGTTACACGCGGAGGAGCGGTTAAACTTAGAAGTTCTTGGGACTACAGTTATATGCTTCATTTGTTTCCTAATTTTGTTTTCCCAGGTAATTCCACGCGCCAAGCCGATTGACTAACAATCTTCCGTTAAAAATGTAATAATGTAAATGGAGACTAATTTCTTGGGAGAAAAGAAAACAGTTAGTTGATTTTAGTAAAGGAAATTTTTATATAGGAGCAATATTTTTAGATTAAAATAAAAAATTCACGCCCAATGGCCATGGAACTTTAGTAGCTAAAGCATTAAATTTATCGTATAAATATAACATAACATATCAAGTCCAAGAAAATCCATTTTCATCAAAAATAATAAATTTATAGTGCTAGATTCGAAATTGAGAAAAATTTCTTATTCCAATGCCAAAGTTAAAAGAAAGGGGTCAAAATACAAAATCAACCAGTTGGCAGAAACTAATTGCATTTGCTAGCAAAAAAGATATATAAAATATGCATATTATAGGTATATAATACACATATAAAGGAAACATGAACCACATAACAAAAGAAGAATATATTAATTAAGATACGGTATAAAGTGGATGATTTCTTTTTCTAATCAGTATTAAAGGATGTCTTTAGGGAGTTACTTAAATTGATTAGCAGAGTGCTAGCTGTAGCATAATTTTAGCAATTGAAAGAGCCTTTTTTTATAGGTCACAGTTTCGAGCTGTGAAATCAGCCACTAATGCATTAGGATAGGCCGCCTATATCACACCTCCTTGGGGTGTGTTGAGTTTAATATTTGTACTGATGTGGGCTAGTTAGTGTAGTTAGTGTATTTGGGCTTGGCCCACGTTTTTATTTATAGCTTTAGTGGACTGAATCGGGTCATATAAATATAGTGGCCCACATTCTATTTTCTACAGAAGTAACATTTTATTTTACAAAAAAAGATGAGAAATAAAGCTCTGCTCGTTCTCTCTCTTTCTATATGAAACTTCAAGCCCTAGTTATTATTTTTCCTCAAAATCCATGTCGATTCCAGCTTGTAACATGGTATTAGAGTTGGATTATGGTAAAGCTCGTCCTTGGCTATCGTCTGATGTTACCCATGTAACTTCTTGCTGGAGTTTTGTTTGAGTTCTCTCATCAAAGGCATTTTCTGATTTCTAGGGTTTCGGCGTTTGATTCTTCAAGTTTTTTCATTTGTTCGTTGTTGACTGGGCTTATCCGTCTGATTCCTACAAGCGATTGGGACAGTACAGACTTTTCAGCTGGACTCTCAATCGAATACTTCACATGTGAGATTATACTAGGTATGTTGTTATTGTTGTTATCTTAGAAACTACATTTAGTAGAAAAACTATGATCTGTAATATTAATAGCACTTAACCAACAATATTGGCCACTTGGACAGCTCTACAAACATGTTTGCTTTGTAATTATTATTTTAGTTAAGTATCTAGTTTATTAAAAAAAAAAGATAAGACATACTTAAAGATGTCTAGATAATAAAAACTTTTGGATCCAACTTGTTCAATAACAAAAATTAAGAAAGCATACAAAAGGAGAGCAAACAGGAAGAATTCATTTTCTTATTTGCTAAAAAAAAAAAGTAGAATACGATGACTAAATCATTGATCATTGAATTATTTAGTACATTTTAATACAAATTCCTCAATATTTCTATCAGATGTTCCACCTTCATTAACAGCTTCCTTGGCCAACTCCTTCCATTTAAGGGCATTTTTCTTCAATTCTTTCCCTTTATCTCCTTCTATTACTATCCTTACACATTTCTCAATTTCTTCTCTTCCAACAAGTCCTTTCTCATTAACATTAACTCTCACCCCTTTCTCATCTTGTAGTAATTTAGCATTCGTTGTTTGATCAGTCCATTGTGGCATTATAATCATTGGCACTCCAAGACTCAAAGCTTCAGTCATTGAATTCCACCCGCCGTGTGAGAAAAACACCCAATTCCCTTATTAGATAAGACTTTTAGTTAGGGGTGTACATGGACCGGGTTGGTTCAGTTTTTATCAAAATCAAACCAAACCAACTATATCGGTTTGGATTGATTACGATTTTTCGGATTTTTTTGGTTTTTTGTTACTTTAATATTATTTCAATCTTACTTTCTTAATTTTTTTTTAAGTAAATATATGTTTAGTAAAAAATATATAAAAAAATTGACAAACATAATATTTATTAAAAATATTCTTATGAGAGAATTGTCTTAGTACACATACTAGTTATTTTTTTAGTCGTCTGACAATAATATTTCGTTGATGTACACTTTCAAGGTTAACCGAATTTAGTAATTAAACATAAAATCATATGATACCTAAATAATAATAATCACTTCACATTCGAAAAAGATATAACAATTTAGTAGATCTTAACATATGATATGAATATGGAAGAACAAAGAGATTGACGCATTTCAGTAACACTTGATGAGAAAGTGATCATACAACCCATTATTTAAGGTTAATAAATATGGAGCACTTTATATACTATTAAATATTATATCCCGCAAGATAATCCCAAATATTTCTAGATATCTTTTAAAGAAAATTCTATATAAAGTCTTAAAAGTGTATATAAAATTATAAATTATATATTTATATGTCGGTTTGGTTCGGGGTTTTTTACTCAATACCAAACCAAATCAAACCAAACCTAGTTGGATTTTTTAATCGATTTGGTTTGACTTTTCGGTTTGGTGCGGTTTTCTGGTTCGATTTGTACACCCCTACTTTTAGTTGTGGACTCCAATTTATCACTAATCCTTTCTCAGATGTTTTCTCTAATAATTATCATGGTTAAAAGTCTAAGTGGGAGATTGTTGGGATATATACTATTAACCATGAGTTTGGTTTAGATATAGTATTTATTATGAAATAATTGTTTATTCAGTTTTAATAAAGTTTTAAATAGATCATATAATAGTCTGTGTCCTTTGCTTATATAGTAGATGATTTAGTGTATAGAGTTTAGCTTATACACGGAAGATTAAATCATCGGTTCTTATAAGTATAAAGTTTGAGTTCACAATCTAATGATGGAATTGGACAAACCATCAGGAATGATTGTAGCACAAGATTAAATATAATTTATCTTGATCATGAGAATGATTTAATTCCAACTTCTTGTGCTAGTATATTTTGTTAGTATTGAACGGACCAAGTAGAGATGAGTATTTTATACTGACTTAATAAAATAAACTCTCTAGCCATTAAATGTACTTATACTCTTAATTTTGATATAATTATTACTAGCTGTGTACATTATTATTATTTTGATTTATTAAAAGTCGAGATTCTTTCGTGGGTTAATATGCCTGGTAAATTAGATAATAATAATGTACATTGGCGAAATAATAGTTACTTGATGGAATCCATGTCTCGGTTTAGAGAATGATGATACACCTTTATGAAAGCTTATAGGTTTTCATGTGTAAACCCGACCGGTGAATTTTGTATCTGACACATGAAATAAGTTAAACGAAAGTCTAAAGGAAATAATCAATAAATTAAATCGTCAATAATTTAATTTAATTTAATTGATTAGTATCTCAATCTTAACATCAGGAGTTAAATAAGATTTAATGGATGAATTTCGAAACTGAATAAGGAGTGCAATTACGAATATTTAGTGGAATAATTCGTAATTAATTATGGTGGATATTAATTTCGAAAATTACAAATTAATTTCATAATTGGAAGCCTTGTTAATTAAATTCTATGGTCCCTACTGTGCCTAAATAATAAAAAAATAAAGGAATCTTTTTTCTGGTGGAAAAGAAAACCCAACAGGTTTTGGAAAAGAGTTTTAACCCTTAAAACTTGTGCTATAAATACATAAGGTTTTCCACCTAGAGGAAGAAGCATATGTTGGTCGAATTTCAGCCCTTTTTCCTTAGAAAATTTCGCCCACATGAAATTGCTATTTTCGGGTATTATTTGGGTAACACGGTAGAAGACCGTGGAACGTTCGGGGACCTTGATCATGCGGGTAGTGGAGAATTCATTGAGTTGCTGTGGAATTGAAAGCTCACGTGATAAAGGAGCCTTGTTCACGCTTCAAGAGGTAACCCGTGAAATCCCATTTATGGTAGTTGTCTAGATTACATGTGATTTAGATACTGGGATTGCTTCCGCTACATATTATAATCCATCAATTGGAATCAGAGCCCACTCACATCTAATTAGATAACTAGGTTTTTCATGAAACAAGAATAACGTGTTTATCTGTGTTTTTGAATTACATGTATATGTGGTTTTCGAAAAAATTGTACTGTTGTTTTATGAATTAACTGTGCAAAATTTTTGGATTATTCTTGTTATCATGAGATATCTATTTTCTTATTGATATTTTATTGAGATTATCTAATTTTTTTGGGGTAAACCCTAGAAAAAAGCAAAACCTGATTTTGACCGAATAGTCAGTATTTTCGGAGGTATTGAGCTAGAATTTGGTGTGTCCATCGAAAACGATGTTGTGAGAAAAACTAACTTCTTTGGAAGTGAATCATGGTATTTTTCAGCTTTTCAAGGTCGTTTGGACTGTGTTTTGGATGTTTTTCTATTTTCTGGAAATTATTTCTTAATAATTTTAATCATTTTTAATTCAATGGTGGTGGGGGTGACTCCCCATGGTCTCCATGATTAAATACTGATGATATAATAGGTTTACACATTGGATATTAGTAAATAGACGTGTTGTATTAAATTCCATAATAGAGGTGTAGGATTTTATTGACTAGGTTTACAAGGTATAATTGATATTGTGTGATGATATAATTACTTTGAAAGAAAGTGAAATCCTCTATTTGATATCCTGGATGACTAATGATTGTAGCGTTTGGCATATTTGTGCATAAAAAATTTCTCAAATTTTAGTTTATGTTTTCATGCCCTACGTGATTACTAGTTTTGGATTTTCGATGAAGAATTTTGTTCTCTGATTGGAGGTTCTAATTAAGTGAAATATGACGGTATTTTGCATGAGTTTTATATTGTTGGTATGTATTTTAAGCTATGGTCCATAGTCTGCCATAAAATAATTTTATGAGCTACATATATATTCACTTATAAATTGAGAATTTTATGAGTACTAAATAGTTGCCACTGAAGTGGTTTGTTTATTTGAACTCATGAAAAAGTCTTAGTAAATTTGTACATGTGAAATTATGTCTATTCATAGATTGAGCATTATGATTAATAAGTAGGATCCACAAAATGGTCTATTTATTTGAGTCATTGAAATATGCTTAATATACCATGTGAAAATTATCCTTGAGAAATCTACATTAACGGTGGAGGTTCTTAACTAGAAAAAGAATTTTATCTTTGGGTACTAGTAAAATTAACTCCACCCATGAGAAGAGATATTGGGATTTTCACCGAACATGAGAAAATATAATATCTTAGGTTCTTGTATATTTAATATAAAGATAATTTATTGCAAAAGGAGATATTATGTATCCTAGAAATAGGAAGAACATAATATGTGCCTTGAGCTCATAGTATAATTATAAGAAGAATGGAAATCAATGTCATAATTATTTTAACTCATGAAACTGCTTAAAACGGTTATTCTTCGAGTTTGGTTACAGGCTGGTGGTCATGAATTTGACGAACTCCGATTAAACTGAAACGTGGTCGGTTCATTGAAAACGATAAAGTGAGGAAAACTCACTGCTATGCAGTGAATCATGCTGTTTTTTGGTATTTTGAGGTCGTTTAGATGGGTTTTCAAGCAGTTTATTAAATTGAATTTGTTATAAATACAAAAAATTATTCTTTATATATCGGCTATATTTGTGTTAAATCTGAAACATGAGGATTTAGCTTGATATGATATATATCAAAGAATGCAAATCACATGAATTTAATCCTAAATACGCCAAAAATATTTATTCGAATTTGGTCTAGTTTTGGCGATCGTGAATTTCACGATCTCCGAATGACCTGAAATTCGGTAGGATCATCGGGAACAATCATTTAAGAAGAACTCACTGCTATTGTCACGACCCTAAACCCGGACCCGGTCGTGATGGCGCATCTCGTGAAGACAAGGCCAGCCGACACACTCCCAAATCATTTTAAGAAGTTAAAATACTACAAATAAGTCTTTAACATAACAATAAAAATCCCAAAATAAGGTGAATAATACAGTTTGCGGAATAGACATAGCCCGACATCAGGGTGTCACCAGTCATGAGCATCTATCACAAAAACTACAAGTCTTAAAGAGTCTACTCAATTATTACATAACTAAAACAGGAGAAAATAAGATAGAGTGAGAAGCACTGGGCTGCGAATGCCGAGCAACTACCTAGTGAATCTTCTGAGTCTACTGGAAGCTCTCAACCCTCGCAAGTAGGACCTGAAGCGCCTGAATCTGCATACTGGGTGCAGGGAATAAAGTGAGTACTCCAACTCAGTGAGTAATAATAATAAATGTAGATTGAGTAATAAGAAATCATGTAAGGGCACATCACAGGCTATAAAGAAGCAGTAAAAGCCAATAAAACAATGAAACAGTGAAAAATATGTAAAGTCACTTTAGTTCAGTTTAAGTTTCTTTAGAATGTCTTTTTAACAGTTAAGCAAGTAAATGGCAGGCAACTAGAAAAGATAAACACATAAAGAACCGCCCCTCGGGCACAATACCAATAGAATCAGCCCCTCGGCCAACACATGGAACAACACCAGCCCCTCGGGCTGTATCTCAAATCACAATGGGTACCCGCGTTCACTTTGGGGTGTGCAGACTCCTGGAGGGACCCCTTACGGCCCAAGCGCAATATCAAGCCATCTCGTGGCATAATCAATAGGCTCTCGGCCTTATTTCAAGCCACCTCGTGGCGTACAACTCAGGCCCTCGGCCTCATAATCATAATCAGTGTATCCTCACAATACAGGTCGGCCTTACTCAGTTAGAATCTCATAAGCCACTCAGCAACAATAAAACATGATGCTCAACCCAATTTATCATTTAAAATATTATTTAATGTTTAAAACAGAGTAAACATAGCTGAGTTATGAAAACAGTAGAATATAGCATGACTGAGTACAAGTACAAGGTCAAAACAGTGAGAAAATATCAGTAAAGATTCCATAAGGGTAGAATATAGCATGACTGGTAGTGCTAGTGCCTGACCCAAATAACTATTGAAAAACTTGTCTGAATCATCAACTTTAGTACTACAACTTTGTTTTGGTTTTCTATTGACAGAGCAAAACACAATGTTTTCTTGTTTTATTGATGTTGATCTTAAATCTTGAGTTTTCACAATCCTCTTCAATTTGCGAGTACTCTGATCATCAAACCTATCAAGGCTCTGCATTGTACGAACTCCTGTTGCAAAATTTGAATTCTTTTCGGAAGGCATCGATTTCTTGTCGCAACAACTGATCACGTCTTTGTTGGGGTTGAAATGTGGTAGTGTGAATGGGAAATGAGGAAAGAAGGTGAAAAGGCAACTTTGGCTTTTGCACTTTGTCCCTCATTGGCTAAAGACAAGTATTTTGTTGGGTTTAAATATAGAAGCACTTATTTAAGCTCTTAAAAGGAGCTAAGAGGAAGGGGCCTCGCGCCATCGTCGTCGTCGCTTGCTCGGTCGGCTTCGGTCAATTGATATAATTGATTGACTTAATTTTTTGGACCAATAAAATGAAATTAATTAATTAAATATTAATATTTTATATTAATAATTTGAGTGACCGTTATTTGTAACGATAAATTAATTATTTTTTGTCTTTAATTTTATTTAAATATTCTCACGTTAAACAGCCACCAGAGAGGCTGAATTTCACAAATAGCCACCTGCACTGTGAAGAGCCACTTTCACACCCTTTTAATCCAGAAATTCGTTGGCTATAAATAAGCAATCATTCTTTCAGAATTTTTCATCCTGAAATCTTCTGCTTCATCTCCTTCTTCTTTCTGCATCATTACTTTCAAAACAAAGTAAGTCGGTCGTGTGATTTACACAATTATTTTGAGTTCGCTGATAACCTAGTGGTTTGAAGTGCTGCTACCGCTAAGTTGAAAGTTCTGTTCTATCCCGGGAAGAATTTATCCGTGAACCTTGGGAAACAGTGAGGGAATACGATTCTTTAAGGACACACAAGGATTTTGTGGGATCGGGACATAATACTGCCAATTTCTGTTCATTTATTTATTTTTCCTGTTTTAGTCACTTATAAACTCAGAATAACTAACAAGCTTAAAGAATCTTATATATATATCCTTGCTGTTCTGATTTTCAAAGTGACTGAGTAGACTAAAACCTTCGTGGTTTTCTACTCCTAATCAGTTTGAAGAATAATCTCTTCATTGTGTTAAAATCAGTTTGAAGAACAATCTCTTCACTGTGTTGTCTTGGGTTGAAGGATTTACTGAATCTGTTTGTGTCATATTGACAGAAATGGCTAACGGAGAGGAACAAATTGATCCTGTTGTGACTGTTACTTCTAACACAGTTTCGGGGATGTCAGGTCCTATCTGTCCTACTGCACCTGCAATGGCTATGCCACCAGCGGAAAAGCCGAGGAAATTTTCTGGTGTTGACTTTAAGAGATGGTAGCAAAAGATGTTCTTTTATCTGACCACTCTAAGTCTGCAAAGGTTCATTCAAGAGGATGTTCCAGTCCTGCCTGAAGGAACCCCTGAAAACGAGCACTTCCTTGTTACTGAGGCTTGGAAGTACTCTGATTTTCTGTGCAAAAATTACATTTTAAGTGGACTGGAAGATAGCCTGTACAACGTTTATAGCATCATGAAAATATCAAAAGAATTATGGAATACTCTTGAAAAGAAGTACAAGACTGAAGATGTTGGACTAAAGAAGTTTGTGGCCGCCAAATTTCTGGATTTCAAAATGATTAACGGTAAATCTATCATAGCACAAGTCCAAGAATTGCAAGTTATTGTTCATGACCTCCTTGCTGGAGGTATGAAATGAGTCAATATTTTTATTCAAGATATTAATTATTGTACTAATTATAAATATATGATTAAATGTATGGCCATAAATGAAGCGTTTCAAGTTGCGGCATTTATTGAAAAGCTGTCTCCGCTGTGGAAGGACTTTAAGAATTACTTGAAATATAAGCGGAAGGAGATGATGCTTGAAGACCTTATTGTTCGTCTACGAATTGAAGAGGACAATAAGGCTGCTGAGAAGAAATCTCCTGGAAGTTCAACAATAATGGGTGCAAATATTGTTGAGGAAGCTTCAATGAGTAAAAAGAGAAATAAGCCATCTGGATCAAAGAATTATCCAAGCAAGAAGAGGTTTAAAGGTAATTGCCACAACTGTGGAAAGGTTGGACACAAGGCTACTGAATGTCGCGCACCAAAGAAGGACAAGAAGAAAAGTCAAGCAAACATGATTGAGAAGAATGATGAAATGGACGACCTATGTGCCATGTTTTCAGAAGGGAACCTAGTCAGAAATCCTAGAGAATGGTGGATTGATTCAGGAGCAACTCGACATGTTTGTACTAACAAGGAGTTGTTTACTTCTTATGCTCCCGCTGGACCCAACGAGATAGTGTTTATGGCAAACTCCGCTACTGAAAAAATTGAAGGAACATGCAAGGTGGCTTTGAAGATGACTTCGGGAAAGATTGTGACTCTAAAATATGTTCTTCATGTTCCTAAAATATGGAAGAATTTAGTCTCGATATCAATTCTAGTCAAGAATGGCTTTAAGTATGTTTTTAGTAAGAATGAAATGTATGTAAGAAAAGTGTAACGACCCGACCGATCGTTTTAAGCTCTGGCGCGTCATTCAACAGTTTGAGGCCATAAGCGGCTTCATCTCAGGTACATTGACTTGTGTGTATGGTCAGAATTAAAATTCAGGAAGTTTGGAGTCAAATCTAAATGGAAATTCTCATTTTGAAAGCTTAAAATTTAAGAAATGAACTAGGATTAGAATTTTGAGTAAACGACCTCGGAATTGGGATCTGAAAGTTCCAACATGTTCGTATGATGATTTCGGACTTGGGCGTATGTCCGGATTTGGTTTTGGGTAACCCGTTAGCATTTCGGCGTATATTGTGAAAGTTAGTACTTTAGAAGAATTTCATAAATTTGGGTTGGAAGACATTTCAGTTTTATAGATGTCCGATTGGGATTCCGAGTCTGGGAAAAGATCCGTATGGTGATTCTGGAGTTGGGAGCGTGATCGGAAGTTAATTCGGATGTCCGGAGGTCATTTTGAAGTCATTTGGCTAAATATAGAAATTTGAAGGTTTTTGAGAAAATTCGACCGGAAGTGGAAATTTTGATATCGGGGTCGGAATGCGGTTCGAAGGTGAGGCAAGTCCGTAATGTTGAATGTGACTTGTGTGCAAAATTTGAAGTCATTCCGGAATGATTTTGGTAAGGTTTGAGACACTTAGTCTCTTTTAAGAAGGTTTAAAATGGAAAAGTCAACCAAACGTTGACTTATGTGTTAGAGCGCTCGGATTTGAATTCCGATGATTCAGTTAGCTTCAGGGGATGATTTGTGACTTAGGAGTGTGATCAGAAGTAATTTTGGAGGTCCGGTGTAGAATTAGGCTTGAATTGGCGAAGTTAGTATTTTGGCGAATTCCGGTTGATAGGTGAGATTTTGATCCGGGAGTCGGAATGGATTTCCGAGAATTTTTGTAGCTTTGTTATGTCATTTGTGATGTGTGTGCAAAATTTCAGGTCATTCGGACATCGTTTGGTCGGGTTTTTGATCGAAAGTGTATTTTCGGAAGTTTTTGGAAACTTAGGCTTGAATTCGATGAGTTTTGGGTAATTTGATGTTGTTTGAGGTGTTTTGATGATTTGATCAGGTTTTAATGATGTTATGAATTATGTTGGCATTTTTGGTCGGGGTCCCATGACGCTCAGATAAGTTTTGAAAGAGTTTTTGGAAGATTTTTGTCGTTTTGAGCATAAGCATGTAATGATCCAAGGATCCATTTTTAGTTCTAGAGATCCAAATTTGATTTCGAGACTTCCAGAATTTAAATCATGAGTTGTAGGACTGATCTGGAAATTTTGGTTTAATTTCATCAAGTCGCGATTGGGTCTTTGACGTGAAATGTGAGTTAATTGTTTAACGAGCGAAATGGGTATTGAACTATGCAAACGAGCTCCGAATTGAGTTTCGATTAAAGGGTTGTGTTCGTATTATTATTTGTGACTCATAGGAACAAGAATCGTCTAATGATGAGTTCATATGATGGAGTTAGAGCCTTTTTAGTGAAAATAAAAGCTGCTGCAATTTCTGCTGCTAAGCTGTCTTTGGACAGCAATGTGCAGTCGTGGAGCGTACTTCGGAGACCTATATCTTTTGATCTATAAGGAATTTTGAGATGATTTAAAAACGAAAGTTGTAGCCCTTAGTATCTAATTTACAAAAAGCTAAGGAACTGATAACTTGGACATTTGTAGATAAAGTTATGATTGATTGAAGATGACTGGTGGAGCAGTTTCTCCAGTAATTTTCTGATTTCATGGAGCTGATTTAGAAGCTCATATATCGGGATATATAAAGGGTTATATGGTGTACAACCTATCAAATTAAAGATCTTTGAGTCTAGTTTCTAAATATTCAAACCGTTTGTCATTTGGATATTTATACAAGACGTTATGGGTGTTTAAACAGAAGGTGTCCGGCAAGGACCAATTTTAATATGATGTACAAGTTGTATAGCACAAATGCAAGGTACAACTTGACGAAGCACGGGTAGATTCTTTTAAACACGGATTTGGCTTATTTCTTTCATTTCTTTCATTTGGCTTGGATTATTTTGGAGAGAATTTCAAGGGGGATTTCATCAGGCATCAAATGTGAGTTGTTTCTACTTATTTCCAAGTTAAATACATGGATTAGAGCTGAAAACTCAAGTAATTTATGGACAAAAATGGTGGTTTAGGGCTTGAAACTTAAGAGAATTAAATGGTGATTTGAGGGGTCAAATGAACAACGATTTTTGTGAATTTGGTATGTATAGACTCGTGGCGAGATAAGGGTCGTATTGATGTAAAAATTTCTGAATTTCGAGACGTGGGCCCGGGGCTCGGGTTTAGCTAATTTCGGGATTTTCGACATTTTTCGAGTCTTTTCGATTGGGTTATATTCCCTTAGCCTATTGTAACGTATTCGTTGTGGTTTTGACTAGATTCGACGCGCGAAGAGGTCGATTCAAGAGGAAAGGGAATTGCGGACTAGTCTACGGCCGGTTAGAGATGAGTAATAGATGTAAGTGTTGTTCTGAGGGTTTGAAACCCCAGACTTTCACATCGTAACGCTATATTGAGGCGTGACACGCACTCCATGGCGAGTTCGAGGTCGGATACTATTGGGGATTGTGACTTGGTCCATCCCGTGTGATGTTTATACTATACTGGTGATTGATACACATACTTCATTGATATTACGGGGCTTGATGCCATGTTTGGGGCCTTGTGCCGATTTGTAAAATCCTTCGAGGATTGATATTACTGCTTAGCATGATTTGCATATCATTTAATTTCAGTCCAAGGTTTTAAATGCTGTTTTGCAAACTCAGCCATAATTCTAAGTGTTGAAAACTTAAATGATATTTTTAAATGTATTCCGGGCTGGGAACTTCTGTTTTGTAAATGCCCAAGGGGCTTATTATATTATTTTCTGGACTGATTATAAAGTGACTTGAAACAGTGGTAACAATGACACTGTGTGATATACTTGAAACAGTGGTAACAATGACACTGTGTGATATACTTGAAACAGTGGTAACAATGACACTGTGTGATATACTTGAAATAGTGGTAACAATGACACTGGATGATATACTTGAACAGTGGTAACAATGGCACTGTATGATATAAATTGGTCAGGTAACAATGGCTGACCGGTCAGGTAACAATGACTGACCAAGATATTGCGCTTGGGCTGTAGGAGCCCCTCCGGAGTCTGTACACACCCCCAGTGAGCGCCGTCGACGATAAATAAATATGGATGGCTCGGGCTGCACGCCGCAGTGGGTACTGGAATGTACCATCATATGCATTTCATTGCATTCATGTATTTCTATTTATACTGTTGTTTAGCTACTCAGTTCCATATGTTGCTGTATATTTGGATTTTAGCTTACTTTGTGTATTTACTGGATTTTCTTATCTTCGGACTGTAGTTACTTTTATTACTCACTGGGTCAGAGTACTCACTTTACTCCCTGCACCTTGTGTGCAGATCCAGGGCAGTCTCAGGCTCAGTAGATCTAGTTGATCAGCAGATCCAGCTTCTGGGAGTATCGAGGTAGCTGCACGGCGTTCGCAGCCATTGATCTTCTCCCTCCTATCCTATCTCTTTATTTCCGCATTATCAGACTTTGGATATACCATGTATTAGGATGATATTCTGTATTCTAGAGGCTCAAATTCGTGACACCGGGTCCTAGTGAGATTATATTGTGTATTTTGTTAAAATCTTCAGTACTTTAATCTTGCTTAATTGATATTTTTTTCCGCTATTTTTGATAAATTGGGTTAAGTGTTGAATAATGGTCGGGCTTGTCTAGTAGTGTGCTGGGCGCCATCACGACCGGGATTTGGGTCGTGACAAAGTTGGTATCAGAGCCTAGGTTACTTGGTCTCGCGAGCATGAGCCAGTTTAGTAAAGTCTCGCGGATCGGTACGGAGACGTCTGTACTTATCCTCGAGAGGCTGCCAAACCTTTAGGAAAACTTCACATTCTTGAATTCTTATCGTGCGTCCTTGATTCAGCTTGAAAAGAAACTTTTGAAATTCCTTCTGCGTGATCGTATGCACCAACGGGCGCTCAGTATCATAGCACAAGTCCAAGAATTGCAAGTTATTGTTCATGACCTCCTTGCTGGAGGTATGAAATGAGTCAATATTTTTATTCAAGATATTAATTATTGTACTAATTATAAATATATGATTAAAGGTATGGCCATAAATGAAGCGTTTCAAGTTGCGGCATTTATTGAAAAGCTGTCTCCGCTGTGGAAGGACTTTAAGAATTACTTGAAATATAAGCGGAAGGAGATGATGCTTGAAGACCTTATTGTTCGTCTACGAATTGAAGAGGACAATAAGGCTGCTGAGAAGAAATCTCCTGGAAGTTCAACAATAATGGGTGCAAATATTGTTGAGGAAGCTTCAATGAGTAAAAAGAGAAATAAGCCATCTGGATCAAAGAATTATCCAAGCAAGAAGAGGTTTAAAGGTAATTGCCACAACTGTGGAAAGGTTGGACACAAGGCTACTTAATGTCGCGCACCAAAGAAGGACAAGAAGAAAAGTCAAGCAAACATGATTGAGAAGAATGATGAAATGGACGACCTATGTGCCATGTTTTCAGAAGGGAACCTAGTCGGAAATCCTAGAGAATGGTGGATTGATTCAGGAGCAACTCGACATGTTTGTACTAACAAGGAGTTGTTTACTTCTTATGCTCCCGCTGGACCCAACGAGATAGTGTTTATGGCAAACTCCGCTACTGAAAAAATTGAAGGAATAGGCAAGGTGGCTTTGAAGATGACTTCGGGAAAGATTGTGACTCTAAAATATGTTCTTCATGTTCCTAAAATATGGAAGAATTTAGTCTCGATATCAATTCTAGTCAAGAATGGCTTTAAGTATGTTTTTAGTAAGAATGAAATGTATGTAAGAAAAGTGTAACGACCCGACCGATCGTTTTAAGCTCTGGCGCGTCATTCAACAGTTTGAGGCCATAAGCGGCTTCATCTCAGGTATATTGACTTGTGTGTATGGTCAGAATTAAAATTTAGGAAGTTTGGAGTCAAATCTAAATGGAAATTCTCATTTTGAAAGCTTAAAATTTAAGAAATGAACTAGGATTAGAATTTTGAGTAAACGACCTCGGAATTGGGATCTGAAAGTTCCAACATGTTCGTATGATGATTTCGGACTTGGGCGTATGTCCGGATTTGGTTTTGGGTAACCCGTTAGCATTTCGGCGTATATTGTGAAAGTTAGTACTTTAGAAGAATTTCATAAATTTGGGTTGGAAGACATTTCAGTTTTATAGATGTCCGATTGGGATTCCGAGTCTGGGAAAAGATCCGTATGGTGATTCTGGAGTTGGGAGCGTGATCGGAAGTTAATTCGGATGTCCGGAGGTCATTTTGAAGTCATTTGGCTAAATATAGAAATTTGAAGGTTTTTGAGAAAATTCGACCGGAAGTGGAAATTTTGATATCGAGGTCGGAATGCGGTTCGAAGGTGAGGCAAGTCCGTAATGTTGAATGTGACTTGTGTGCAAAATTTGAAGTCATTCCGGAATGATTTTGGTAAGGTTTGAGACACTTAGTCTCTTTTAAGAAGGTTTAAAATGGAAAAGTCAACCAAACGTTGACTTATGTGTTAGAGCGCTCGGATTTGAATTCCGATGATTCAGTTAGCTTCAGGGGATGATTTGTGACTTAGGAGTGTGATCAGAAGTAATTTTGGAGGTCCGGTGTAGAATTAGGCTTGAATTGGCGAAGTTAGTATTTTGGCGAATTCCGGTTGATAGGTGAGATTTTGATCCGGGAGTCGGAATGGATTTCCGAGAATTTTTGTAGCTTTGTTATGTCATTTGTGATGTGTGTGCAAAATTTCAGGTCATTCGGACATCGTTTGGTCGGGTTTTTGATCGAAAGTGTATTTTCGGAAGTTTTTGGAAACTTAGGCTTGAATTCGATGAGTTTTGGGTAATTTGATGTTGTTTGAGGTGTTTTGATGATTTGATCAGGTTTTAATGATGTTATGAATTATGTTGGCATTTTTGGTCGGGGTCCCATGACGCTCAGATAAGTTTTGAAAGAGTTTTTGGAAGATTTTTGCCGTTTTGAGAATAAGCATGTAATGATCCAAGGATCCATTTTTAGTTCTAGAGATCCAAATTTGATTTCGAGACTTCCAGAATTTAAATCATGAGTTGTAGGACTGATCTGGAAATTTTGGTTTAATTTCATCAAGTCGCGATTGGGTCTTTGACGTGAAATGTGAGTTAATTGTTTAACGAGCGAAATGGGTATTGAACTATGCAAACGAGCTCCGAATTGAGTTTCGATTAAAGGGTTGTGTTCGTATTATTATTTGTGACTCATAGGAACAAGAATCGTCTAATGCTGAGTTCATATGATGGAGTTAGAGCCTTTTTAGTGAAAATAAAAGCTGCTGCAATTTCTGCTGCTAAGCTGTCTTTGGACAGCAATGTGCAGTCGTGGAGCGTACTTCGGAGACCTATATCTTTTGATCTATAAGGAATTTTGAGATGATTTAAAAACGAAAGTTGTAGCCCTTAGTATCTAATTTACAAAAAGCTAAGGAACTGATAACTTGGACATTTGTAGATAAAGTTATGATTGATTGAAGATGACTGGTGGAGCAGTTTCTCCAGAAATTTTCTGATTTCATGGAGCTGATTTAGAAGCTCATATATCGGGATATATAAAGGGTTATATGGTGTACAACCTATCAAATTAAAGATCTTTGAGTCTAGTTTCTAAATATTCAAACCGTTTGTCATTTGTATATTTATACAAGACGTTATGGGTGTTTAAACAGAAGGTGTCCGGCAAGGACCAATTTTAATATGATGTACAAGTTGTATAGCACAAATGCAAGGTACAACTTGACGAAGCACGGGTAGATTCTTTTAAACACGGATTTGGCTTATTTCTTTCATTTCTTTCATTTGGCTTGGATTATTTTGGAGAGAATTTCAAGGGGGATTTCATCAGGCATCAAATGTGAGTTGTTTCTACTTATTTCCAAGTTAAATACATGGATTAGAGCTGAAAACTCAAGTAATTTATGGACAAAAATGGTGGTTTAGGGCTTGAAACTTAAGAGAATTAAATGGTGATTTGAGGGGTCAAATGAACAACGATTTTTGTGAATTTGGTATGTATAGACTCGTGGCGAGATAAGGGTCGTATTGATGTAAAAATTTCTGAATTTCGAGACGTGGGCCCGGGGCTCGGGTTTAGCTAATTTCGGGATTTTCGACATTTTTCGAGTCTTTTCGATTGGGTTATATTCCCTTAGCCTATTGTAACGTATTCGTTGTGGTTTTGACTAGATTCGACGCGCGAAGAGGTCGATTCAAGAGGAAAGGGAATTGCGGACTAGTCTACGGCCGGTTAGAGATGAGTAATAGATGTAAGTGTTGTTCTGAGGGTTTGAAACCCCAGACTTTCACATCGTAACGCTATATTGAGGCGTGACACGCACTCCATGGCGAGTTCGAGGTCGGATACTATTGGGGATTGTGACTTGGTCCATCCCGTGTGATGTTTATACTATACTGGTGATTGATACACATACTTCATTGATATTACGGGGCTTGATGCCATGTTTGGGGCCTTGTGCCGATTTGTAAAATCCTTCGAGGATTGATATTACTGCTTAGCATGATTTGCATATCATTTAATTTCAGTCCAAGGTTTTAAATGCTGTTTTGCAAACTCAGCCATAATTCTAAGTGTTGAAAACTTAAATGATATTTTTAAATGTATTCCGGGCTGGGAACTTCTGTTTTGTAAATGCCCAAGGGGCTTATTATATTATTTTCTGGACTGATTATAAAGTGACTTGAAACAGTGGTAACAATGACACTGTGTGATATACTTGAAACAGTGGTAACAATGACACTGTGTGATATACTTGAAACAGTGGTAACAATGACACTGTGTGATATACTTGAAATAGTGGTAACAATGACACTGGATGATATACTTGAACAGTGGTAACAATGGCACTGTATGATATAAATTGGTCAGGTAACAATGGCTGACCGGTCAGGTAACAATGACTGACCAAGATATTGCGCTTGGGCTGTAAGAGCCCCTCCGGAGTCTGTACACACCCCCAGTGAGCGCTGTCGACGATAAATAAATATGGATGGCTCGGGCTGCACGCCGCAGTGGGTACTGGAATGTACCATCATATGCATTGCATTGCATTCATGTATTTCTATTTATACTGTTGTTTAGCTGCTCAGTTCCATATGTTGCTGTATATTTGGATTTTAGCTTACTTTGTGTATTTACTGGATTTTCTTATCTTCGGACTGTAGTTACTTTTATTACTCACTGGGTCGGAGTACTCACTTTACTCCCTGCACCTTGTGTGCAGATCCAGGGCAGTCTCAGGCTCAGTAGATCTAGTTGATCAGCAGATCCAGCTTCTGGGAGTATCGAGGTAGCTGCACGGCGTTCGCAGCCATTGATCTTCTCCCTCCTATCCTATCTCTTTATTTCCGCATTATCAGACTTTGGATATACCATGTATTAGGATGATATTCTGTATTCTAGAGGCTCAAATTCGTGACACCGGGTCCTAGTGAGATTATATTGTGTATTTTGTTAAAATCTTCAGTACTTTAATCTTGCTTAATTGATATTTTTTCCGCTATTTTTGATAAATTGGGTTAAGTGTTGAATAATGGTCGGGCTTGTCTAGTAGTGTGCTGGGCGCCATCACGACCGGGATTTGGGTCGTGACAAAGTTGGTATCAGAGCCTAGGTTACTTGGTCTCGCGAGCATGAGCCAGTTTAGTAGAGTCTCGCGGATCGGTACGGAGACGTCCGTACTTATCCTCGAGAGGCTGCCGAACCTTTAGGAAAACTTCACATTCTTGAAATCTTATCGTGCGTCCTTGATTCAGCTTGAAAAGAAACTTTTGAAATTCCTTCCGCGTGATCGTATGCACCAACGGGCGCTCAGTATCATAGCACAAGTCCAATGTGCCATGTTTCCAGAAGGGAACCTAGTCGGAAATCCTAGAGAATGGTGGATTGATTCAGGAGCAACTCGACATGTTTGTACTAACAAGGAGTTGTTTACTTCTTATGCTCCCACTGGACCCAACGAGATAGTGTTTATGGCAAACTCCGCTACTGAAAAAATTGAAGGAACAGGCAAGGTGGCTTTGAAGATGACTTCGGGAAAGATTGTGACACTAAAATATGTTCTTCATGTTCCTAAAATATGGAAGAATTTAGTCTCGATATCAATTCTAGTCAAGAATGGCTTTAAGTATGTTTTTAGTAAGAATGAAATGTATGTAAGAAAAGTGTAACGACCCGACCGATCGTTTTAAGCTCTGGCGCGTCATTCAACAGTTTGAGGCCATAAGCGGCTTCATCTCAGGTATATTGACTTGTGTGTATGGTCAGAATTAAAATTCAGGAAGTTTGGAGTCAAATCTAAATGGAAATTCTCATTTTGAAAGCTTAAAATTTAAGAAATGAACTAGGATTAGAATTTTGAGTAAACGACCTCGGAATTGGGATCTGAAAGTTCCAGCATGTTCGTATGATGATTTCGGACTTGGGCGTATGTCCGGATTTGGTTTTGGGTAACCCGTGAGCATTTCGGCGTATATTGTGAAAGTTAGTACTTTAGAAGAATTTCATAAATTTGGGTTGGAAGGCATTTCAGTGTTATAGATGTCCGTTTGGGATTCCGAGTCTGGGAATAGATCCGTATGGTGATTCTGGAGTTGGGAACGTGATCGGAAGTTAATTCGGATGTCCGGAGGTCATTTTGAAGTCATTTGGCTAAATATAGAAATTTGAAGGTTTT
This sequence comes from Nicotiana sylvestris, assembly GCF_000393655.2. Taxonomy (NCBI): domain Eukaryota; kingdom Viridiplantae; phylum Streptophyta; class Magnoliopsida; order Solanales; family Solanaceae; genus Nicotiana; species Nicotiana sylvestris. The sequence continues at coordinate 13,333,212 of NC_091059.1, forward strand.
TGAGAAAATTCGACCGGAAGTGGAAATTTTGATATCGGGGTCGGAATGCGGTTCCGAAAGATGGGGCAAGTCCGTAATGTTGAATGTGACTTGTGTGCAAAATTTGAAGTCATTCCGGAATGATTTTGGTAAGGTTTGAGACACTTAGTCTCTTTTAAGAAGGTTTAAAATGGAAAAGTCAACCAAACGTTGACTTATGTGTTAGAGGGCTCGGATTTGAATTCCGATGATTCAGTTAGCTTCAGGGGATGATTTGTGACTTAGGAGTGTGGTCAGAAGTAATTTTGGAGGTCCGGTGTAGAATTAGGCTTTAATTGGCGAAGTTAGTATTTTGGCGAATTCCGGTTGATAGGTGAGATTTTGATTTGGGAGTCGGAATGGATTTCCGAGAATTTTTGTAGCTTTGTTATGTCATTTGTGATGTGTGTGCAAAATTTCAGGTCATTCGGACATCGTTTGGTCGGGTTTTTGATCGAAAGTGTATTTTCGGAAGTTTTTGGAAACTTAGGCTTGAATTCGATGAGTTTTGGGTAATTTGATGTTGTTTGAGGTGTTTTGATGATTTGAGCAGGTTTTAATGATGTTATGAATTATGTTGGCTTTTTTGGTCGGGGTCCCATGACGCTCGGATAAGTTTTGAAAGAGTTTTTGGAAGATTTTTGTCGTTTTGAGCATAAGCATGTAATGATCCAAGGATCCATTTTTAGTTCTAGAGATCCAAATTTGATTTCGAGACTTCCAGAATTTAAATCATGAATTGTAGGAATGATCTGGAAATTTTGGTTTAATTTCATCAAGTCGCGATTGGGTCTTTGACGTGAAATGTGAGTTAATTGTTTAACGAGCGAAATGGGTATTGAACTACGCAAACGAGCTCCGAATTGAGTTTCGATTAAAGGGTTGTGTTCGTATTATTATTTGTGACTCATAGGAACAAGAATCGTCTAATGCTGAGTTCATATGATGGAGTTAGAGCCTTTTTAGTAAAAATAAAAGCTGCTGCAATTTCTGCTGCTAAGCTGTCTTTGGACAGCAATGTGCAGTCGTGGAGCGTACTTCAGAGACCTATATCTTTTGATCTATAAGGAATTTTGAGATGATTTAAAAATGAAAATTGTAGCCCTTCGTATCTAATTTCCAAAAAGCTAAGGAACTAATAACTTGAACATTTGTAGATAAAGTTATGATTGATTGAAGATGACTGGTGGAGCAATTTCTCCAGAAATTTTCTGATTTCATGGAGCTGATTTAGAAGCTCATATATCGGGATATATAAAGAGTTATATGGTGTACAACCTATCAAATTAAAGATCTTTGAGTCTAATTTCTAAATATTCAAACCGTTTGTAATTTGGATATTTATACAAGACGTTATGGGTGTTTAAACAGAAGGTGTCCGGCAAGGAACAATTTTAATATGATGTACAAGTTGTATAGCACAAATGCAAGGTACAACTTGACGAAGCACGGGTAGATTCTTTTAAACACGGATTTGGCTTTTTTCTTTCATTTCTTTCATTTGGCTTGGATTATTTTGGAGAGAATTTCAAGGGGGATTTCATCAGGCATCAAATGTGAGTTGTTTCTACTTATTTCCAAGTTAAATACATGGATTAGAGCCGAAAACTCAAGTAATTTATGGACAAAAATGGTGGTTTAGGGCTTGAAACTTAAGAGAATTAAATGGTGATTTGAGGGGTCAAATGAACTCCGATTTTTGTGAATTTGGTATGTATAGACTCGTGGCGAGATAAGGGTCGTATTGATGTAAAAATTTCTGAATTTCGAGACGTGGGCCCGGGGCTCGGGTTTTGCTAATTTCGGGATTTTCGACATTTTTCGAGTCTTTTCGATTGTGTTATATTCCCTTAGCCTATTGTAACGTATTCGTTGTGGTTTTGACTAGATTCGACGCGCGAAGAGGTCGATTCAAGAGGAAAGGGCATTGCGGACTAGTCTACGGCCGGTTAGAGGTGAGTAATAGATGTAAGTGTTGTTCTGAGGGTTTGAAACCCCAGACTTTCACATCGTAACGCTATATTGAGGCGTGACACGCACTCCATGGCGAGTGCGAGGTCGGATATTATTGGGGATTGTGACTTGGTCCATCCCGTGTGATGTTTATACTATACTGGTGATTGATACACATACTTCATTGATATTACGGGGCTTGATGCCATGTTTGGGGCCTTGTGCCGATTTGTAAAATCCTTCGAGGATTGATATTACTGCTTAGCATGATTTGCATATCATTTAATTTCACTCCAAGGTTTTAAATGCTGTTTTGCAAACTCAGCCATAATTCTAAGTGTTGAAAACTTAAATGATATTTTTAAATGTATTCCGGGCTGGGAACTTCTGTTTTGTAAATTCCCAAGGGGCTTATTATATTATTTTCTGGACTGATTATAAAGTGACTTGAAATAGTGGTAACAATGACACTGTGTGATATACTTGAAACAGAGGTAACAATGACACTGTGTGATATACTTGAAACAGTGGTAACAATGACACTGTGTGATATACTTGAAATAGTGGTAACAATGACACTGGATGATATACTTTAACAGTGGTAACAATGGATCTGTATGATATAAATTGGTCAGGTAACAATGGCTGACCGGTCAGGTAACAATGACTGACCAAGATATTGCGCTTGGGCTGTAAGAGCCCCTCCGGAGTCTGTACACACCCCCAGTGAGCGCTGTCGACGATAAATAAATATGGATGGCTCGGGCTGCACGCCGCAGTGGGTACTGGAATGTACCATCATATGCATTGCATTGCATTCATGTATTTCTATTTATACTGTTGTTTAGCTGCTCAGTTCCATATGTTGCTGTATATTTGGATTTTAGCTTACTTTGTGTATTTACTGGATTTTCTTATCTTCGGACTGTAGTTACTTTTATTACTCACTGGGTCGGAGTACTCACTTTACTCCCTGCACCTTGTGTGCAGATCCAGGGCAGTCTCAGGCTCAGTAGATCTAGTTGATCAGCAGATCCAGCTTCTGGGAGTATCGAGGTAGCTGCACGGCGTTCGCAGCCATTGATCTTCTCCCTCCTATCCTATCTCTTTATTTCCGCATTATCAGACTTTGGATATACCATGTATTAGGATGATATTCTGTATTCTAGAGGCTCAAATTCGTGACACCGGGTCCTAGTGAGATTATATTGTGTATTTTGTTAAATTCTTCAGTACTTTAATCTTGCTTAATTGATATTTCTTTCCGCTATTTTTGATAAATTGGGTTAAGTGTTGAATAATGGTCGGGCTTGCCTACGGAGACGTCCGTACTTATCCTCGAGAGGCTGCCGAACCTTTAGGAAAACTTTACATTCTTGAAATCTTATCGTGCGTCCTTGATTCAGCTTGAAAAGAAACTTTTGAAATTCCTTCCGCGTGATCGTATGCACCAACGGGCGCTCAGTATCATAGCACAAGTCCAAGAATTGCAAGTTATTGTTCATGACCTCCTTGCTGGAGGTATGAAATGAGTCAATATTTTTATTCAAGATATTAATTATTGTACTAATTATAAATATATGATTAAAGGTATGGCCATAAATGAAGCGTTTCAAGTTGCGGCATTTATTGAAAAGCTGTCTCCGCTGTGGAAGGACTTTAAGAATTACTTGAAATATAAGAGGAAGGAGATGATGCTTGAAGACCTTATTGTTCGTCTACGAATTGAAGAGGACAACAAGGCTGCTGAGAAGAAATCTCCTGGAAGTTCAACAATAATGGGTGCAAATATTGTTGAGGAAGCTTCAATGAGTAAAAAGAGAAATAAGCCATCTGGATCAAAGAATTATCTAAGCAAGAAGAGGTTTAAAGGTAATTGCCACAACTGTGGAAAGGTTGGATACAAGGCTACTGAATGTCGTGCACCAAATAAGGACAAGAAGAAAAGTCAAGCAAACATGATTGAGAAGAATGATGAAATGGACGACCTATGTGCCATGTTTTCAGAAGGGAACCTAGTCGGAAATCCTAGAGAAGGGTGGATTGATTCAGGAGCAACTCGACATGTTTGTACTAACAAGGAGTTGTTTACTTCTTATGCTCCCGCTGTACCCAACGAGATAGTGTTTATGGCAAACTCCGCTACTGAAAAAATTGAAGGAACAGGCAAGGTGGCTTTGAAGATGACTTCGGGAAAGATTGTGACACTAAAATATGTTCTTCATGTTCCTAAAATATGGAAGAATTTAGTCTCGATATCAATTCTAGTCAAGAATGGCTTTAAGTATGTTTTTAGTAAGAATGAAATGTATGTAAGAAAAGTGTAACGACCCGACCGATCGTTTTAAGCTCTGGCGCGTCATTCAACAGTTTGAGGCCATAAGCGGCTTCATCTCAGGTATATTGACTTGTGTGTATGGTCAGAATTAAAATTCAGGAAGTTTGGAGTCAAATCTAAATGGAAATTCTCATTTTGAAAGCTTAAAATTTAAGAAATGAACTAGGATTAGAATTTTGAGTAAACGACCTCGGAATTGGGATCTGAAAGTTCCAGCATGTTCGTATGATGATTTCGGACTTGGGCGTATGTCCGGATTTGGTTTTGGGTAACCCGTGAGCATTTCGGCGTATATTGTGAAAGTTAGTACTTTAGAAGAATTTCATAAATTTGGGTTGGAAGGCATTTCAGTTTTATAGATGTCCGTTTGGGATTCCGAGTCTGGGAAAAGATCCGTATGGTGATTCTGGAGTTGGGAGCGTGATCGAAAGTTAATTCGGATGTCCGGAGGTCATTTTGAAGTTATTTGGCTAAATATAGAAATTTGAAGGTTTTTGAGAAAATTCGACCGGAAGTGGAAATTTTGATATCGGGGTCGGAATGCGGTTCCGAAAGATGAGGCAAGTCCGTAATGTTGAATGTGACTTGTGTGCAAAATTTGAAGTCATTCCGGAATGATTTTGGTAAGGTTTGAGACACTTAGTCTCTTTTAAGAAGGTTTAAAATGGAAAAGTCAACCAAACGTTGACTTATGTGTTAGAGGGCTCGGATTTGAATTCCGATGATTCAGTTAGCTACAGGGGATGATTTGTGACTTAGGAGTGTGATCAGAAGTAATTTTGGAGGTCCGGTGTAGAATTAGGCTTGAATTGGCGAAGTTAGTATTTTGGCGAATTCCGGTTGATAGGTGAGATTTTGATCCGGGAGTCGGAATGGATTTCCGAGAATTTTTGTAGCTTTGTTATGTCATTTGTGATGTGTGTGCAAAATTTCAGGTCATTCGGACATCGTTTGGTCGGGTTTTTGATCGAAAGTGTATTTTCGGAAGTTTTTGGAAACTTAGGCTTGAATTCGATGAGTTTTGGGTAATTTGATGTTGTTTGAGGTGTTTTGATGATTTGAGCAGGTTTTAATGATGTTATGAATTATGTTGGCATTTTTGGTCGGGGTCCCATGACGCTCGGATAAGTTTTGAAAGAGTTTTTGGAAGATTTTTGCCGTTTTGAGCATAAGCATGTAATGATCCAAGGATCCATTTTTAGTTCTAGAGATCCAAATTTGATTTCGAGACTTCCAGAATTTAAATCATGAATTGTAGGACTGATCTGGAAATTTTGGTTTAATTTCATCAAGTCGCGATTGGGTCTTTGACGTGAAATGTGAGTTAATTGTTTAACGAGCGAAATGGGTATTGAACTACGCAAACGAGCTCCGAATTGAGTTTCAATTAAAGGGTTGTGTTCGTATTATTATTTGTGACTCATATGAACAAGAATCGTCTAATGCTGAGTTCATATGATGGAGTTAGAGCCTTTTTAGTGAAAATAAAAGCTGCTGCAATTTCTGCTGCTAAGCTGTCTTTGGACAGCAATGTGCAGTCGTGGAGCGTACTTCGGAGACCTATATCTTTTGATCTATAAGGAATTTTGAGATGATTTAAAAACGAAAGTTGTAGCCCTTCATATCTAATTTCCAAAAAGCTAAGGAACGCATAACTTGGACATTTGTAGATAAAGTTATGATTGATTGAAGATGACTGGTGGAGCAGTTTCTCCAGAAATTTTCTGATTTCATGGAGCTGATTTAGAAGCTCATATATCGGGATATATAAAGATTTATATGGTGTACAACCTATCAAATTAAAGATCTTTGAGTCTAGTTTCTAAATATTCAAACCGTTTGTCATTTGGATATTTATACAAGACGTTATGGGTGTTTAAACAGAAGGTGTCCGGCAAGGAACAATTTTAATATGATGTACAAGTTGTATAGCACAAGTGCAAGGTACAACTTGACGAAGCACGGGTAGATTCTTTTAAACACGGATTTGGCTTATTTCTTTCATTTCTTTCATTTGGCTTGGATTATTTTGGAGAGAATTTCAAGGGGGATTTCATCAAGCATCAAATGTGAGTTGTTTCTACTTATTTCTAGGTTAAATACATGGATTAGAGCTGAAAACTCAAGTAATTTATGGACAAAAATGGTGGTTTAGGGCTTGAAACTTAAGAGAATTAAATGGTGATTTGAGGGGTCAAATGAACTCCGATTTTTGTGAATTTGGTATGTATAGACTCGTGGCGAGATAAGGGTCGTATTGATGTAAAAATTTTTGAATTTCGAGACGTGGGCCCGGGGCTCGGGTTTTGCTAATTTCGGGATTTTCGACATTTTTCGAGTCTTTTCGATTGGGTTATATTCCCTTAGCCTATTGTAACGTATTCGTTGTGGTTTTGACTAGATTCGACGCGCGAAGAGGTCGATTCAAGAGGAAAGGGCATTGCGGACTAGTCTACGGCCGGTTAGAGGTGAGTAATAGATGTAAGTGTTGTTCTGAGGGTTTGAAACCCCAAACTTTCACATCGTAACGCTATATTGAGGCGTGACACGCACTCCATGGCGAGTGCGAGGTCGGATACTATTGGGGATTGTGACTTGGTCCATCCCGTGTGATGTTTATACTATACTGGTAATTGATACACATACTTCATTGATATTACGGGGCTTGATGCCATGTTTGGGGCCTTGTGCCGATTTGTAAAATCCTTCGAGGATTGATATTACTGCTTAGCATGATTTGCATATCATTTAATTTCAGTCCAAGGTTTTAAATGCTGTTTTGCAAACTCAGCCATAATTCTAAGTGTTGAAAACTTAAATGATATTTTTAAATGTATTCCGGGCTGGGAACTTCTGTTTTGTAAATGCCCAAGGGGCTTATTATATTATTTTCTGGACTGATTATAAAGTGACTTGAAACAGTGGTAACAATGACACTGTGTGATATACTTGAAACAGTGGTAACAATGACACTGTGTGATATACTTGAAACAGTGGTAACAATGACACTGTGTGATATACTTGAAATAGTGGTAACAATGACACTGGATGATATACTTGAACAGTGGTAACAATGGCACTGTATGATATAAATTGGTCAGGTAACAATGGCTGACCGGTCAGGTAACAATGACTGACCAAGATATTGCGCTTGGGCTGTAGGAGCCCCTCCGGAGTCTGTACACACCCCCAGTGAGCGCCGTCGACGATAAATAAATATGGATGGCTCGGGCTGCACGCCGCAGTGGGTACTGGAATGTACCATCATATGCATTGCATTGCATTCATGTATTTCTATTTATACTGTTGTTTAGCTGCTCAGTTCCATATGTTGCTGTATATTTGGATTTTAGCTTACTTTGTGTATTTACTGGATTTTCTTATCTTCGGACTGTAGTTACTTTTATTACTCACTAGGTCGGAGTACTCACTTTACTCCCTGCACCTTGTGTGCAGATCCAGGGCAGTCTCAGGCTCAGTAGATCTAGTTGATCAGCAGATCCAGCTTCTGGGAGTATCGAGGTAGCTGCACGGCGTTCGCAGCCATTGATCTTCTCCCTCCTATCCTATCTCTTTATTTCCGCATTATCAGACTTTGGATATACCATGTATTAGGATGATATTCTGTATTCTAGAGGCTCAAATTCGTGACACCGGGTCCTAGTGAGATTATATTGTGTATTTTGTTAAAATCTTCAGTACTTTAATCTTGCTTAATTGATGTTTTTTTCCGCTATTTTTGATAAATTGGGTTAAGTGTTGAATAATGGTCGGGCTTGTCTAGTAGTGTGCTGGGCGCCATCACGACCGGAATTTGGGTCGTGACAAAGTTGGTATCAGTGCCTAGGTTACTTGGTCTCGCGAGCATGAGCCAGTTTAGTAGAGTCTCGCGGATCGGTACGGAGACGTCTGTACTTATCCTCGAGAGGCTGCCGAACCTTTAGGAAAACTTCACATTCTTGAATTCTTATCGTGCGTCCTTGATTCAGCTTGAAAAGAAACTTTTGAAATTCCTTCCGCGTGATCGTATGCACCAACGGGCGCTCAGTATCATATGTGTCTCGATGGATTTGATTCCCCGATCGAGGGGCGAGGTGTAATCTCTGTGAGTTTGAAGTTAGACCAGTCTGGAGGACTTGAGGCCAAATCTTTGCCAATGGCTTGAGCACTGAGGTGCTGATTTTGTGAGCAAGTGTTTTGAACTCATATGTTCATTATTGTCCTTGTTAGCCGGAATGGCGGTTGGATATCCACGTGATGAGTATGTTAGTGTTGCGAGGTGTATTTGTACGACTTGGTAGTGGCGAAGAAGCCTACTGGATAGTAGATGAACTGTTAAGTGATTCGTTTCTTATTGTGATTTGTTGAGTAGCCCGAGTTATGGGCGCGTGAAGAATATTTTTCGTGTCTCCTAGTTAGATAAGTCTGGGAGCTGAGATCGCTTCCGTAAATGTATTATGACGAAATCGTTGAGTCAAGGAGACCACCTTGAAGGTCGAAAATATTAAAGAAAGAATATGTTCCTACTTGGTTGAATAGCCCAATAATGGAGGGTTGAAGGGTATTTTCTATGTGTTATGATTCAAATAGGTGCAACGCATGTCCATGTATCAATTTAGATTTATGTAATTGATATGCATTGTGATGCTTTGTCAAGTTGTGGATGTGTTGTTAGGATGGTTTTGGTGATTCTCTGGCAGGTGGATAGGACCAATTACAAAGGAGGCTCTGCCGAAATTTTTGAAAAATTTAGGACTTAGTAAAAAAAAAAAAATGGTCGCCTAGAGAGTGGGCTTAACTGTTGTGTGAGTAAATGCAAGAATTGCAGAAGAGTTAAAATTCCAGATGATTCGTGTTTCCACGAGCTTATGATGGAGTGAGTTTAATCTCACCATGATATTACGACAGCAATAGAGTATATGTGTTGCGATCTATGGCTTCCAGCCAAGTTGGGGAGCTTGCTGTTGATTAGCTGATTGCACGGTTTATTACCTGCATGTATTCTGGTTATTGGCGTATTGGTGGGTTATTTCAGCTACAGAAAAGGACCATGAGTGGTAATTTGAGTAAATGAATTGTTGGATGCATGCTATGGTTAGCCTTATTGGCTCATGTTCAGACTTGAGGGAAGATTCATGATTTATGCCTCGTATAGGTGCAGGCTTCGAGGGAAGTGATCCCTCTGGGTGCTTTATCGAGAGGGTATTCATATGTTATAAAATTCAGTAGAGTTGGTTGCATTCGGGGCCAAGTCAGAGCTGGGTGGCTCTCAATAGCGGTCCTAATTAATTCAAGAGGTAAAGTGTGGTGCCTAATGATTTTGAGTCTATAAGTACGGTTAAGAGTCAAGCTTTTGAAGCAGCTTATGAAGAAAGGCACAGAATGTTCTATGATGTTTTGACTTGCGGTGTAGCATTTGAGAGACATGAAATGGTCATGGTATTTGAGACAGCATGGTCTCGTGATTTAAGGTCACTCGGGGTGAGTTTGGTTGAAATAAGTTAGGTGTTAAAGGGAGATATTATTATTTCTAAGGCAATCAAGGATAAATTGGAAGGAAGTAGATTGATTAGCCATAGTTGAGTTGGTATACTGGTGTCAGTGATCGGTTCGTTCAGCGTGATCGAGTTATGCATGTGAGGCTTGTCGGCCGCAGTGATTGGTGTTATTATGAAGCATGCTTTTGTTAGGGCCTATTATAAGTAGGCGGATCCCAGAAAGTGTTATGGTGGCTTGGACAACTACTTAGAGATTGGCATATTCGACGATTATGAGGATTCTCCTGTATGCTGCTATAGTTCTCCTGAAGTGAGTTAAATGGAAAGTCTTATGTGATGAAGTATTAGCCTATCGGCGGTTCCAGAGTTGTGATGGAAATCGTGTCTATCGTATATTGGTACGTGAGGTGCAGTGAGTGGTATGGAATTTGAAGTAAGGACCAAGGTTGCAGTTTGGTCATTGACTGTGATGTCACGATCTCGGATGAGCAGTATATGAGTTTTAGTGTTTTGAGTAAGATGGGTATTGACGTCAGTATCACCTGAGGTCGGTGTTCTGTGAGAAAGGTTTTGCATCCTGGTTAGGGATTCTTGATCGCTTTTTAGCGTTAGTGCAGCCGGTGGTTTGGATGTGCAGACCCGTTAATTATTTCAGAAGATGGTAGGAGCTTGTCCCACAGGAATATTGTATAAGTGTGACATGTAGTCACTTGATTAATTAGAAATTTAAACCAAGTATAAGGATTTTGGTAATATCATCCATTTGAGAATTTATGCCTGGAGGGCACTCTGTTTATTGGGTTATGGACCTGTGAAAGATTATTGGCCTAGCTTGGCATGATCAGGATCGACTTGAGGTCGGTGGATAGATTTAAATGTGGAAGTGAGCCTTACGTCAGGCCAGTTGTGTTTATTTCAGCAATGCGCTCTTTATGGAAGGATAGTCGCAGTTTTATTTCATTGTCAGTTAATTCATATAAAGATATATTGCACCGTATGAGTTGTGAGACGGCTTGGTAAATTCCTTATGTGTTGAGGTTCCGCTCAGCGGTGATGTTATATGAGCAAGATGAGACTTAGATCATTTATCGCACCTCAGTTGTCCTTGAGTTTGTAGCCTATAGCGCTATATGTTTCCTTGGGAATGATATTATGCACCTTAGTGTGTTTATGACCGATATTCGGTATTTTGATGTGATGAGCATTCAGCTCGACGTATATCTCCTTATGTGAGTTCTATATGTGGATCGGGTGGCACACCGCCATGGGTATGTTGTTTGGATCTGGTTGCACGCCGCAACAGTGTGATGTTTAGTTCAGTACCATATTTGCTTTTGTGTATTCTGTTTCCCTGTTTTCTGAGGAAGTCTATGTTAGTGTGCGAGTTGAGTAGTTCCTTCTAGAGTTCGCCTTCCTTTTGTATCGCGTTCGAATTGATAGCATACTGGCACATTGTGGCGCCTTGTGGGATTTTTGATTATGTCTGAGGTGGCTTATTGCCTGAGCAGTTCGTACTGGGTGAGACGAGGTTACTAGATTTGGGGTCAGTGCAAACTGATTATATGAAGTATATTATAGAGCAAAGATCATTCTTTGGTTTGGGACAAGGTAATGGAACTTGTCAGGAGTGTAGATCCAATGAATTGTTGATTCAGCAGTTGGTTGTGAATTTCGGCACATCTCTTCAGTCGTATCGGTGTTGAAAAAAAAAAAAAAAAAACTAGAGCAAGACCTGTGTAGATCATGAGATGCAATGGGAGCATCAGATTCGTGGAATTTCGACCATTATGTTTAAAAAATGTTATTGTGGTTCTATGAGTAAGTGATGCAAAGTGTGAATTCAGCAAAGTTATGCAGTCATGTTTGGGTACATCGTGTGGAGATTGATATGGTGGACGTATGATGAAAACAGGCTTGGCAGGGAAATTCAGGATGTTGGAATTGGGCTTAATGGCTTATTTGTTTGAATAAAAAAGTATATCTACATAATTATCGAGCTAATGTGCTCAACGGAGTAGTTGTAGCATGGGAAGGTGCATGATGTGTTAAACAAGTGATTTTGGACTACTTCAGTGTAGTTCTCAGCACGTTCGATGACGAACGTATGTTTAAGTGGGGGAGATTGTAACGACCCGACCGGTCGTTTTGAGCTCTGGCGCGTCATTCAGTAGTTTGAGGCCATGAGCGGCTTCATCTCAGGTATATTGACTTGTGTGTATGGTCAAAATTAAAATTCAGGAAGTTTGGAGTCAAATCTAAATGGAAATTCTCATTTTGAAAGCTTAAAATTGAAGAAATGAACTAGGATTAGAATTTTGAGTAAACGACCTCGGAATTGGGATCTGAAAGTTCCAGCATGTTCGTATGATGATTTCGGACTTGGGCGTATGTCCGGATTTGGTTTTGGGTAACCCGTGAGCATTTCGGCGTATATTGTGAAAGTTAGTACTTTAGAAGAATTTCATAAATTTGGGTTGGAAGGCATTTCAGTGTTATAGATGTTCGTTTGGGATTCCGAGTCTGGGAATAGATCCATATGGTGATTCTGGAGTTGGGAGCGCGATCGGAAGTGAATTTGGATGTCCGGAGGTCATTTTGAAGTCATTTGGCTAAATATAGAAATTTGAAGGTTTTTGAGAAAATTCGACCGGAAGTGAAAATTTTGATATCGGGGTCGGAATGCGGTTCCGAAAGATGGGGCAAGTCCGTAATGTCGAATATGACTTGTGTGCAAAATTTGAAGTCATTCCGGAATGATTTTAGTAAGGTTTGAGACACTTAGTCTCTTTTAAGGAGGATTAAGTTGGAAAAGTCAACCAAACATTGACTTATGTGTTAGAGGGATCGGATTTGAATTCCAATGATTCGGTTAGCTTCGGGGGATGATTTGTGACTTAGGAGTGTGATCAGAAGTAATTTTGGAGGTCCGGTGTAGAATTAGGCTTGAATTGGCGAAGTTAGTATTTTGGCGAATTCCGGTTGATAGGTGCGATTTTGATCCGGGAGTCGTAATAGAATTCAGAGAATTGCTGTAGCTTTGTTATGTCATTTGTGATGTGTGTGCAAAATTTCAGGTCATTCGGACATCGTTTGGTCGGGTTTTTGATCGAAAGTGTATTTTCGGAAGTTTTTGGAAACTTAGGCTTGAATTCGATGAGTTTTGGGTAATTTGATGTTGTTTGAGGTGTTTTGATGATTTGAGCAGGTTTTAATGATGTTATGAATTATGTTGGCATTTTTGGTCGGGGTCCCATGACACTCGGATAAGTTTTGGAAGAGTTTTTGGAAGATTTTTGCCGTTTTGAGCATAAGCATGTAATGATCCAAGGATCCATTTTTAGTTCTAGATATCCAAATTTGATTTCGAGACTTCCAGAATTTAAATCATGAATTGTAGGACTGATCTGGAAATTTTGGTTTAATTTCATCAAGTCGCGATTGGGTCTTTGACGTGAAATGTGAGTTAATTGTTTAACGAGCGAAATGAGTATTGAACTACGCAAACGAGCTCCGAATTGAGTTTCAATTAAAGGGTTGTGTTCGTATTATTATTTGTGACTCATAGGAACAAGAATCGTCTAATGTTGAGTTCATATGATGGAGTTAGAGCCTTTTTGGTGAAAATAAAAGCTGCTGCAATTTCTGCTGCTAAGCTGTCTTTGGACAGCAATGTGCAGTCGTGGAGCGTACTTCAGAGACCTATATCTTTTGATCTATAAGGAATTTTGAGATGATTTAAAAACGAAAGTTGTAGCCCTTCGTATCTAGTTTCCACAAAGCTAAGGAACTCATAACTTGGACATTTGTAGATAAAGGTATGATTGATTGAAGATGACTGGTGGAGCAGTTTCTCCAGAAATTTTCTGACTTCATGGAGCCGATTTAGAAGCTCATATCTCGGGATATATAAAGAGTTATATGGTGTACAACCTATCAAATTAAAGATATTTGAGTCTAGTTTCCAAATATTCAAACTTTTTGTCATTTGGATATTTATACAAGATGTTATAGGTGTTTAAACAGAAGGTGTCTGACAAGGAACAATTTTAATAGGATGTACAACTTGTATAGCACATGTGCAAGGTACAACTCAACTAAGCACGGGCAGATTCTTTTAAGCACGGATTTGGCTTATTTCTTTCATTTCTTTCATTTGGCTTGGATTATTTTGGAGAGAATTTCAAGGGGGATTTCATCAAGCATTAAATGTGAGTTGTTTCTACTTATTTCCAAGTTAAATACATGGATTAGAGCTGAAAACTCAAGTAATTTATGGACAAAAATGGTGGTTTAGGGCTTGAAACTTAAGAGAATTAAATGGTGATTTGAGGGGTCACATGAACTCCGATTTTTGTGAATTTGGTATGTATAAACTCGTGGCGAGATAAGGGTCGTATTGATGTAAAAATTTCTGAATTTCGAGAGGTGGGCCCGGGGCTCGGATTTTGCTAATTTCGGGATTTTCGACATTTTTCGAGTCTTTTCGATTGGGTTATATACCCTTAGCCTATTGTAACGTATTCGTTGTGGTTTTGACTAGATTCAACGCGCGAAGAGGTCGATTCAAGAGGAAAGGGCATTGCGGACTAGTCTACGGCCGGTTAGAGGTGAGTAATAGATGTAAATGTTGTTCTGAGGGTTTGAAACCCCAGACTTTCATATCGTAACGCTATATTGAGGCGTGACACGCACTCCATGGCGAGTGCGAGGTTGGATACTATTGGGGATTGTGACTTGGTCCATCCCGTGTGATGTTTATACTATACTGGTGATTGATACACATACTTCATTGATATTACGGGGCTTGATGCCATCTTTGGGGCCTTGTGCCGATTTGTAAATCCTTCGAGGATTGATATTACTGCTTAGCATGATTTGCATATCACTCCAAGGTTTTAAATGTTGTTTTGCAAACTCAGCCATAATTCTAAGTGTTGAATTTTTAAATGTATTCCGGGCTAGGAACTTCTGTTTTGTAAATGCCCAAGGGGCTTATTATATTATTTTCTGGACTGATTATAAAGTGACTTGAAACAGTGGTAACAATGACACTGTGTGATATACTTGAAACAGTGGTAACAATGACATTGTGTGATATACTTGAAACAGTGGTAACAATGACACTGTGTGATATACTTGAAATAGTGGTAACAATGACACTGGATGATATACTTGAACAGTGGTAACAATGGCTCTGTATGATATAAATTGGTCAGGTAACAATGACTGACCAAGATATTGCGCTTGGGCTGTAGGAGCCCCTCCAGAGTCTGTACACACCCCCAGTGAGCGCCGTCGACAATAAATAAATATGGATGGCTCGGGCTGCATGCCGCAGTGGGTACTGGAATGTACCATCATATGCATTGCATTGCATTCATGTATTTCTATTTATACTGTTGTTTAGCTGCTCAGTTCCATATGTTGCTGTATATTTGGATTTTAGCTTACTTTGTGTATTTACTGGATTTTCTTATCTTCGGACTGTAGTTACTTTTATTACTCACTGGGTCGGAGTACTCACTTTACTCCCTGCACCTTGTGTGCAGATCCAGGGCAGTCTCAGGCTCAGTAGATCCAGTTGATCAGCAGATCCAGCTTCTGGGAGTATCGAGGTAGCTGCACGGCGTTCGCAGCCATTGATCTTCTCCCTCCTATCCTATCTCTTTATTTCCGCATTATCAGACTTTGGATATACCATGTATTAGGATGATATTCTGTATTCTAGAGGCTCAAATTCGTGACACCGGGTCCTAGTGAGATTATATTGTGTATTTTGTTAAAATCTTCAGTACTTTAATCTTGCTTAATTGATATTTTTTCGGCTATTTTTGATAAATTGGGTTAAGTGTTGAATAATGGTCGGGCTTGCCTAGTAGTGTGCTGGGCGCCATCACGACCGGGATTTGGGTCGTGACAAAAAGGTTACCTGACTGAGGGCTTTTTTAAACTCAATGTAATTTCCATTGATATGAATAAAATTTCAGCTTCTTCTTACTTGCTTGAGTCAAATAATTTTTGGCATGAACGTTTAGGCCACGACAACTTCAAAACTTTGCGAAAAATGATTAATTTGGAAGTATTACCTAAGTTTGAATGCAATAACTCGAAATGTCAAATATGTGTGGAATCAAAGTATGTTAAGCATCCTTATAAGTCAGTTGAAAGGAATTCAAATCCTTTAGACATAATTCACACGGATATTTGCGATATGAAGTCAATACCATCTCGCAGTGGGAAAAAGTATTTCATAACTTTCATTGACGACAGTACTAGATATTGCTATATTTACTTATTTAATAGTAAAGATGAAACAATAGACGCATTCAAGCAATACAAAAATGAAGTTGAAATGCAATTAAACAAAAAGATCAAAATGATAAGAAGTGATAGAGGCGACGAATATGAATCTCCTTTTGAAGAAATATGTTTGGAAAATGGCATTATTCACCAAACAACTATCCCTTACTCACTGCAATCTAATGGAATTGCGGAAAGAAAGAATAGAACGTTAAAAGAGATGATGAACGCCTTATTAATAAGTTCTGGTTTACCGCAAAACTTGTGGGGGAAAGCTATTCTTACAGCTAATCGAATACTGAATCGAGTTCCCCATAGCAAAACACAATCCATTCCATATAAAAAATGGAAAGGAAGGAAACCCAACTTAAAATATTTTAAAGTGTGGGGGTGTTTGGCTAAAGTGCAAGTTCCTAAACCAAAAAGGGTAAAAATTGGACCGAAAACCGTTGATTGCATTTTCGTAGGATATGCAACAAATAGTAAGGCATATCAGTTTCTGGTTCATAAATTAGAAAATCCCGACATTCATATTAATACGGTAATTGAATCGGATAATGCTGAATTTCTTGAGAATATTTATCCGTATAAAATGGAATGTGAGTCGCCTAATGAAAAATCTAAGCGAACTCGGGAAGAAGCAAAGGAAAGTACGTTTGATGAGGAAAATCCAAGACGTAGTAAACGTCAAAGGACAACTACTTCCTTTGGACAAGATTTTCTCTCATTCTTATTGGAAAATGAGCCTCAAACGTTCAAAGAAGCAATGTCTTCCTCGGAAGCACAATATTGGAAAGAGGCAGTCAGTAGTGGGATAGAATCCATATTAACTAATCATACTTGGGAATTGGTTGATCTACCTCCGGAAAATAAACCTTTGGGTTCTGAATGGATTTTCAAAAGGACAATGAAAGTTGATGGTACTATTGACAAATATAAGGCAAGATTAGTTGTTAAAGGGTTTATACAATGAGAAGGTCTTGATTATTTTTACACATACTCGCCGGTAACAAGGATTACATCTATCCGGGTGTTAATAACGTTAGCTGCCATGTATGGCCTTCAAATACATTAGATGGATGTAAAGACGACCTTCTTAAATGGGATTTAGAGGAAGAAATCTATATGGAACAACTTGAAGGGTTTGTAGTTCCCAGAAAAGAAAAGAAGGTTTGTTGACTTGTTAAATCACTTTACGGACTAAAACAAGCACCAAAATAATGGCATGCGAAATTTGACCAAACAACATTGTCAAATGGTTTCAAGATCAATGAGTGTGACAAATGTGTTTACATTAAGAATGCTCCAAATCAAATAGTCATTGTTTGTTTATATATGGATGATATGTTGATAATGAGTAACGATATTACTAACATAAATGCTACTAAGCGCATGCTTAAAAGTAAGTTTGATATGAAAGACTTAGGAATTGCTGATTTAATTTTAGGAATTAAGATTCTATAGACTCATCAAGGTCTAGCTTTGTCTCAATCTCATTATATTAAAATGGTTCTTGAAAAGTTCAAATGTTTGGACTTTAAAGAAGCAAAAACGCAAATTGATTTAAACCATATTCTTGTAAAGAATAAAGATGAAAGCAAATCTCAACTGGAATATGCTCGAGTGTTGTGAAGTTTGATGTACATTATGAATTGTACACGACCTGATATAGCTTGTGAAATAAGTAAGCTTAGTCGATACACAAGTAATCCCAACCATGCTCATTGGATAGCAATGAAACGAGTTTTGGGATATTGAAATACTCAAGACTATGCATTGCATTACAATAATTATCCCGCAGTTATTGAGGGATATAATGATGCAAATTGGATCACCAGATCAACGGAAACAAAATCCACAAGTGGATATGTTTTTACCATTGGTGGAGGAGCAGTGTCTTGGAAGTCGTCCAAACAGACATGCATCGTTCGCTCTACAATGGAGTCTGAGTTTATAACTTTAGACAAGGCCGGTGAAGAAGCTGAGTGGCTCCGAAATTTCTTAGAAGACATTCCTTTTTAGACCAAACCTTTGGCACATGTATGCATATATTGCGACAGTGAAACAACAATAGGAAGGGCTGGCAGTGTTATGTATAACGGGAAATCTCGTCACATTCGACGAAGGCATAATACCGTTAGACAACTACTCTCTAGTGGAATTATCACAATTGACTATGTAAAGTCAAAAGATAATGTATCAGATCCACTTACAAAAGGCCTACCTAGAGAGGCGGTTGAGAAGTCATCAAAGGGAATGAGACTATGGTCGAGGACAAGTCACCATGGCGGTAACTCTACCCAGAAGACTGGAGATCCCAAGATCTAGGTTCAAGGAGATCAAAGAAAGTCATTAGTGACGGTCCAATATTGTCAAATAAAATTTTGGTTCATTCTCGTGATGCAGACAATGTTCAGTACCAAGGATAAAACGTTAGGACTTTTTAATGATTTCTATGTTTGATATGGGGTATATTAAATAGTGTATCTACGAGATAACACATTTAGGAATCACCTATATAAGTGCGAAGTGTAAGCCGCTTCAAAGAGAATATTGTAAGGCCAGTTCTCTACGCACTTATGAAATCAGGCGGTGTTCATGGCTAAAACGAACACAACAATGAGAACCAAAAGATGGATAAGGATTAATTGTGCGACATATGTTGTCTAGGTATACGTAAAGCTCGACGGTTCAAAGATATCAAATCTACCGGTTGACCGAGTATATCCGATATATGCTCACTACGGAAAGTTTAAAGGGAAACCTACTTATCCCGATGCAATTAGTCCTTAGTTGCGAATCACACAAAATTTTTCAGGCATGTTCATCATTCCCCATTCATGTGGGGGATTGTTGGGGTTGACGTGTGGTAGTATGAATGGGAAATGAGGAAAGAAGGTGAAAAGGCAACTTTGGCTTTTGCACTTTGTCCCTCATTCGTTAAAGACAAGGATTTTGTTGGGTTTAAATATAGAAGCACCTCTTTAAGCTATTAAAAGGAGCTAAGAGGAAGGGGCCTCGCGTCGTCGTCATCGTCGCTCGCTCGGTTCGGCTTCGGCTTCGATCAATTGATATAATTGATTGACTTAATTTTTTGGACCAATAAAATGAAATTAATTAATTAAATATTAATATTTTATATTAATATTTTGAGTGACCGTTATTTGTAACGATAAATTAATTAATTTCCGTCTTTAGTTTTATTTAAATAGTCCCACGTTAAACAGCCACCAGAGAGGCTGCATTTCACGAATAGCCACCTGCACTGTGAACATCCACTTTCACACCCTTTCAATCCAGAAATTCGTTGGCTATAAATAAGCAATCATTCCTTCAGAATTTTTCATCCTGAAATCTTCTGCTTCATCTCCTTCTTCTTTCTGCATCATTACTTTCAAAACAAAGTAAATCGGTCGTGTGATTTACACAATTATTTTGAGTTCGCTGATAACTTAGTGGTTTGAAGTGCCGCTACCGCTAAGTTGAAAGTTCTGTTCTATCCCGGGAAGAATTTATCCGTGAATCTTGGGCAACAGTGAAGGAATAAGATTCTTTAAGGACACACAAGAAATTTGTGGGCTCGGGACATAATACTGCCAATTTCTGTTCATTTATTTATTTTTCCTGTTTTTTAGTCACTTATAAATTCAGAATAACTAACAGTCTTTAGTGTTTTTTTTTCTTTTTCTACTATTCAAAAGGGAATGGGTAATGGGCATATTTCTGCCTTCTCATAGCTAGCCATCGGCATTGGCATAGTACTACTGCAAAGTTACATTTTAACAGGGAAAAGCAACAAAAACAGGAAAAGGCAATGGAAATATAATTTGTGAATCGAAACCCTAAGCATATGCTAAACAACTAGAGATGAAGTATTATATAGAGTTGTTGGCCTTTTCCGAATAAATTTAGGAGAAGCCTTTAGGAAACCAATATCGAGGTTCTAATCGTTTCATTTCATCTAATTCTAAGAAACACGAGGACTATCTTTATAGGGTCAAAATTATATGCCCCCGATTTATAGGCTCAAGGTTTCATCCTAGGCCCGGGTCGGGGCAAGGCAAAGTTCAAATCCGGTAGACCAGACTCGAGCTCGAAGATAGAGTGCGATGCCCAGAGATAGGAGTTTGAGGAATACCGAGGCCAAGTGTGCTCGACCCCGAAATAGTACCGTTATGAGTTTGTAACAGAATGAGCTAAATTCCTGCCACATCCCCAAGATCATGGCACGAATCACATAATAAGATTGTACGATTTCGTACTAGACGATTAGACAGCTGTATCAAGAATATTCCCTACTGTAAATAAAAATATTCCTTATTTAAGGTTACTCTATTATATAAAGGGGACTCAATCATTTGTAACATGATATGATCACTAAGGAAAGAATATACTCTCTACTTTTTGCCTACTGTTATTGTCCTTTTGCTCTACTGGTCTTACATTACTTACCTTATTTTACCGCTATTAGTCTGTTTTGAGGTCACCATCTCGAGCTCGCTACCGCTGGGTTACATTGGTTTGATTCACTAATCTTTTTCATCTTTACTTCTTATTTCTTAATTATTAATTGGCATTGAACTAAATTACATATCTTTAAAACCATAAATCAAATCTAATTGTTACTCGTATTTTCGAGGTAAACAGACATATTGGACGTAGGGAACACAATTTTTCTAACATTAATCCTAGAGTATTTTATACATGTCACTTTGCTAAACTTTCCAAAGGGTCATCATACTCGGTTGTCCAATCAGTTTTTTTTTCTCCTTATTTTTGTCCAACCAGTCTCTCAAATCTCTCAATACTTGCAAATCTTCATTAAATACAACAGTCTTTATCATCCTTTCTAAAGCAATTCTTTCTGCTTCTCTTTGTTTCTGCAACTTTAACTTCGCCTCTTGATTAATCATGACTTTCTCTAATTCAAGTTGTTGCTGTTTTTTCTGTATCTCTCTTGCATGTTGCACAACCCCCTTTTTGCCCGTGCCTCGAACAGTAGCCTTTACTGGTACTGCTTGTGCCCGACCCAAATCACTATAAAAATTATCTGAATTAGCGACTTTAGTACTACAACTTAGTTTTGGCTTTTTAATGGCAGAGTACAATGCAACATCGTCTTGTTTCACTGATGTTAGTCTTGAATCTTGAGTTTTCGCGATCCTCTTCAATTTGCATCTACTCTGGTCATAAAATCTATCAAAGCTCTTAGTATTACTTAATTCTTTCTCTAGAGAAATCAAGCCCCTTTTTTTTAATACCATTATGCATTGTCCGAAACATCTGCTCTGATGGCATTATAGTCGATTTAGTGTCGCAAATATTCTCCCTTTTCTTTTGATGAATAGCCATTGACATTGGCATATTGCAGAATTTTTCTTAAGTAATATCGGTCAATTTTCACAATTCTAAACAAGTTTGGATATAAGGATTTACTTCCTATACCAAATTGATGTTTACTTTATATTTTTCTCGGGAAAAAAAAATGTAACGAAGCTTAACAAAGAGTGTCTCACAAGTAGTTTGTAATATAGGTGGAGTATCTACACATAAACCAGATTTCCCAGCAAACAACAGAAGGTATGCTCTGAATGCTTCACTCTACTGTTAAGGAATTTCACCAGATTTTCTATGAGCATCTTATCTTTTTGTGCATGGTCTGAATATAAATTTTCTTTAACTCATCCATTCCATTAAAAAAAAAAAAAAGCTTAGCAAATAATAGAAGCAGAATACATTAAGACACAATATAAAATACACCTCAATCTTTGACTAAAGCAAAGTCTTTACAAGAGTACGTAATGCTGATCATTCTCTCGAATGCTAATCAGTCTCTCAAAATCTTTCAGTACTTGCACATCATCATTAAATTCAACTGTCTTTACCATCTTTTCTATAGCATTCCTTTCAGCTTCTCTACGTTTCTGCAACTTTAACTTCTTTGCCGCTTTAATCCTTTCTGCAACCGTTTGATCTTGCAATTTTAACTTTGCCTCTTCGTCGCGTTCCCCGGTTCTGCCGGTATCTCGAACAACCTCCTTTTCTGGTAGTGCTAGTGCCTGACACAAATCACTATTGAAAAACTTGTCTGAATCATCAACTTTAGTACTACAACTTCGTTTTGGTTTTTTATTGGCAGAGCACAATGCAATAATGTCTTGTTTTACTGACGTCGATCTTGCATCTTGAGTTTCCACGATCCTTTTCAATTTGCGAGTACTCTGATCATCAAACCTATCAAAGCTCTGCATTGTCCGAACTCCTGTTGCAAGATTTGAATTCTGTTCGGAAGGCATCGATTTCTTGTCGCAACAACTGATCACGTCTTTAGTGTATTTTCTTTTTCTACTATTCAAAAGGGAATGGGTAATGGGCATATTCTGCCTTCTCATAGCCATGGGCATTGGCATAGTACTACTGCAAAGTTTTACTGGTGGAGTGTAGGGAAAAGGCAATGGAAATTAATATAATTTGTGAATCGAAACCCTAAACATATGCTAAACAACTAGAGATGAAGTATTATATAGAGTTGTTGGCCTTTTCCGAATAAATTTAGGAAACCAAAACAGTATAGCCTTTTTTGTTACACGCGGAGGAGCGGTTAAACTTGAAGTTTTTTGTTAAACGTTATACATCATTTGTTTCCTAATTTTGTTTTCCCAGGTAATTCCACGCGCCAATCTTTAGTTAAGAATGTAATAATGTAAATAGAGACTAATTTCTTGGGAGAAAAGAAAACAATTAGTTGATTTTAGTAAAGGAATTTTTTATATAGGAGTAATATTTTTAGATTAAATGCTGAAAATAAAAAATTCACGCCCAATGGCCATGGAACTTTATTAGCTAAAGCATTAAATTTATCGTATAAATATATCATAATATATCAAGTCCAAGAAAATCCATTTTCATTGAAAATAATAAATTTATAATGCTAGATCCGAACTTGAGAAAAATCTCTTATTCCAAATTTCCAGTGCAAAAGTTAAAAGAAAGGGGGCAAAATACAAATCTACCGGTTGGCAGAAGCCAATTTTATTTGCTAGCAAAAAAGACATTAAGGAAACATGAAGCACATAACAAAAGAAGAATATATTAAGATACGGTATAAAGTGGATGATTTCTTTTTCTAATCAGTATTAAAGGATGTCTTTAGGGAGTTACTTAAATTGATTAACAGAGTGCTAGCTGTAGAATAATTTTAGCAATTGAAAGAGCTTTTTTATAGGTTACAATTTCGAGCCGTGGAATCATCCACTGATGCATTAGGATAGACCGCCTATATCACATCTCATTGGGGTGTGTTGAGTTTAATATTTGTAATGATGTGGGCTAGTTAGTGTAGTTAGTGTATTTGGGTTGGCCCACGTTTTTATTTATAGCTTTTGTGGACTGAATTGGGTCACATAAATATAGTGGCCCACATTCTATTTTCTACAGAAGAAACATTTTATTTTACAACAAAAAAAGATGAGAATAAAGCTCTGCTCATTCTCTCTCTTTCTCTATGAAACTTCAAACCCTAGTTAGTATTTTTCATCAAAATCCATGTCGATTCCAGCTTGTAACATGGTATCAGAGCTGGATTATGGTAGAGCTCGTCCTTGGCTATTGTCCGTTGTTACCCATGTAAATTCTCGCCGGAGTTTTGTTTGAGTTCTCTCATCAAAGGCATTTTCTGATTTCTAGGGTTTCGGCCTTTGATTTTTCAAAATTTTTCATTTGTTCGTTGTTGTCTGGGCTTATCAGTCTGATTCCTACAAGCGATTGGGATAGTAAGGACTTTTCAGCTGGGCTCTCATCGGATTCTAGGGTTTTGGCTTCCGCTTGCTATTTCCTTCAGTTTTTTCTCGTTCAAGGTCGTGTCTTTCCAGTTATGAAAGAGTTGGTAACATTGGTTTCATCTCTATTCATTTTTTTCACTTGCATGTCTAGCTTGTTGATATCATTTGAGCAAAAGTGACGATTGGTAATGTTACTCCTATTGCAAACAAAAGTGTTTCTGAGTCTTCGTCTGTTCCAATTAACTTCTCTGCTCGTCACACTGCTTTTCATCTTGATTATTTTATTCATGCTTGTCACCCTCTCTATGTAGATCCCATAGATGTATTAGGGGCCTCTTTAGTCTCTGTTCTTTTTTATCGTACTTGTTATGTTAGTTGGAGAAGGAATATACTAGTTGCCTTATCTGTGCGCAATAAGCTAGATTTTATAAATTGTACTACTGAGAGACTTCCTGTTGGTTCTCCACTTGCTAGACAGTGGCAACGTTGTAATGACTTGGTGGTATCCTAGCTAACCAATTCTCTCACTAAGAAAATCTCTCGTAGTGTTGAATACTCAGAACTTGCCAAAGATATCTGGAATTAACTAGAAGAGAGATATGAAAAGGCTGATGGTGCTAGGATTTTTGAATTAAAGAAAGAACTAGCACATATTTCCCAAGGGTCCTTAGATATTGCCTCCTAGTTTAATAAAATCAAACAACTACGTGATGAAATAGCCTCTATTTATGTCAATCATCTGAGTGTTTGTACTTGTGGAGGAAATAAAAAGGCTAAAGAGGAGCAAAAGGTGTATCAATTCTTGATGGGACTCAATGAGACCTATCTTTAAGTTAGGAGCAACATCATTATTTTAAAGACTCTTCCTTCCACGTACCTTTTATACAGCATATTGCTGAGTGATAAAAGCAGATACATGTTTCTTATGCCTCTCAGTTTTCCTCGAGTTCTACCTCATTCAATGTTGGTGTCTCCGAGCAGAATTTTCTGTCAAAAGTCAGCTTTGATTCTCCTAAACGTTCTCTTATTTGCAAGAATTGTAAAAAGCTAGGTCATACTATTGAAAAGTGCTACAAATTGTATGGTTTTCCTCCAAACTTCAAATTCTCCGAAACTACTGGTCTAAGGAAAATGGCTGACAATACTAAAGTGAACAAATCTGGTTTTCTTGGTGCTTCTGGGGGTTCTGATGACCAGCCCCAACCTCATTCTGAAAAACTATCTACAGTGCTTGGTTTGACTAAAGAACAATATTCCCTCTTAATGATTCTGCTACAGCAGTCACATCTGTCTAGTTCAAGCTTCACTCCAAATCACTTGGCTTCAGCCAAATTTGCCAGTGAGTTACTACCTGAAAGTGTTTTGTTCAGAACTTGTTTGCTTACTAAAATAGAAAACATAGTATGGATTATAGACTCTGGAGCTTCTGATCATGTGACTTCTGAAAAATCTCTTCTTTTCAATATTCAAACTCTTCATATTCCTTATCTTGACTCACTTCCCAATGGATATAAAGTTAAGGTCACTAATATTGGTTTTTTGACCTTGTCGTCTAATTTAATACTCCACAATGTCCTATATTTTCCTTCATTCCATTATAATCTAATTTCTGTTTACAAATTAGTTGCTAGACTGGTACTTGGTAGACCAGAAAATGGACTTTACAAGCTCTTTCAGCCTTCCTACAACATCCTTCTCTTGTAATTCTTCCACTTCCAGTATCATACCTTGTTCCATCCCTTGTAATGTTTCTCTTGTTGAATGTTACAATGTTTCTAGTATTGGTGCAAATATGTTTTCTAATGCACATGTACATACTGATCATGCACTACCGAATAAAGTCATTAAAGAGGATTTTTTTGGCATTATAGACTAGGTCACTTTACTTTTTCTAAGATGAAATGTACTTTTGATTGTAATGCCAAATTGTCTTCCAACAATCTTTCACTTTTCTTGTTTTTCCACTGGCTAAACAAACCAGATTACCATTCCCTGATAGTTCAATACAAATTGTTGCACCATTTCAATTAATCCACATTGATACCTGGGCCCATACCATGCCTCAACTTATGATGGATTAAAATATTTCTTGACCATTGTTGATGACTATACTAGAGCTACTTGGACTCACTTACTAGGTGCCAAGAGCAATGATTTTGATCTTTTAAAGGCTTTATATTGCCATGGTAGAAACCCATTTTCATTCTAAGGTGCAAACTGTCAGGAGTGATAATACACTGGAATCAGGGACTAGTTTATCTGGATCTCAATTTTTCTCAGATAAAGGCATTGTGCATCAAACCTCTTGTCCACACACTCCACAACGAAATGCAGTGGTGGAAAGAAAACATAGCCATTTGCTTGAAACTGCCAGGGCCCTACTTTTTCAATCCCACCTACCTATTAAATTTTGGGGAGATTGTGTCTTGACTGCCACTTATTTAATCAACAGGTTCCCTTATCCATTACTAAATCACAAAAGCCCTTATGAACTATTATATGGTAAACCTCCCAGCTATTCTCACCTTAGGGCATTTGGTTGTCTTTGCTACTCTACTGTTCCTAAAATAGATAAGGACAAGTTTCAGCTTAGAGCTTTGTCTAGTGTATTCTTGGGGTACCTGTTTGCTAAGAAAGGCTACAAACTGTATAACTTGGAAACTAACTCTTGCCTTGTATCTAGAGATGTTGTTTTTCATGAGTATATTTTCCCATCTCTTTAATACTCTTCTAGTGCTCCTAACATTTGTCCTTTTCCTTTTTCTGACTATTCTGATGACTTTCCCCTTACCTCATCCTATGTTCCTTATACATCTCCTACCTCATCTCCTATTTGTAATGGTTCTCCCCTGCTTACTCCTGTTTCTACTTCTTCTACTCTTATATCTCCCTCTTCATCCTCTTCGATCTTTTCAGCTTCTCCTTCTCCATATGCTTCTGCTCCTTCCTCTTCTCCTCATTTACCTCCCTCTTCCCCTTCTCCTCCTACACTCTGAAGATCTACTAGGGTGCATAAGCAGCCTTCTTACCTTCAAAGTTATGTATGCCACTTTTCATCCTTAGACTCTAGTACTGTTTCCTCTAATACTCCTTTTAGTCAGCAGCCTGTTCTGAGCCTTTCACTTACTCTCAGGTAGCTCTTTTCCCTGAGTGGAAGGATACCGTGAGGAAAGAGCTTGAGTCTTTGGAAGGAAATCAAACTTGGGAAATTGTTGAATTGCCCCATGGTAAGAAACTCATAGGCTGTAAATGGGTATACAAGGTTAAATATAAAGCTAATGGGACCATTGAGAGGTACAAATCTAGGTTGGTGGTTAGGGGTGATACTCAGGTTTAGAGGGTTGATTTTCATGAAACTTTCTCTCCTGTTGTGAAAATGTCTACTGTTTAGACTCTTATTGTTGTAGCAGTCAAAAAGAAATGGCCTCTTTTTCAACTAGATATAAATAATGCATTCTTACATGGTGATTTGGATGAGGAAGTGTATATGAAACTTCATCCTAGATTGTTTGTTCCCTCCACTTCCTCATGTGGTATGCTCGTGTGCAAGTTGCAATAATCTCTCTATGGGCTAAAGGAAGCTTCCAGGCAGTGGTATACAAACATCCCATGCCTTACAGTCTAGGGGCTATGTTCACTCCTTAAATGATTATTCTTTGTTTACTAGAGAGTCTGGGGATTATCTTGTTATCTTGGCTGTTTATGTAGATGACATAGTTCTTATGGGACTAATTTAGATGAAATTTCATCCTTGAAAGACTTCGTGCATGCTTAGTTCAAAATCAAAGACTTAGGCTTGTTGAACAATTTTTTTGGTATTGAGGTTTTGTACACTTCTTCTGGTGTTTTACTTCATCAACGCAAGTTCATTCATGATCTCCTAAAAGAATTTTGTTCTAATGTGTCTTCTCCTATGGTCTGCCCTTTTGAGTTACATGAAAAATTGAATGCCAATATGGGTGATCGTTTACCTAGTCCTGAGTTGTATAGGAGTTCGATTGGCAAGTTAAATTTCTTAACACATACTAGGCCAGATTTGTCATTTTCTCTGCAGCATCCTTGTGTTCCTCATATGGAAGCTGCCTTGCACCTCTTGAGGTACTTGAAAGGGACTTTTGATTTTGGGTTGTTCTTCAACAACTCCTCTAATTTTTCTCTTCAAGTTTATTGTGATAGTGATTTGGGTTCTAGTCCTGATAGTAGACGGTCAATGACTGGTTTTTACATTATACTGGGTGGCAGTTTGGTCAGCTGGAAATTCAAGAAACAACATGTTGTCTCTCTATCCTCCGCCGAGACTGATTATAAGTCCTTGAGCAAAGTTGTAGCTGATGTTACCGGGCTATCTAGACTTTTATCTGATTTTAGGTTTACTAATATTTCTTCTATTACTATCTACTGTGATAACTAGGCTGCCATATACATTGCAAAGAATACTGTTTTCCATGAGCGGACCAATCATATAAAGTTGGATCGTCACTTTGTGCGCACCAAGCTGGCTGATGGCTTGATTTCTCTACTACACACATCCAGCTCTACCCAAATGGATGACATTCTCACCAACCTCTACTTGGGGCAGTCCATCATCTCCATATCAGCAAGTTAGGTGTGTTATCACCCTCCAACTTGAAGGGAGGGGGGTGTTGAGTTTAATATATTTGTATTGATATGGCCTAGTCAGTGTAGTTAGTGTATTTGGGCTTGGCCCACGTTTTTTTTCATAGATTTAGTGGACTGAACCGGGTCATATAAATATAGTGGTCCACATTCTATTTTGAACAAAAGAAACATTTTATTTTACAAAAAAAGATGAGAAATAAAGCTCTGCTCAATCTCTCTCTTTCTCTATGAAACTTCAAGCCTAGTTAGTATTTTTCCTCAAAATCCATGTTGATTCTAGCTTGTAAGAGGGTGCATCCATTTCCTGAATCCTACACGAACACATGATGTTTTATGCACCGGACTGGCCTATTTTGAGCAAAGCCTTAATGATTCTCACTTCATACACCCATCACATTCCTCGATAGAGCTATGTAATTTGAATGATCTACTAATTTCTATCTAATAAGAACATTACATATACATTGATATAACCAGATTATTACTGACATATATTTTAATAAATATTAAAAACAAGAACAATATTAATTTGAATCAAATGACGTGAAAAATCTCATACATTTAATTAGATAATAAAGAAAATAACTGTCATTTATGAACAAAACAACAATTGTCAATAATGTGTTAAAAATATTAGTATATGACATTGTATACGGTCAAAATTATATGCCCCCAATTTATAGGCTCAAGGTTCCGTCCTAGGGCCGGGTCCGGGCGAGGTCGAAGTTCAAACCGGTGGACCAGACTCGAGCTCGAAGACAAAGTGTGATGCCTGAAGATAGGAGTTCGAGGAATACCGAGGCCAAGTATACTCGATGCCGACTGGAGTCTAATGATGACTAGTGGCATACATAACTTTGAAGGTAAGAAGGCTGCTTATGCACCCTAGTAGATATTCAGAGTGTAGGAGGAGAAGGGGAAGAGGGAGGTAAAGGAGGAGAGGAGGAAGGAGTAGAAGAAGATGGAGGAGGAGAAGCTGAAAAGATTGAAGAGGATGAAGAGGTAGATATAGGAGCAGAACACGGGGTGGCCTTCATGCCTAACTCCGAAGGAACATTTCTCAGGGTTAAGCTTCATGTAGTATTTCCACAAAATTGTGAATGTTTCCTGTAAGTGAACTAAGTGGTCTTCTACGCGCAGAGACTTAACCAACATATCATCAATATAGACTTCCATTGTTTTTCCTATTTGTTCTTCGAATATTTTGTTAACTAGGTGTTGGTGTGTAGTTCCTGCATTCTTTATCCCGAAGGGCACTACGTTGTAACAATGGAGTTATGGCCAGTTATGGCATCGATCATACGATCGATGTTTGGAAAGGGGAAAAGATCTTTTGGACATGATTTTTTTTAGGAACTACAACTACGTTGGTTAACCACTCGGGGTACTTTACCTCCCGAGTAGATCCTATTTTAAGAAGTTTAGCTACCTCATTTTTTACGAATGCATGCTTTACCTCGGATTGAGGCTTCCTTTTTTGCTCCACCAGTTCGAACTTGGAATGCTTAGCCGATGCGTGGTGATTTCTGGTGGAATCCCTATCATAATTGTTGCTCCGAATCCATCGACGTTGGAAGCTGTGATTGCTTATTTGGTCGCTTCATTATCTTTGGTGCTCGATTTTTCCGAGGTTAAAGGTTCTGGTATCGATGCCACTTCCTTAATTGCAAACATCTCTTTTGCAGCATGTTGCCCTCCATAGACTGTTTTCACTTCTTCCTCTATCGGGAACTTCATCATCTGGTGAAGAGTTGAAGGCACTGCCCTCATGTTGTGTATCCACAGTCTCCCGAGGAGTGCGTTGTACCTTATTTCACTTTCGATGACATGGAACTTGGTGTCTTGTATGATCCTGGCAACCTTTACTACAAGATAATCTCTCATTTTGTTGTTTCGATCGCCATGTTGAAGCCATTAAAAACCCGGGATGCAGGTACAATCTGATCTTGTAGGTCGAGTTGCTCCACGACCCTCGATCTGACTATATTTGTTGAGCTGCCTGGATACACTAAAACACATTTAACTTGAATTTTATTTAAAAGGATAGAGATTACTAGGGCATCATTGTAGGGCTGAGATACGCCTTCTGCTTCTTCGTCGCAGAATGATAGTATGTCCTCGAGAACATAGCTCCGAGTCCATTTTTCTCTCGTGATCGACACCTTGATGCATTTGAACACGGGTCGTTGAGGGACATCGACTCCTCCAATGATCATATGGATTCCATATTGTGGTTCTTCTTGCTCATTTCTCCTTGCATATCTCTCCTTGAAGTGATTCTTAGCCCTATAACCTAGGTATTCTCGAAGATTGCCCTCGTTGAACAATCGAGCAACTTCTTCCCTTAGTTGCCTGCAATCTTCTATTCTATGACCATATGATCCATGATACTTGCACATCAAGTTCGGGTTCCTTTGAGAAGGATCGATCTGTATAGGTTTAGACTACTAGGTGTCTTTGATTCTTCCAATAGCTGAGACAATCCCCGATGCATCTACGCAGAAGTTGTATTCCGATAATCGAAGAGCCTTGGCGAGGTCAGTATGCTTATCGAACTCGCTCTTACTTGTGAGTCCCGGAGAACTTGTGGCCTCGATATTTTTTTCAATCATTCCGAGGAGCGTTCCGACCCGAGCCGTTGTTCCTTCAATCGACATATGGCTGATACCGCTCTTTGTTGAATCTTGATTCCTGATTTGTGTCCCTCGGGGGCTTGGCTCCAAATTTGTTAGGATGAACTGAACCCCAGGGGGCTCCCAAATGGTCATCCTCGGCCCTAATTTTTGACTGGTAGCAATTGTGCACATCTGACCATGTCACAGCTAGGTATTCAATCAAATTCTGTTTTAATTTCCAAGACGCGATCGAGCTTCTTTTATTCAAACCCTGCATGAAAGCTTGTACTGCCCAGTCATCAGAGACTAGTGGTAATTCTATTCTTTCCATCTGAAATTGGACACAAACTCCCTTAACATCTCATTGTTCCTTTGTTTTATTTTGAAGACATCCGATTTTCTCGTGGCCACCTTTATGGCCCCGGCATGTGCTTTCACAAAGGCATCTACTAACATAGCAAACGAGTTAATAGAGTTAGAGCTAGTTGTGATACCAAATCATAGCTCCTTTCAATAGCGCTTCTCCAAACTTTTTTAATAGGACTGATTCGATCTCATCGTCATTCAAATCATTTCCTCTGATTCCACAAGTGTATGAAGTAATATGCTCATTGGGATCGGTTGTTCCATTATATTTGTGTAAATCGGGCATGCAAAATCTTTTGGGAATGGGCATCGGAGCCGCACTCTGAGGGAATGGTTTTTGTATAAATTTTTTAGCGTCTAAACCTTTCAAAATTAGAGGTTCCCCTGGTATCTGGTCTACACGGGAGTTATAAGTTTCCACATTTTTATCATTGTCTTCAATTTTTTTCCCATATTCAATCCTCTTGGTTAGCTCTTGGAGCATCGTCAAAATCGTGTGGTCAATCCCCGAGCCACTTTCATCGGGCCTTTACAGCGCTGGTTCAGTACGCTGAGTGTTTACTGGTTCGGCTGTATTAGGAGTTTTATTCTGACTCTGAAGTTGAGCGATATAGATTTGCTGAGCTTGCAGCATGTCGAATATCACTTGGAGGGTGACTCCTCCATCTCCCATTCCTTGTGTTCTTTGGCCACTGGATCGGGCTTCCATGTGTTAATTTCCTTTGGGATCCACGCCTAGATTTGTCTTCAAAGAGATGTGCAAACTAACATCAATGGGTTCCACATTTGGCACTTCCCTTGGGTTTATCGGTGGTACACCGACCCCTGCTTGCTATTTTCTCCAAGACCTTTGTTGTCATGGATGGGTGCATTTTGTTAGCTAGACATGTTTCAACCTTAGAAGCAAAAACTCTTGGCAAGAAAAAATGTAAAAACAACGTGTGTAGCGATAATCGATAAGGAAATAATCACTATTATCTTTAGTCCAACGATGGGCGCCAAACTGTTTACCTCGAAAATATAAGTAACAATTAGATTTGATTTGTGGTTTTAAAGATATGTGATTTAGTTCAATACCAATTAATAATCAAGAAATAAGAAGTAAAGATGAAAGAGATTAGTGAATCAAACCAACGTAACCTAGCGGTAGCGGTAGTGACCTCAAGATTGTGACCTCGAGACAGACTAATAGCAATAAAATAAGGTAAGTAAAGTAAGAACAATAGAGCTAAAGGACAATGTTGCCAAACAGTAGGCAAATAGTAGAGAGTATATTCTTTTCTTAGTGATCAGATCATGTTACAAATGATTGGGATCCCCTTTATATAATAGGGGAACCCTAAATAAGGAATATTTCTATTTACAGTTGGAAATATTCTTGATACAACTATCTAACCGCCTAGTACAGAATCGTACAATCTTATTCCTTGATTCACGTCATGATCTTGGGGACGTGGAAGGAATCTAGCTCATTCTGTTAGAAACCCATAACGGTACTATTTCGGGGTCGAGCACACTTGGCCTCAATATTCCCCGAACTCCTATCTTCGGGCATCGCAATTTGTCTTTGAGCTCGGGTCTGGTCCACCGGTTTTGAACTTCGACCACGCCCGGACCCGAGCCTAGGACGGAACCTTGATCCTATAAATTGGGGGCATATAATTTTGACTGTATACAATGTCAAATCCTAATATTTTGAACACATTACTGACAATTGTTGTTTTGTTCATAAATGACAATTATTTTCTTTATTATCTAATTAAATTTATGGGACTTTTCACGACATTTGATTCAAATTAATATTATTCTTGTTCGTAAGATTTATTAAAATATATGTCATTAATAATCTGGTTATATCAATGTATATGTAATGTTATTATTAGATAGAAATTAGTAAATCATTCAAATTACATAGATCTCTCGAGGAATGGGATGGGTGTATGAAGTGAGAATCATTAAGGCTTTGCTCAAAATAAAGCAGTCCGGTGCATAAAGCATCCAATGTTCGCGTAGGATCTAGGAAACGGATGCACCCTCTTACTAGCTTGAATCGACATGGATTTTGAGGAAAAATACTAACTAGGGCTTGAAGTTTCATAGAGAAAGAGAGAGATTGAGCAGAGCTTTATTTCTCATCGCCTAGAATGTGGGCCACTATATTTATATGACCCATTCAATCCACTAAAGCTATAAATAAAAATGGGGGCTTGTACTAACTACACTAACTAGCCCACATCAGAACAAATATTAAACTCAATACCCCCCTCCCTCCCCCTTCAAGTTGGAGGGTGGTAACACTCCCAACTTGCTGATATGGAGATGATGGACTGCCCCAGGTAGAGGTTTGGTGAGAATGTCAGCCATTTGGGTAGAGCTGGAAGTGTGTAGTATAGAAATCAAGCCATCATTCAGCTTGGTGCGTACAAAGTGACAATCCAACTCTATATGCTTGGTCCGCTCATGGAAAACAGTATTCTTTGCAATGTATATGGCAGCCTAGTTATCACAGTAGACAGGACTAGAAGAAAGATTATTAAACCCAAAATCGGATAAAAGTCTAGAGAGCCGGGTAACCTCAGCCTCAGCTTTGCTCAAGGACATATACTCAGCCTCAGCGGAGGATAGAGAGACAACACGTTGTTTCTTGGATTTATAGCTGACCAAACTGCCACCTAGCATAATGCAAAAACCAGTCTCTGACCGTCTACTATCAGTACAAGAACCCAAATCACTGTCACAATAAACTTGAAGAGAAAAATTAGAGGAGTTGTTGAAGAATAACCCAAAATCAGAAGTCCCTTTCAAGTACCTCAAGAGGTGCAAGGCAGCTTTCATATGAGGAACACAAGGATGCTGCAAGGAAAATGACAAATCTGGCCTAGTATGTGTTAAGAAATTTAACTTGCCAATCAAACTCCTATACAACTTAGGACTGGGTACACGATCACCCATATTGGCCTTCAATTTCTCATGTAACTCAAGAGGGCAGACCACAAAAGAAGACACATCAGAACAAAATTCTTTCAGGAGATCATGAATGAACTTGCGTTGATGGAGTAAAACACCAGAAGGAGTGTACAAAACCTCAATACCAAAAAAATAATTCAACAAGCCTAAGTCTTTGATTTTGAACTGAGCATGCAAGAAGGCTTTCAAGGTAGAAATTTCATCTAAATCAGTCCCAATAAGAACTATGTCATCTACATAAATAGCCAAGATAACAAGAGAATCCCCAGACCCTCTAGTAAATAAAGACTAATCATTTAAGTAGTGAACATAGCCCCTAGACTGTAAGGCGTGGGAAAGATTAGCATACCACATCCTGAAAGCTTACCTTAGCCTATAGAGAGATTTTTGCAATTTGCACACGAGGGTACCACATAAGGAAGTGGAGGGAACAGACAATCTAGGAGGAAGTTTCATATACACTTCCTCATCCAAACCACCATGCAAGAATGCACTATTTACATCACTACTAGAAACACATGGATTTCCTGCGGCAAAATTAGTGGGAAACTGGTGGGAAAATTGAGTTTTCACACCGCATTCCCACCGAAATGAGTCACCAGGAAAACGCTTGGTGGGAAATATCTTCCCAAAGAAACGGTGGAAAATTTCCCACGGATAAAGTATGAACTTTCCCATTGATAACCGTGGGAAATATGCAATTTCTAAAAAATAAAGTATGAACATTCTCACCGATATCTGTGGGATAAATGCAAATTATGAAAAACAAAGTATGAACTTTTCCACTGATATCAGTGGGAAATATGCAAGTTCTGCAACTAAAGTTACGAACCTTCCCACGGAATCTGGGGCAATTCCGTGGAAAATCTCGAAATTATTTTTGTGCACAATGTTGTAAATATACTGCACCACCTGCCAAACAAAAAAATACAACCACCAACAACCTAAATACAATTAAACATTCACACACAAAAATCAACATCTTCCGATCCATTTCGTTAATTAACAACCAACCAAAACTGAAAATACTAGAAACCAATAATGCAACTTAACATTCAAATAAGAAATTTAGCATTCAATCTTATCCAATTGATACATAAAATCCAACATCATAATCCTACTCAAAATCATATTAATAAAAGAAACTACTCCTTAGTCTTGTTAGAGCGTGACGGAGAACGTGGCACAGAAAATGCACTAGATGCTAAGAGGTAGTTTAGCTGGGCCTTGAGGCTTTCAACGTCACCGGTGACACGTGTAAATGGAGCACCATTTCGCCTCATTTCTGCCTCATCCTCCTGCGCAGCCCTTTCCTGTGCATATAACTAAGTGATCTCTACTATTCTTCTATTCAATAGCTCAAACTCATCCTGATCAATCGAGGACCTTGAGGAAGAAAAGCCACCAGGTCCAAAAGACCGACGACCAGAACTAAACACTGATCCAAGCCCGTAAACTCTTCCCTTATGTATGCTATCAGCCGCCTTAATCCACAAGTCCATATAATTTTCCTGAGATGGTTGGATTGGCTTTCCTTGATCATCAGTTGGTTGGCTTTGAATGAACTCCTCCAAGGATTGTTTAAAAGTATTCTGCAAAAAAGTCACAACTATTATATGAATAAATTTAATTAATGAAAAGTATTAAAAAGTAACTTGAAATCTTACATAGGTTGTCTCGGCTCGTGGCTCGATCCAATTTGTCTTTGTTCCATCCTTTAGCTTCTTCATATGTGTAAAATACATCATCTTGAGTAGCTGGTCTTTTAAAGACTTTTCATATTAAATAAAACATGAAAAAAGCAAAATTAAAGTGCTATGTCCATGAAACTTCAAAAAGATTAGTTAACCGTGTAATTAGTTACAACAACAACAACAACAACAACAGTTTAGGTATATACATATATACCTTGTATTCCAGAAATATGGAGCCAAAAAGATTAATAATAACAATAACTGATGTAGCCATACTTCAAACATGAACTAGAAACTCCAAAAATTGCAAAAAAGACCATAAAGAAAGATCATAACATATTACTGGAATTGTTCAGGTCCAAAAAGCATAAGAAAATGCATAATCAACTAAATGAAATCATTTAATCCACAAGTTATGGAACAAAACTTTGACTAAAAAAGCTTCAGAGTCTCACAATATATACCTTTACAAAAAAAAAATACAGATTCGATACCAACAGGCCATATGAAGAACAAATTCTTCCTTTAATCCACAACGATTAGGATGATTCCTATCGTACATCCATCTACGATGTTCACTTTCCATCTAGTACACAAATACACACAAACAACTGAATAGACTTAGAACGATTTATTTGTTTCAAGTTAGGTTACACTTAATCTTGAATAGTATACCTTAAAGAACTCACTTAGATTACAATTAATTATGAATAGTATACCTTAAAGAACTAACTTTTATTCATCTTTTTATAAGTCAAGAAAAGACTATGGTTCAAGATCAAGTTACTATGAATGAAAAGTACTTTTTCATAGATATGCTCCTATTAAGTTCTTGGAATCAGTTTACAAAGTCGAACCAAGATTCTAACACATTGGTTATCATCCATAATTAAATTTTAACTTGGAGGATAGATATAATATTCACAATAAAGGATTTTTTATCAAGGTAAAAGCAATATAAATTCATATAGTTGTTCTAGCAATTTAACAACTGAAACCAACTTAGAGATTAGCAAATGAAGTTACCTCAAGACTTATAACCTGATTTTGTATTCTTTCACACTTTTGTATCTTCACTTCCTGGACACTTAAAAGGGCCAGAAACTTGTAAGCATATATTTCATGAAAACTGTTTGGAGAAATGGCTATTAATGCACAAGGATAGAAAAGCAACTTTTTCACATACAAACTTAATTAAAGCAACGGAATTCCATTGATTTCTATGAGAATAGGAAACCTATATTTCATTACCCTATTATGTTACTTGAAAGGCTATTGCAGTTAATTACTCATAGCAAGTAAAATTAAAAAAAAAACAAGTAACTTTCTCTAACAAGTTAAAATTGAAATGACACTATAAATGAAACAAACAAAGTACTAAGTATTTGAAAAAAATAAAAATAAAAATAATAGTAATCACAAAAGTAGTAGTAAACAGTTAATTACTACTACTATATTTCAGATGCTCTTCATTAGGATAAGAAATGAAGTTGACCTACTGTCACGACCCGGATTTCCCATACTCGGGAGTCGTGATGGTGCCTACTCGTAGAAGCTAGGCAAGCCATGAACTTAGAAATCAGTAACTCCTTTATTTTAAAACTTCTTACCAATTAGATTAACAAGGAAATAAGCAATTAAATAACAGCGGAATATGAGATTTAAGCGGAAGTCTTAAATAAATTTAAAGCTAAAATGTTTCGAAAGTCAATACATGCCTCTACCCAGAACCTGGGGTCACAACATCCACAGACTACTAAGAGTACTAAATACAACCGTTTGAAAGAAATTTAACATTGTTTTTCCCGAATACTTAAGATAACAAAAT
Source organism: Nicotiana sylvestris (assembly GCF_000393655.2). Lineage (NCBI taxonomy): Eukaryota > Viridiplantae > Streptophyta > Magnoliopsida > Solanales > Solanaceae > Nicotiana > Nicotiana sylvestris. The sequence goes on from NC_091059.1 coordinate 13,371,190, forward strand.
ATATAAAAAGATAGAGGAGACGTGGGGCCTGCGGACGCCTGCAAGGCTACCTTGGTGTCTCGGTGGATTGAAGGCTGGCTCCCCAGCTACTGCTGTTGATCAAGTGCTGCTCCGTTATTTGTGCAGAGTGTAGTTTCAACACAACCGACCCTATGTGCTGGTAAGTGTCTAGCCTAACCCCGGCGAGGTAGTGACGAGTCTAGGACCAGACTCCAGATAAACCTGTGCAATTATATAATATACAACAGAAATATAAATAGGTAATAATAGTTTTAAAGGGAGGGGAAACATGCTTCAGGGAAACACATCAATTCTATCAGAAACTTAATAAAGTATGGAGAAACACTCGATGTCTACAATCAATACAATAACAATACTGTTGCGGCGTGCAACCCGATCCCTTATCAGTTAACATTGTTGCAGCGTGCAACCCGATCCCTTATCATTTAACATTGTTGCGGCGTGCAACCCGATCCCTTATCATTTAATATTGTTGCAGCGTGCAACCCGATCCACATATATAGTTGTATTAATGTTGCAGCGCGCAACCCGTTCCAAATATATAGTCCACAATAATCCTAATTAGCTATCCCGATAAGGGATCAACAATAGACTACACTCTCCCAGCAAGGAGAACTCAACAGTAAAAGTATAAACGCCCCATTTAACATTGTTGCGGCGTGCAACCCTATCCCTTATCATTTAACATTGTTGCGGCGTACAACCTGATCCCTTATCATTTAATATTGTTGCAGCGTGCAACCCGATCCAATATATTATCTATTGTGGTGTGCAGCCGATCCACATATATAGTTGTTGCGGAATGCAAACCGATCCACATATATAGTTGTTGCGGCGTGCAACTCGATCCAATATAATATCTAATAATGTTGTGGCGCGCAATCCTTCCAAATATACAGTCCACAATAATCATAATTAACCGTCTCGGCTAGGGATCAAAAATAGACTACACTATCCCAGCAAGGGAACTCAACAGTACAAGTATATACGTCCCGGCAAGGGATGAACAACCATAACCAAACTTGTCCCAACACCTAACTATCTCAACTATAACTCAACTAGTTTCAACATCTAACTACCTCAGCTATAACTAAACTTGTTACAACACCTAACATGAAGAATCATCAACCTAAGCGTCCATAGTAACAATTAAGAACACAATACAAGGAAACCTCAATTCAACAATAGCCCGGCAAGGGGGCAACACAATGATCTCTTCTTTTCTCACATTTACTTCACAATTCTCTTCGCAACTCGACCCAGTGCTCTAGAGTTTCGATTATCACTTATACTTTCACAGTTCGTTATACAACTGGAGCAAACTCTCCTCAATGTTCATAGGTCACAACTCTTTCCACAACATTACACAACAATTATAAGTCTTCACCAAGGCATGAATAATACAACGAGATCATGAAAATCAAAAGATAAGACTCACGGTCATGCTTGACACCAACGCGTAGATACTCGTCACCATGCTTATACGTCGTACTCAACAAGAAACAAATAGCAAATAGGACACAACTCCTAATCCCTCAAGCTAATATTAGACCAAACACTCACCTCGATGCCTCGAACACAACTCAAGCTTCAATCATAGATTTACCTCTTGATTCCACCGCCAATTCGCTCATATCTAGTCACAAATTACTTAATTATATCAATAAACGCTAAATGAATCAACCCCAATGCATGAAAATGAGTTTTTCCAAAGTTTTACCCAAAAAGTCAAAAATTGCCCCTGGGCTCACATGGTCAAAACCCGAGGTTCAAATCAAAACCCGATTACCCATTCCCCCATGAACCCAAATATATGATTTGTCTTGAAATCGGACCTCAAATCGAGGTCCAAATCCCCAATTTTAGAAAATCCTATGTTCTACCCAAAACACCTAATTTTACCTTTAAAATCATTGATTTGAAGTTCAAATCATGTTAAAAGATGTTAATGATTGAAGAAAACTAGTTAAAAACGACTTAAATTTGATTTGGAGAAGGAAGGTTCTTTGAAAAATAGCCTTATCTTTTTGAGGTTTTGAAAAATGAAAAATGACTGAAAATCCCGTCTATTTATACCTCTCTCAGACCCCCTATGCGGACCGCACAAAATAGACTGCAGCCTCACAGGCCTTCTTGAAGTGTTGCGGTCCAATCCCCTATGCGGACCGCACTAAATGGACCGTGACCGCACAGGTCTCCACCGTGCTCCACACGAAACCGACCGCGGACCGCACTGCAGCCCCCGATAGCACAAAGCCGACCGTGGCCACACAGCCTTCACCGCGCACCACTCAAGGTCGACCGCGGACCGCACTGGTGGGGTTCAGAGACCTGCAATGTTTTTCTGTTTTTAAGCCTAAAACATCCCGAAGCCTACCCGAAACTCACCCGAGCCCTCGGAACTCCAAACCAAGTGTACACAAAACCTCAAGAACATCCTACAGACTTATTCGCACGATCAAATCACCAAAATAACCTCAATAACCATGAACCAAACCTCAAAAATCAAGAACTTTTTCTCAAACTTCATCAAGTATCAAATTTAGCAATTTAGGTCTGAATCACGTCAATTCATGTTCTGTACTGAATATGCTACTTCCTCTTTGCATCTGCTGTTTGTTATGAATTCCCTATACCCCCATTCCCTTCTATGTGTTTGAGTTAAGGTTCATGGCCTGACAGCATCCAAATTGCTGCTTAGGTCTGAACCTGATCCTCAATGTATCCCAACTCTCAAAATTTGTCTGATAGGCTAGTCAGAGGTGTGCCAGCACTCCTAATTGTTGAGCATGACCACCAGCCTGCCATGGCTCTCCCTGATTCCCCCCTGTGCACTTACACTTACTCTTAGACTCTAAGTTCTGCCCCTCTATTATGAGCCTTGCTTTGGGACCTTGAGTTCCCTCTGAACTTGGACATCTGAGGGATGACATTTCCACACTTCACTATGCTCTTAATTATGCAATGTGTTTGGGATGTAAGCTGCCCGGAGTCCACTTGAGGCTCTTAGGGAACTTTGACACATCCTAAATGAGAGAAAGGCTTTGGAAATCTGATCTTGGAAGTTGGTTCATCTCATATTATTAGGACTTGAGTCTAAATTAGGCTCCTTGGTTATAGCTTAAATTTCTTATGTAATTTTAATTTTCTTGATTTATTCTGGTCTGTAATGTGTTGTAATAACTTATGGGGTTCTAGTGAAAAGGGGAGGGTCATTTATGTATGCAAAGGGTAGACAGCATGCTCATAGGCGTTACTATTTACAAGCTCTGCACTCACACATATCATGTAGAAATCCTGCCTATAAGTTCTCTGCACTCATGCACGTCATATAGAAATCCTGCCTATAGTTTTTGCACTTACGCATATCATGTAGAAATCGTACCTATAAGTTTTATGCACTCATGCACGTCATATAGAAATCCTACATATAGTTTCTGCACTTACGCATATCATGTAGAAATCCTGCCTATAAGTTTTCTGCACTCATGCACGTCATATAGAAATCCTGCCTATAGTTTCTGCAGTAATGCACGTCATGTAGAAATCCTACCTATTAGTTTCTGCACTTCTACATATAGAAATCATGACTATAGGTGTCCTGCACTTCTGCATTTTTATCTATCATTAGGCAAACGGTCATAGGTTAAAAGAATAATCAACTGTCTTCTAGATACCACGTCTATAGGACTCCCTGCACTTTCATAATCGTCTTAAAAGCAACTACGCCTAGAAATCATGCCTATGGGAGTAACCCTTTGAATCTGATTCACTTATTTCATCTACGAGTTTAAAATTAGTTGCAATGTTGTCTAATATATGCAGATCTTATGTTTTTGTATAATCAATAAGCCTTCTTTAAAATCAGAGTAAGCATTGTTAGATACCATGCCTATAAGCTTCACCTAGGCAGGCCAGTAGATAATTGATTAACTACATCAATCTTTGATAAATTACAACCAGGGAAGGCTAATTCGGACTCCTCATCTGAGAAATATGTGATGAATCAGCCTACCATAATGCTTTAAATTCAGACCATAACCAGTATTTGTAAGTCATGCTAAACAATTTGTTTCTTTAATTGAGGAGGCCCGTTTGAGCCCTTTAAACTGTTATGTGTTCTCCTGTACCTGCCTTATATGTTCTGATTGTCGCCCTAGAATTTTATCCTTTTACAATTCTGAAAAACCAAATCTCCCTTTCCTTTAGGACTATTAGTCCCAAATGCCTCCGGGACTGATAGGATTGGGGCGGGTACTAGCATACAATAAGTAACGATACTATTCTACGCTTAATACTTTAATGGGGTGGGAAAGGGTAGATATGGATATGATGACCGGTGCGCTAATACCACGTGTAACCCCTCTTTTGAGGAGTGATTACCGGGTATTGCATTGACGTGATCCATATTGTTTGTAAACCTAGGACCCCCTTTTCTTTTTAACTTGTTTTATTGTCCGGACTATTTCCTTAAAATTTCTGCTTTCTTTATTTTCTTCAAACTTTCAATTTGCTTGCAATAATATGTGAACCCCTTCTTACTTGAGACCTTAATTGTTTATTTGATTATGTGAAGTCAAAATTATAACATGGCCAGGAACCACACTAGTGGATCTTGAGGGGTGCCTAACACCTTCCCTCGAGATAATTTCTAGCCCTTACCCAAACTCTGGTTCTTCAAACTCAAACCCTTCTTAGTGTCCTAATGCACTTAATCATTAGGTGGCGACTCGTCAAGTTCCAAAACCCAATTCCCAAAAGGGAACGAGTCGTCCTCCCAAATGTCACAAGCTCGATTTCGCGAGTAAAGGGGGGTGAGACAGTGTGGAGACTCTGTTGGGGATATTTCTTTTAGGCTTTTACCATATCATGTTATTTGTGACTTTACTGCTTCTTTATTGCCTTTATTTAATGTCTTTATTTCTCTTCTATTATGAAGCTTAATTGGCTTCTTGTTCCATTTCTTTAATGATTTCTTTTACTACTTTCCTTCAATACTGTTGTAATTATGAGCAATTATTGTAATCATTACTTTATGAACGTGCAAGTACATGACAACTTGTAACTGCATATTCAACATCATATTCCACTCGTGCCAAATAAAATACCATAGCAACGCTTATAATGTGTGGTTGAGCCCTTCCGATATCATTACCCCCTAAATTTGGTAAAGGCGTATTTGTGGTAAAACCAGTCAATCAATGGTGTAGTCGGCGGTTCGGTGCCTTTCCCTCTTGAGTTGTCCGCTAATGGTTACCAGTCTAATACCTTATAGAAACCCTACTCTGTTCAGTTGCGCATGCATCACTGTCAAAACCTAGTCAAGTCAGTTATGTTGTCCACATAATGACTTTTTAAGATAGCCTTGTCCAAAGTCCACTGGGTTTCCTGGGAACCCAAACGGGACCATATTATGTGCATTTATTTGGAGAAGTAAATGCTGCTTATGCCAATTATTGATATTTAATAATCGAGTCCGGCGGGGTAAGGGTCTAACACTTTGTTTTGCAGAAATGAATGACAAAGTTCCCGATTTTGGTATGATCAACATACCCTCACTCTTGCTGACCTGGTGGAGGAACCTCCCATAAAGTAACCAAATCAATGAATGGAAAGAGAGAGTCACCAGGGCTAGTGAGAAGCTGGAATATCTAGAATACAGTCTGCTGGAGTTGGAAGGGAAAGTGAGGAAAAGAGTCACCGACTGTCAGAACGCTGAGAAAGGCAAAGGAGAAACCCTGGCGAAGGCATTTTTACTAGAAAATTTGCGCGAGCTGGAGGATCTGATTAACGAAAACATTCAACCTGAAGAAGGTACTTCTAGGACCAAGTAGCTAGGAGTCTTTTCTTTTGCTTTAAGAATGTAATAAGGCCAACTTCCATTAGTGACATTTTATTTTCTGCTATTTTAGTGTCGTTTTGGGGATTCGTCTTATTTTAATCAATAAAATGAGGCATTTAGCATTATAAGTTCTCCAAATCAACTTGTCTCTAGGCCTACCTCGGGCACAACGAGGTTCCCAAATTAGGACACGATTTATATTCTCGCACTATGTGTTTAAATATTGCAACGTTTTCTTCTCATAATCCGCACTAACTTTCTACCTTTTTGTTTTACCTTTTGTTTATTCCCCTCCCCAAAGGTTAGTTCGTGCACTCTGACATCATCATCAAACTCCACACGGAAAGCTTCGGGGTAGCAAGGCTGAACAAAGCACCATGCATTATCTTTATTTTTCGCTAGTTGACTTTCTTTCGGCATTTTTAATATTGAAATAAGAGCTCCAATATTCAAAACAATTATGAAATTTATCAAAGCATTTCAGTTTCTTATAAATCTTGCTCTTATTACTTTTTATCGTTTACTTTATTTACATAGCATTACTATTACTTATCTTGATGAACCGAACGTGCAATGAGGCAACACAACAAACGGATATGGACTTAGAAGAAGATGATATACTAGAAGAGGCTATTAAAGAGGTTGAGGATTTTGAGAACAAACCTAAGTCTAACCTGGACGAAACTGAGATTGTCAACCTGGCAGATGCAGAAAATGTCAAAGAAACACTAATCAGCATTCATCTGTCACCATCTGAAAAGAAAGAGTACACGGAATTTCTAAGGGAATATGAGGACATATTTGCCTGGTCTTATGATGACATGATTGGTCTCAGCACATCTATTGTAGCTCACAAAATGCCAACCGATCCGGCATGTCCACCAATAAAATAGAAGCTCGTGAAGTTCAAACCTGACATGAGTTTGAAAATCAAGGAAGAAGTCACCAAGCAAGTCAAAGCCAAGGTTCTCAGGTTAGTAGAGTATCCAACATGGTTAGCCAATATTGTGCCAGTGCCAAAGAAGGACAGGAAGGTTAGAGTCTATGTCGACTACCGGGATCTCAACCGGGCCAGTCTGAAAGACGACTTCCCCTTGCCGGACATACACATTCTAATTGACAATTGCGTCAAGCATGAACTGCAGTCGTTCGTTGATTGTTTTGCTGGGCATCATCAGATATGGATGTATGAGGAAGACGCGGAGAAAACGACTTTCATTACATCGTGGGGGATGTATTGTTACAAGATGATGTTGTTCGGGTTAAAAAATGCTGGGGCCACCTACATGAGGGCCATAACTGCTATTTTCCATGACATGATACACAAAAAGATCGAGGTATATGTAGATGACGTCATCATCAAATCCAAGAGAGCCAATGACCACATGGAAGATCTGAGGAAGTTCTTCAACAGACTAAGAAGGTACAACTTGAAGCTGAATCCTGCCAAATGTGCATTCGGGGTTCCTGCCCTAAAACTACTTATGTTCATTGTGAGTCGTCGAGGAATAGAACTAGATCCGTCAAAGGTCAAAGCCATCCAAGAACTGCCACCACTGAAGAACAAGAAAGAGGTTATGAGTTTCTTGGGAAGACTTAAATACATCAGCCGGTTCATAGCTCAATCCGCTGTCATTTGTGAGACAATCTTTAAGATGTTGAAGAAGGATGCCGCTACCAAATGGACTAATAATTGTCAGAAAGCCTTAGACAAAATCAAGGAATACCTATCAATGCCGCCAGTTTTGGTCCCGCCCGAGCCAGGTAGACCTCTATTACTCTACCTTGCAGCATTGGATGGAGCTTTCGGTTGTGTTCTGGGGTAGCATGATGAAACGGGAAGAAAGGAGCAGGCCATCTATTATCTCAGCAAGAAGTTCACCCCGTACGAGGCCCGGTATTCTCTATTGGAATGCACCTGTTGTGCTCTGACTTGGGTAGCTCAAACGTTGAGGCACTATTTCTGTGCCTATACTACTTATCTCATATCAAGAATGGATCCTTTGAAGTACATCTTTCAGAAGCCCATGCCCACTGGCAAGCTAGCCAAGTGGAAAATCCTGCTGTGTGAATTCGACATTGTTTACGTGACTCAGAAGGCAATCAAAGGACAAGCACTGGCAAATCATCTTGCTGAAAATCCCGTGGATGGAGAATACAAACCTCTAAAGACGTATTTTCCTGATTAAGAGGTATCTTTTATAGGGGAAGATATTGCAGAACCCTATGATGGTTGGAGAATGTTTTTCAACGGAGCAGCAAACTTCAAAGGAATTGGCATCGGAGTGGTCCTAGTATCAGAAACCGGCCAGCATTATCCGGTGTCTGTCAAGCTCAGGTTCCCGTGCACCAAAAATATGGCCGAGTACGAAGCCTACATCTTAGGGCTCAAGATGGCCATTGACATGAACATTCAGGAATTGCTAGTGATCGGAGATTCAGACCTGCTTATACATTAGGTTCGAGAAGAATGGGCAACCAAGAACTCCAAGATACTCCCTTATCTGCATTATGTATAGGAATTGAGGAAGAGGTTCACAAAGACAGAGTTCCAACATGTTCCTAGAGTTCATAATGAGTTTTCCGATGCATTGGCTACCCTATCGTCCATGATACAACACCCTTACAAGAACTTCATTGACCCTATTCCGGTAAAGATCTATGATCAGCCAGCTTACTGCACTCATGTAGAAGAAGAAGCAGACGGAGAACCTTGGTTTTATGATATCAAGGAATATTTAACGAAAGGAGAATATCCAGAACTCGCAAATCCTACTCAGAAACGCACACTTCAGAGATTATCTAACAACTTCTTTCATAGCGGAGGAATCTTGTATAGGAGGACTCCTGATTTAGGGTTACTAAAGTATGTCGATGCAAAGGAAGCATCCAGGCTATTGGAGGAAATTCATGCAGGAACTTGCGGTCCGCATATGAACGGCTTTGTCTTAACCAAGAAAATACTCCGAGCTGGTTATTTTTGGATGATTATGGAAACGGACTGCATCCAGTATGTCTAGAAATGCCATCGCTGTCAGATACATGCAGACTTGATAACAGTGCCTCCAAACGAGCTTACTGTAACAAGCTTGCCATGGCCGTTAGCCGCTTGGGAAATGGATATTATCGGACCTATCGAGCCTACCGCATCAAACGGGCACAGGTTCATTCTAGTGGCAATTAATTATTTCACCAAATGGGTTGAAGCAGCATCGTACAACGCAGTGACTAAGAAAGTGGTAGTAGATTTTGTCCGCGACCGTATTGTTTGTCGGTTCGGAATTCCGGAGTCAATCATCACTGATAATGGTTCAAATATCAACAGCGACCTGATGAAAGCCATGTGTGAAACCTTCAAGATCAAACACAAGAATTCTACAGCCTACAGATCTCAGATGAACGGAGCTGTAGAAGCCGCCAATAAGAATATTAAGAAGATACTAAGGAAAATGATAGAAAAGCATAAGTAGTGGAATGAGAAGTTATCATTTTCCATGTTGGGATACCGCACCATAGTCCACACATCAACCGGGGCAACTCCCTATATGTTGGTTTATGGTACAGAAGCAGTCATTCCCGCCGAGGTAGAAATTCCCTACCTAAGAATCATACAGGAAGCAGAACTTGACGATGCAAAATGGGTAGAGAGTCGCTACGAGCAGCTAGCTCTTATAGATGGAAAAAGAATGAATGCAGTTTGCCACGGTCAGCTCTATCAGAACAGAATGTCCAGAGCCTTCAATAAAAGAGTCAAGCCGAGACAGTTTACACCGGGGTAGCTGGTGTTAAAGAAGATTTTCCCGCATTAAGAGGAAGCCAAAGGGAAGTTCTCTCCCAACTGGCAGGGTCCATACATGGTTCACTGAGTCCTCACCGGAGGAGCCCTCATACTTGCAGAAATGGACGGTGAAGTTTGGCCGAAGCCGATCAATTCAGATGCAGTGAAGCGATACTATGTGTAACTTTTATGCTTTCCTCATATGATGTAATTTGAACTACGCCTGACCTGATTCCCTTTTAAGAGGGGATACGTAGGCAGACCTATGGGTTCGGTCATAATTTAATAAAAATTTCATTTCCCCCCGCTAATGGAAACTGGGGCAAAATTTTGAGGAGGACCCTCAAAATTCCGAAGTGGTTTCAGCCATTCGATGCAAGCAGCCATCGGAAGCAGCAGCCCAGTAAACTGGGCAGAATTTTGAGGAGGACCCTCAAAATTTCGGAGCGAGAGAAGTTGCAGTATCTTGGACCATGTCGCAGTCGTCAGTTCATCTAAAGAAAAATATTTTTAATTATGTATTTATTGTCACATTTCTTTACTAAATCATGCATGTCTGTTACCAAAGTTGCTTTGTTTAGCAATGTTACCCCAATGATATGCCCAATATCATCGGAACGAAGCCGAGCAGGTCAAGCAGAGCCAGTGGGAATACGAACTAGCCTCCCCTCTTTACAAAACTCACGATTTTTCTTTGAATGCAGGCACTTGAGTTGCAAAATCATCAAGTATACTATACACTCCCGAGACTCACATTGCTCATGAATATAACTCTCATAGTTGTTATCTGCATGCAGTGCTCCCAGCAGACACAGTATCCCCAGCAGTTGCAATATCTCGATCCGCTATCAGCTAAGAAAATTCTATCATCATTTTGCCCTTTTACTCATTGCATAAGGCTACCTTGTTGCCTTCTGAGACTAAGCATTGTCTCCATCTGCATTCCTGCATTGCATAAGGCTACCTTTCTGCCTTCTGAGACTAAGCATTGTCTCTATCTACATTTCCTGCATTGTATAAGGCTACTTTTCTGCCTTCCGAGACTAAGCATTGTCTCCATCTACATTTCCTGCATTGCATAAGGCTACCTTTCTGCCTTCCGAGACTAAGCTCTGTCTCCATCTGCATTCCTGCATTGCATAAGGCTACCTTTCTGCCTTCCGAGACTAAACTCTGTCTCCATCTGCATTCCTGCATTGCATAAGGTTACCTTTCTGCCTTCCGAGACTAATCTCTGTCTCCATCTGCATTTCCTGCATTGCATAAGGCTGCCTTTCTGCCTTCCGAGGTTAAGCTCTACCTCCATCTGCATTTCCCTACATTGCATAAGGCTACCTTTCTGCCTTTCGAGACTAAGCATTGTCTCCATCTGCATTTCTCTGCATTGCATAAGGCTACCTTTCTACCTTTCGAGACTAAGCTCTGTCTCTTTCTGCATTTCTCTGCATTGTATAAGGCTACCTTCTGCCTTCCGAGACTAAGCTCTGTCCCCATCCTGCATGGCTAAAATGTCGCCACTTTATCACTCTTGCATTGCTGAAATATCGCCACCTTTTATTTACGTCTTGCATCGGTTGAAATATCGCCACCTTTTATTTACGCCTTGCACCGGCTGAAATATTGCCACCTTCTGCATTTCATGGGCTGAAAGATCGCCAAATTGTCCAAAAACATCATTGTTCGGAGGCACCATTTGCATAGCCCGAGAATGCCACGCCATGGCCTGAGGACCCCATTTTATATTTTGCATATCATTATTCAAAGGCATCATAGTTCGGAGGCATAATTCTCATAGCCTGAGAACATCATTTCATAGCCTGCGAATCCTTTATCATACGCTTCATGGCCCAGGACGTCATAGTCCGAGAACGTCATCCCAACCGTTCGAAGACAACATTCATGGTCCAATGGGAACTTGCATCACGTTTAAATTTATGCACAATATATGCTCATTTGCAGGTAAATCGGCTAGCAACGACCGTCTCAGCAGGGGCGATTCACTCCAGTTCCCGCAGCTTATCAGACTTCGACCATCCTTCTCAACTCGAGCATCGCGTCCGCTTTTCGAAATCTCCATCGGTATATTTTGCCAATGAATCCTGAACTACATATGGCCTGATTCCTGTAAGACCAGGGATATGTAGGCATCTCAAGATCCAGAGATCGGTCAAAATTCTTCAAATCATTTCATTCAATCAAAATTGTTCATCATATCTTTACCCGGCAACTCTTTCATCCTTCCCGGGTAAAGAGGGGCAGCTGTTGATACCCAATTTTTTCCTATGTATTTTTATATACAAAATACTTTTAAAATAGCATGTACATGCATATATAAGTATGCCCAAGAGTTTTGGTATTTTTTCAAAGATTTTAAAATCAATTTATTATCCATTTTTAGCAGTACAAAAATCAATAATTATTCCCAAAATTATCAATTTGGGCGAGTAATTTATTTTTATTCCCATATTTATACCAAATATAATTAAGATAATTTTTTATACATTTTTACAAATTTATTTGGTTTTTAAAAAAGCTAAATTGCATATAATTGCAATTATAGCCTATTTTAAGATTAATAGCATTTTATAATTGTAAAATTTGTTCCAGTATTTTAAATTGATATTTATATATTATTTGTTGTCTCAGTACTTTTAATTTACTTTTAAAATCATTATTACTATTTTTTATAAATAAATAGGAAAAAACTGGCTATTTAACATTTAGCCCCATTTCATTTCAATTACAGCCCCATTATATTTCAATTTTAACCTTTGATTGACCCAATCCTAACCCCAACTGAACTGGACCAATTTCAATTTTGACCCAACCCATAACGCAATTCAAATGACCCTACCCAGTTTCCCATCTACCCTCTTAAATCTAGGCTGTTGATCATTCAGATCAGTGGCCATTATTTACCCTTCCATAATTAAACCTAAATGACTACCCTAATCTCCGTCATTCTCACCTAACCCGCCTCCTTGAAACCCTTCGTCTCTCAAAACACTCTCAAGCTCTCTGAAACTCTAGCCATCTCCCACCTTATTCTACCATGTTTCCCCCAGAATCCATGGCTTCTCAGGCCATGGATGGCCTGTACTCACTCCACTCCACCACTCAACATTGGATGTTCGATGTTTTAAGGCCCGACTTTGATGGCTCTCTTCAGATCCTTCTCAGATCAGTAGATCTATGGCTTCTCCGACCATTATTCCGGCGTGTTCAAGCAATATGAGCCTTTTCGACTCAGGGTCTGACTTTCCTCAAGACCTTTCTCATTTCTAGGCTTTTCTCTTAAACCCTAAGCCGTCCGAGGTTCTTTACTTGCTTATTTTCTTAGATCTAGAATATGTATGTGGTCTACTGAACTTTTTAAAGGTTTTCCCCAAATTCTCTTTTCAAAATTGTTTAATTTCGATTTAGGATTTCTAAAAGGTTTCTTCAAAATATCTTTCTGATTCTTTCTGTTCTTTCTCTATGTGTGTTTGTCTGTGTTATGCTCGTATGACTTCTTTTACTATGCACGTACTGTTATTCTACTTTCTTTTCTCCTGTACTAACAAGTTAATCCGTGTTATGTTTTTCTTACTCTTCTACTATATGTGTTTGCTGTGAATTCTTTGATGTTGTTTGCTTTACTGGACTATGTTTGTGTTCTTACTAAGCATGATTCATCTGTTTTTACCTAAGTTTGTATCACTTTTTCTTTTTTCCTGTACTAACAAGTTAATCCGTGTTGTGTTTTTACCTAACTTGTTTAAACTGGTATGTCTTAATTTTGATTTCAGCACCATCCCTATGTGTTTACTTTACAATTGCTACACTCCTGTCTACTTTGATGTTCATGTTCTATACTGAATACGCTACTCTCCCTTTGCATCTGCTGTTTGTTATGAATTCCTTATACCCTCACTCCCTTCTATGTGTTTGAGTTAAGGTTCATGGACTGACAACATCCAAATTGCTGCTTAGGTCTGAACCTGATCCTCAATGGATCCCAAATCTCAAAATTTGTCTGATAGGCTAGTCAGGGGTGTGTCAGCACTCCTAATTGCTGAGCATGACCACCAGCCTGCCATGGCTCTCCCTGATTCCCCCCTGTGCACTTACACTTACTCTTAGACTCTAAGTTCTGCCCCTCTCTTATGATCCTTGCTTTGGGACCTTAAGTTCCCTCTGAACTTGGACATCTGAGGGCTGGCATTTCCACACTGCACTATGCTCTTAATTCTGCAATGTGTTTGGGATGTAAGCTACCCGGAGTCCACTTGAGGCTCTTAGGGAACTTTGACACATCCCAAATGAGGGAAAGGCTTTAGAAATCTGGTCCTGGAAGTTGGTTCATCTCATATTGCTAGACCTTGAGTCTGAATTAGGCTCATTGGTTATAGCTTAAATTTCTGATGTAATTTTACTTTTCTTGATTCATTCTGGTCTGTAATATGTTGTAATAACTTATGGGGTTCTAGTGAAAAGGGGAGGGTCATTTATGTATGCAAAGGATAGACAACATGCTCATAGGCGTTACTATTTACAAGCTCTACACTGATACATATCATGTAGAAATCCTGCCTATAAATTCTCTGCACTCATGCACGTCATATAGAAATCCTGCCTATAGTTTCTGCACTTACGCATATCATGTAGAGATCCTGCCTATAAGTTTTCTACACTCATGCACGTTATATAGAAATCCTGCCTATAGTTTCTGCAGTTATGCACATCATGTAGAAATCCTGCCTATAGGTTTCTACACTTCTGCATATAGAAATCATGACTATAGGTGTCCTGCACTTCTGCATTTTTATCTATCATTAGGCAAACGGTCATAGGTTAAAACAATAATCAACTTCCTTCTAGATACCATGTCTATAGGACTCCCTGCACTTTCATAATAGTCTTAAAACCAACAACGCCTAGAAATCATGCCTATAGGACTAACCCTTTGAATCTGATTTGCTTAATTCATCTACGAGTTTAAAATCAGATGCAATGTTATCTAATATCTGCAGATCTTATGTTTTTTGTATAATCAATAAGCCTTCTTTAAAATCAGAGTAAGCATTGTTAGATACCATGCCTATAAGCTTCACCTAGGCACACCAATAGATAATTGATTAACTGCATCAGTCTTTGATACATTACAACTAGGGAAGGCTAATTCGGACTCCTCATCTGAGAAACATGTGATGAATCACCCTACCATAACGCTTTAAATTCAGACCATAACCAGTATTTGTAAGTCATGCTAAACAATTTGTTTCTTTAAATGAGGAGGCCCGTTTGAGCCCTTTAAACTGTTATGTGTTCTCCCCATACCTTCCTTTTATGTTTTGATTGTCGCCCTAGAATTTTATTCTTTTAAAACTCTGAAAAGCCAAATCTCCCTTCCCTTTAGGACTAGTAGTCCTAAATTTCTCCGGAACTGATAGGATTGGGGCGGGTACTAGCATGCAATAAGTAAAGATACTATTCCGCGCTTAATACCTTAACGGGGTGGGAAAGGGTAGATATGGATATGATGACCAGTGCGCTAATACCACGTGTAACCCCTCTTTTGAGGAGTGATTACCGGGTATTGCGTTGGCGTGATCCATATTATTTGTAAACCTAGGACCCCCTTTCTTTTTAACTTGTTTTATTGTCCGAACTATTTCCTTAAAATTTCTGCTTTCTTTATTCTCTTCAAACTTTCAATTTGCTTGCAATAATATGTGAACCCCTTCCTACTTGAGCCCTTAATTGTTCATTTGATTATGTGAAGTCACAATTGTAACATGGCCGGGAACCACACTAGTGGATCTTGAGGGGTGCCTAACACCTTCCCCTCGAGATAATTTCTAGCCCTTACCCAAACTCTGGTTCTTCAAACTTAATCCTTTCTTAGTGTCCTAATGCACTTAATCATTAGGTGGCGACTCTTCATGTTCCAAAACCCAATTCCCAAAAGGGAACAAGTCGTCCTCCCAAATGTCACAAGCCCAATTTCGCGAGAAAAAAAGGGCACGACAAGAGTCATTAACCAAAACATATTAGCCCTTCAAGCTACTGAAAGTCATTTTCAGGCCCTTCAGCTATTTCTATATTCAGCTGATGGCCTCGTTCCTTTATCTGTCTCAGGCTTCCATAATATGTTACCACATTGTTAAAGCTGTAGTCTTTCAAATGAAAGATTCATAAAATTCATAATGAGAACAAAGCCTCTATTTGCAGGAAAAAATTTGCGATTACACTTACCCCAGTATACATGTAAGATATCAGAAATAGGATATTTATATTCTCCTAGGCACCCTTTCTATTCAGTAAATCAAGTTGTAAATTATTGGCAATTTTTCTTCAAGTTTCTTTAATGGAAAATCTCTTAAAGCCAAGAAGTAAAAATGCATTGATTCACCCACATGAAAAGAAAGAAATTATAAATTGCTAACGAAGCATAAGCTGCCATGGCTATTAATTTAACTCCTCATTTACCAAACTTATAGAAACAAATAAACATACACCACCAAGCATTTGTTGTGTGGTGATAGAATTGTATTATCTCAAAACAAAACAAAAAATGACAGATCATTTAGAGAAACCGTAAGAAAGATAGTTACAATTAATTTTCCTCTATACAAGAAGCAACAATCTGTAAAACTGAAATATTTGTAGCACAAGAAGTACTAACAGTAATCGCTAATTGAATACTAAGATCCCACAAGAACTACATATTAAGAGTATGTACTTCAATTTTACAAGTCATAAGAATTTTAAACAACATTAACTCACTCTTTCTTGTATAAATAATCTCCATCTATTTGCAACAAGAAGTAGACATCTTTCCCATCATGCAAAGCCTAATTAAGAGCTAAATAGAGAACCCTAGGTTCAGAAAAAAAGTATGAGAAATGAACAACTTAAACTGGAATCCTAGGTTTTGTAAAATCAGAAAAGGGAGAAATTAAAGAAAGGGGGAGCGGTAGAGAGAGAGAGAGAGAGAGCTTACCGATTTTGCATGAGCTTAGTAGCTCATCGGCAAAAATGGGGAATTAAGTGTGCTCGATTGGCGAAGATAATGAGAGAGAAAGAGAAGAATATTGAGAGTGAAAAATTGATGAAAAATAAGGGGTATACCTAATGTAATAGAAAATACTTTCCCACTGATTCACTAGGTACTTTTGTGGGAATTGTCTTATATAAATTCAATTTATTTGGTGAAATAATTTTTAAACTCACGGGTTTAGATCAAATATAAGAATTTGAAATTTTGAGCTTCCCACTGTATCAGTGGGAATATTAAAATAATTGTTTATCTTAGGTTCCCACCGTTTCACTGGGTAGATTTTAATAATTTTATTTTTAGTGACATACCCAGTGATTCGGTGGGAAACAAATTACGCGTTTTTTTTGCGCCAACTAGTTCCCACTTATAGTCTGTGGGAACGTTTTTAAAAAAAAGGTAAAAGAAAACTTTTTCATTTCCCACTGAATATTTTTTACATTTCAGTGGGAACTGCCACTGATAAAATATCTGTGGGAAATTTCCCTAGGAAATTTGCATTTTTCTAGTAGTGCATCTAGTTGAAAAAAGGCCATTTCTTTTTGACTGCTACAACAATAAGAGTCTTAACAGTAGACATTTTCACAACATTAGAGAAAGTTTCATGAAAATCAACCCCCTCAACCTAAGTATCACCCCTAACCACCAGCCTAGCTTTGTACCTCTCAATGGTGTCATTAGCTTTATATTTAACCTTGTACACCCATTTGCAGCCTATGGGTTTCTTATCATGGGGTAATTCAATAATTTCCCAAGTTTGATTTTCTTGCATGTTGCACAACCCCCTTTTTGCTCGTGCCTAGAACAGTAGACTTTACTGGTACTGCTTGTGCCCGACCCAAATCACTGTAAAAATTATCTGAATTAGTGACTTTATTACTACAACTTAGTTTTGTCTTTTTATTGACAGAGTACAATGCAACATCGTCTTGTTTCACTAATGTTAATCTTGAATCTTGAGTTTTCACGATCCTCTTCAATTGCGTCTATTCTGGTCATCAAATCTTTCAAAGCTCGTTAACTTTTTTCATCATCGTGTTTCAATAGTTATGCATTTATGTAATGTGATTGCTAATAACTTTATGTCAAAAAAGCTAAGCACCCACAAACTTAAATTCCTAGATCCGCCACTGAATACTGGGTTATTGTTGTTGTGCATGTATCATACGAAAACTAAACAAGTGGCTAAAATACACCTCAAACTTTGACTAAAGCAAAGTCTTACAAGAGTGTGCTACATATATAATAGCATCTGATGACAAACACATTTTTTCTAAACAGTAGCAATTGGAAAGAAAACCGATACAGAAGATCCATTAAGCCAAAACTTTCCAGAGGGTACGTAATGCACACCATTCTCTCGAACGCTAATCAGTCTCTCAAAATCTTTCAAAACTTGCACATCGTCATTAAATTCAACTGTCTTTACCATCTTTTCTATAGCATTCCTTTCAGCTTCTCTACATTTCTGCAACTTTAACTTCTTTGCCGCTTCAATCCTTTCTGCAACCGTTTGATCTTGCAACTTTAACTTTGCCTCTTGTTCAATCCTGGTTTTCTCGTCACATTGCTGCAAAACCCCATTTCTGCTCGTACCTTGGACAACCTTCTTTTTTGGTAGTGCTAGTGCCTGACCCAAATCGCTATCGGAAAATTTGTTTGACTCATCAACTTTAGTACTACAACTTAGTTTTGGTTTTCTATTGGCAGAGCACAACGCACCGTTGTTTTGTTTTACTGATGTTGATCTTGAATCTTGAGTTTTCACGATCCTCTTCAATTTGCGAGTACTTTGATCATCAAACCTATCAAAGCTCTGCGTTGTCCGAACTCCTGTTGCAAGATTTAAATTCTGTTCGGAAGGCATCGATTTCTTGTCGCAACAACTGATCACGTCTTTAGTGTATTTTCTTTTTCTACTATTCAAAAGGGAATGGGTAATGGGCATATTCTGCCTTCTCATAGCCATTGGCATTGGCATAGTACTACTGCAAAGTTTTACTGGTGGAGTGTAGGGAAAAGGCAATGGAAATTAATATAATTTGTGAATCGAAACCCTAAACATATGCTAAACAACTAGAGATGAAGTATTATATAGAGTTGTTGGCCTTTTCCGAATAAATTTAGGAAACCAAAACAGTATAGCCTTTTTTGTTACACGCGGAGGAGCGGTTAAACTTAGAAGTTCTTGGGACTAAAGTTATATGCTTCATTTGTTTCCTAATTTTGTTTTCCCAGGTAATTCCACGCGCCAATCTTTAGTTAAGAATGTAATAATGTAAATGTAGACTAATTTCTTGGGAGAAAAGAAAACAGTTAGTTGATTTTAGTAAAGGAAATTTTTATATACGAGTAATATTTTTAGATTAAAATAAAAAATTCACGCCCAATGGCCATGGAAATTTAGTAGCTAAAGCAATAAATTTATCGTATAAATATAACATAACATATCAAGTCCAAGAAAATCCATTTTCATCAAAAATAATAAATTTATAGTGCTAGATTCGAAATTGAGAAAAATTTCTTATTCCAATGCCAAAGTTAAAAGAAAGGGGTCAAAATACAAAATCGACCAGTTGGCAGAAACTAATTGCATTTGCTAGCAAAAAAGATATATAAAATATGCATATTATAGGTATATAATACACATATAAAGGAAACATGAAGCACATAACAAAAGAAGAATATATTAATTAAGATACGGTATAAAGTGGATGATTTCTTTTTCTAATCGGTATTAAAGGATGTCTTTAGGGAGTTACTTAAATTGATTAGCAGAGTGCTAGCTGTAGCATAATTTTAGCAATTGAAAAAGCCTTTTTTTATAGGTCACAGTTTCGAGCCGTGGAATCAGTCACTAATGCATTAGGAGAGGCCGCCTATATCACACCTCCTTGGGGTGCGTTGAGTTTAATATTTGTACTGATGTGGGCTAGTTAGTGTAGTTAGTGTATTTGGGCTTGGCCCACGTTTTTATTTATAGCTTTAGTGGACTGAATCGGGTCATATAAATATAGTGGCCCACATTCTATTTTCTACAGAAGTAACATTTTATTTTACAAAAAAAGATGAGAAATAAAGCTCTGCTCGTTCTCTCTCTTTCTATATGAAACTTCAAGCCCTAGTTATTATTTTTTCTCAAAATCCATGTCGATTCCAGCTTGTAACATGGTATTAGAGTTGGATTATGGTAAAGCTCGTCCTTGGCTATCGTCTGATGTTACCCATGTAACTTCTCGCCGGAGTTTTGTTTGAGTTCTCTCATCAAAGGCATTTTTTGATTTCTAGGGTTTCGGCGTTTGATTCTTCAAGTTTTTTCATTTGTTCGTTGTTGACTGGGCTTATCCGTCTGATTCCTACAAGCGATTGGGACGGTACAGACTTTTCAGCTGGACTCTCAATCGAATACTTCACATGTAATATTATACTAGGTATGTTGTTATTGCTGTTATCTTATAAACTACATTTAGTAGAAAAACTATGATCAGTAATATTAATAGCACTTAACCAAGTCGATGGCCCAGACTGGTATACATTGTCATGCGCACATCAAGTTTTGGACACGATCTATGGGCAGGAATGTTGTACTATGGCAAGAAGGTCAAATGCAGATTCACTTATCAGCACCACAGGGATCAAAACACATAAAGAAACAGGCCCAAAAGATAGTGAATAATATGGAAATGGAGCTCAAATGTGGCACCTTAGAGCTGATATCGACATGGCAATCCACAGGCAATTTGTGGTCAAAATTTGCGGACAAAACTACAGCATATGGGGATGGGATCTCAGCAACTCAATATACAATAACATATCAAAAACACACTCAAGGGAAGGAATCAACAAAAGTGAAGAGGAAGATAATAAAAAAAGAGAACAAAAACGAGGCGAGCGGGCAACTAGGTGCAGAAACTATGAAACTCTTATACTGGAGCTTTTGGAGCTTTTGGTTTAAGGAATGCATGAGCAACCGGAACAACAATGAAGAAATAATAGGAGTTTTATACCATCAAGGAGAAGCAGAGCATATCATGATCGAAGGAGTTTTGATAATTTTTAATAAATGCACTAGTTTTAGTAATTACATCTTAAGGAATTGTGATAGTCTTCTTCATGTGATACCAATGTTGAGTATTCTACTCAATAATGGTAATAGGCGCTATGTAATTCTCAAATTTCATTACTTTCATTTTGTAAGACCTCCGGACAAACTATGTTTTGATTTTAGTATTATATATATATAAAATTAGCCCTAGGCACTTGCCTAGTGGAAAAAAAAATAAAAAATAGCACTTAACCAACAATATTGGCCACTTGGACAGCTCTACAAACATGTTTGCTTTGTAATTATTATTTTAGTTAAGTATCTTGTTTATCAAAAAAAAAAAAAAGATAAGACATACTTAAAGATGTCTAGATAATAAAAACTTTTGGATCCAACTTGTTCAATAAAAAAAATTAAGAAAGCATACAAGAGGAGAGCAAACAGGAAGAATTCATTTTCTTATTTGCTAAAAAAAAAAAGTAGAATACGATGACTAAATCATTGATCATTGAATTATTTAGTACATTTTAATAAAAATTCCTCAATATTTTTATCAGATGTTCCACCTTCATTAACAGCTTCCTTGGCCAACTCCTTCCATTTAAGGGCATTTTTCTTCAATTCTTTCCCTTTATCTCCTTATATTACTATCCTTACACATTTCTCAATTTCTTCTCTTCCAACAAGTCCTTTCTCATTAACATTAACTCTCAACCCTTTCTCATCTTGTAGTAATTTAGCATTCGTTGTTTGATCAGTCCATTGTGGCATTATAATCATTGGCACTCCAAGACTCAAAGCTTCAGTCATTGAATTCCACCCGTCATGTGAGAAAAAACACCCAATTGCCTTATTAGATAAGACTTTTAGTTAGGGGTGTACATGGACCGGGTTGGTTCAGTTTTTATCAAAACCAAACCAAACCAACTATATCGGTTTCGATTGATTAGGATTTTTATTTTTTTGGTTTTTCGTTACTTTAATATTATTTCAATCTTACTTTCTTAATTTTTTTTATAAGTAAATATATGTTTAGTAAAAATATAAAAAAAATTGACAAACATAATATTTATTAAAATATTCTTATGAGAGAATTGTCTTAGTAACACATACTAGTTATTTTTTTAGTCGTCTGACAATAATATTTCGTTGATGTACACTTTCAAGGTTAACCGAATTTAGTAATTAAACATAAAATCATATGATACCTAAATAATAATAATCACTTCACATTCGAAAAATATATAACAATTTAGTTGATCTTAACATATGATATGAATATGGAAAAACAAAGAGATTGACGCATTTCAGTAACACTTGATGAGAAAGTGATCATACAACCCATTATTTAAGGTTAATAAATATGGAGCACTTAATATACTATTAAATATTATATCCCGCAAGATAATCCCAAATATTTCTAGATATCTTTTAAAGAAAATTCTATAGAAAGTCTTAAAAATGTATATAAAATTATAATCTATATATTTATATGTCGGTTTGGTTCGGGGTTTTTTACTCAATACCAAACCAAATCAAACCAAACCTAGTCGGGTTTTTTAATCGATTTGGTTTGACTTTTCGGTTTGGTGAGGTTTTCTGGTTCGATTTGTACACCCCTACTTTTAGTTGTGGACTCCAATTTATCACTAATCCTTTCTCAATGAAATTTTTGGGTATTTTTGCTTCATCAAATGTCTTAACTGTTGGGATATATACTATTAAACATGGGTTTGGCTTAGATATAGTATTTATTATGAAACAATTATTTATTCAGTTTTAAATAGATCATATATTAGTCTATGTCTTTTGCTTATATAGTAGATGATTTAGTGTATAGAGTTTAGCTTATACACGGAAGATTAAATCATCGGTTCTTATAAGTATAAAGTTTGAGTTCACAATCTAATGATGGAATTGGACAAACCATCAGGAATGATTGTAGCACAAGATTAAATATATTTTATCTTGATTATGAGAATGATTTAATTCCAACTTCTTGTGCTAGTATATTTTGTAAGTATTGAACGAACCAAGTAGAGATGAGTATTTTATACTGACTTAATAAAATAAACTCTCTAGCCATTAAATGTACTTATACTCTTAATCTTGATATAATTATTACTAGTTGTGTACATTATTATTATTTTGATTTATTAAAAGGCGAGAGTCTTTCGTGGGTCAATATGCCTGGTAAATTGGATAATAATAATGTACATTGGCGAAATAATAGTTAGTTGATAGAATCCATGTCTCGGTTTAGAGATTGATGATACACCTTTATGAAAGCTTATAAGTTTTCATGTGTAAACCCGACCGGTGAATTTTGTATCCGACACATGAAATAAGTTATGCGAAAGTCTAAAGGAAATAATCAATAAATTAAATCGTCAATAATTTAATTTAATTGATTAGTATATGAATCTTAACATCGGGAGTTAAATAAGATTTAATGGATGAATTTCGAAATTGAATAAGGAGTGCAATTACGAATATTTAGTGGAATAATTCATAATTAATTATGGTGGATATTAATTTCGAAAATTACAAATTAATTTCATAATTGGAAGCCTTGTTAATTAAATTCTATGGTCCCTACTCTGCCTAAATAATAAAGAAATAAAGGAATCCTTTTTCTGGTGGAAAAGAAAACCCAACAGGTTTTGGAAAAGGGTTTTAACCCTTAAAACTTGTGCTATAAATACATAAGGTTTTCCACCTAGAGGAAGGAGCATATGTTGGTCGAATTTCAGCCCTTTTTCCTTAGAAAATTTCGCCCACATGAAATTGCTATTTTCGGGTATTATTTGGGTAACATAGTAGAAGACCGTGGAACGTTCGGGGACCGTGATCCTGCGAGTAGTGGAGAATTTATTGAGTTGATGTGGAATTGAAAGCTCACGTGATAAAGGAGCTTTGTTCACGCTTCAAGAGATAACCCGTGAAATCCCATTTATGCTAGTTGTCTAGATTACATGTGATTTTGATATTGGGATTGCTTCCGCTGCATATTATAATCCATCAATTGGTATCAGAGCCCACTCACATCTAATTAGATAACTAGGTTTTTCTTGAAACAAGAATAACGTGTTTATCTGTATTTTTGAATTACATGTACATGTGGTTTTCGAAAAAATTATACTGTTGTTTTATGAATTAACTGTGCAAAATTTTTGGATTATTCTTGTAATCATGAGATATCTATTTTCTTATTGATATTTTATTGAGATTATCTAATTTTTTTGGGATAAACCCTAGAAAAAAGCAAAACCTGATTTTGACCGAATAACTAGTATTTTCGGAGGTATTGAGCTAGAATTTGGTGTGTCCATCGAAAACGATGTGGTGAGAAAAACTACCTGCTTTGGAAGTGAATCATGGTATTTTTCATCTTTTTAAGGTCGTTTGGATTGTGTTTTGGACGTTTTTCTATTTTCTGGAAATTATTTCTTAATAATTTTAATTCGTTTTTAATTCAATGGTAGTGGGGGTGACTCCCCATGGTCTCCATAATTAAATACTGATGATATAATAGGTTTACACATTGGCTATTAGTAAATAGACGTGTTGTATTAAATTTCATAATAGAGGTGTAGGATTTTATTGACTAGGTTTTACACGGTATAATTGATATTGTGTGATGATATAATTACATTGTAAGAAAGTGAAATCCTCTATTTGATATCCTGGATGACTAATGATTGTAGCGTTTGGCATATCTGTGCATAAAAAATTTCTCAAATTTTAGTTTATATTTTCATGCCCTACGTGATTACTAGTTTTGGATTTTCGATGAAGAATTTTGTTCTCTGATTGGAGGTTCTAATTAAGTGAAATATGACGGTATTTTGCATGAGTTTTATATTGTTGGTATGGATTTTAAGCTATGGTCCATATTCTGCCATAAAATAATTTTATGAGCTACATATATATTCACTTATAAATTGAGAATTTTATGAGTAATAAATAGTTGCTACTGAAGTGGTTTGTTTATTTGAACTCATGAAAAATTCTTAGTAAATTTGTACATGTGAAATTATGTCTATTTATAGATTGAGCATTATGATTAATAAGTAGGATCCACAAAATGGTCTATTTATTTGAGTCATTGAAATATGCTTAATATACCATGTGAAAATTATCCTTGAGAAATCTACATTAATGGTGGAGGTTCTTAACTAGAAAAAGAATTTTATCTTTGGGTACTAGTAAAACTAACTCCACCCATGAGAAGAGATATTGGGATTTTCACCGAACGGGAGAAAATATAATATCTTAGGTTCTTGTATATTTAATATAAAGATAATTTATTGCAAAAGGAGATATTATGTATCCTAGAAATAGGAAGAACATAATATATGCCTTGAGCTCATAGTATAATTATAAGGAGAATGCAAATCAATGTCATAATTATTTTAACTCATGAAACTGCTTAAAACGGTTATTCTTCGAGTTTGGTTACAGGCTGGTGGTCATGAATTTGACGAACTTTGATTAACCTGAAACGTGGTCGGTTCATTGAAAACGATCAAGTGAGGAAAACTCACTGCTATGCAGTGAATCATGTTGTTTCTTGGTATTTTGAGGTCGTTTAGATGGGTTTTCAAGCAGTTTATTAAATTAAATTTGTTATAAATACGAAAAACTATTCTTTATATATCGGCTATATTTGTGTTAAATATGAAACTTGAGGATTTAGCTTGATATGATATATATCAAAGAATGCAAAGCACATGAATTTAATCCTAAATACGCCAAAAATATTTATTCGAATTTGGTCTAGTTTTGGCGATCGTGAATTTCACGATCTCCGAATGACCTGAAATTCGGTAGGATCATCGGGAACAATCATTTAAGAAGAACTCACTGCTATTGTCACGACCCTAAACCCGGATCCGGTCGTGATGGTGCATCTCGTGAAGACAAGGCCAGCCGACACACTCCCAAATCATTTTAAGCAGTTAAAATACTACAAATAAGTCTTTAACATAATAATAAAAATCCCAAAATAAGGTGAATAATACAGTTTGTGGAATAGACATAGCCCGACATCGGGGTGTCACCAGTCATGAGCATCTATCAAAAAAATTACAAGTCTTAAAGAGTCTACTCAATTATTACATAACTAAAACAGGAGAAAATAAGATAGAGTGAGAAGCACTGGGCTGCGAATGCCGAGCAACTACCTAGTGAATCTCCTGAGTCTACTGGAAGCTCTCAACCCTCGCAAGTAGGACCTGAAGCGCCTGAATCTGCACATTGGGTGCAGGGAGTAAAGCGAGTACTCCAACTCAGTGAGTAATAATAATAAATGTAAACTGAGCAATAAGAAATCATGTAAGGGCACATTACAGGCTATAAAGAAGCAGTAAAAACAAGTAAAACAATGAAACAGTGAAAATATGTAAAGTCACTTTAGTTCAGTTTAAGTTTCTTTAGAATGTATTTTTAACAGTTAAGCAAGTAAATGACAAGCAATTAGAAAAGATAAACACATAAAGAACCGCCCCTCGGGCACAATACCAACAGAATCAGCCCCTCGGGCAACACATGGAACAACACCAGCCCTCGGGATGTATCTCAAATCACAATGGGTACCCGCGTTCACTTTGGGGTGTGCAGACTCCTGGAGGGGCCTCTTACGGCCCAAGCGCAATATCAAGCCATCTCGTGGCATAATCAATAGGCTCTTGGCCTCATATCAAGCCACCCCGTGGCGTACAACTCAGGCCCTCGGCCTCATAATCATAATTAGTGTATCCTCACAATACAGGTCGACCTTACTCAGTCAGAATCTCATAAGCCACTCAGCAACAATAAAACATGATGCTCAACCCAATTTATCATTTAAAATATCATTTAATACTTAAAACAGAGTAAACATAGCTGAGTTATGAAAACAGTAGAATATAGCATGACTGAGTACAAGTATAAGGTCAAAACAGTGAGGAAATATCAGTAAAGATCCCATAAGGGTAGAATATAGCATGACTAGTAGTGCTAGTGCCTGACCCAAATCACTATTGAAAAACCTGTCTGAATCATCAATTTTAGTACTACAACTTCATTTTGGTTTTCTATTGGCAGAGCAAAACGCAATGTTTTCTTGTTTTACTGATGTTGATCTTAAATCTTGAGTTTTCACAATCCTCTTCAATTTGCGAGTACTCTGATCATCAAACCTATCAAGGCTCTGCATTGTACGAACTCCTGTTGCAAATTTTGAATTCTTTTCGGAAGGCATCGATTTCTTGTCGCAACAACTGATCACGTCTTTGTTGGGGTTGAAGTGTGGTAGTGTGAATGGGAAATGAGGAAAGAAGGTGAAAAGGCAACTTTGGCTTTTGCACTTTGTCCCTCATTGGTTAAAGACAAGTATTTTGTTGGGTTTAAATATAGAAGCACTTCTTTAAGCTCTTAAAAGGAGCTAAGAGGAAGGGGCCTCGCGCCATCGCCGTCGTCGCTCGCTCGGTCGGCTTCAGCTTCGGTCAATTGATATGATTGATTGAATTAATTTTTTGGACCAATAAAATAAAATTAATTAATTAAATATTAATATTTTATATTAATATTTTGAGTGACCGTTATTTGTAACGGTAAATTAATTAATTTTCGTCTTTAATTTTATTTAAATATTCTTACGTTAAACAGCCACCAGAGAGGCTAAATTTCACAAATAGCCACCTGCACTGTGAACAACCACTTTCACACCCTTTCAATCCAGAAATTCGTTGGCTATAAATAAGCAATTATTCCTTCAGAATTTTTCATCCTAAAATCTTCTGCTTCATCTCCTTCTTCTTTCTGCATCAGTACTTTCAAAACAAAGTAAGTCGGTCGTGTGATTTACACAATTATTTTGAGTTCGCTGATAACTTAGTGGTTTGAAGTGTCGTTACCGCTAAGTTGAAAGTTCTGTTCTATCCCGGGAAGAATTTATCCCTGAACCTTGGGAAACAGTGAGGGAATAAGATTCTTTAAGGACACACAAGGAATTTGTGGGCTCGGGACATAATACTGCTAATTTCTGTTCATTTATTTATTTTTCCTGTTTTAGTCACTTATAAACTCAGAATAACTAACAAGCTTAAAGAATCTTATTTATATATATATATCCTTGCTGTTCTGATTTTTAAAGTGACCGAGGAGACTAAAACCTTCGTGGTTTTCTACTCCTAATCAATTTGAAGAATAATCTCTTCATTGTGTTAAAATCAGTTTGAAGAACAATCTCTTCACTGTGTTGTCTTGGGTTGAAGGATTTACTGAATCTGTTTGTGTCATATTGACATAAATGACTAACGGAGAGGAACAAATTGATCCTGCTGTGACTGTTACTTCTAACACAGTTTCGGCGATGCCAGGTCCTATCTGTCCTACTGCACCTGCAATGGCTATGCCACCAGCGGAAAAGCCGAGGAAATTTTCTGGTGTTGACTTTAAGAGATGGCAGCAAAAGATGTTCTTTTATCAGACCACTCTAAGTCTGCAAAGGTTCATTCAAGAGGATGTTCCAGTCGTGCCTGAAGGAACCCCTGAAAACGAGTGCTTCCTTGTTACTGAGGCTTGGAAGCACTCTGATTTTCTGTGCAAAAATTACATTTCAAGTGGACTGGAAGATAGCCTGTACAACGTTTATAGCGTCATGAAAACATCAAAAGAATTATGGAATGCTCTTGAAAAGAAGTACAAGACTGAAGATGTTGGACTAAAGAAGTTTGTGGCCGCCAAATTTCTGGATTTCAAAATGATTAACGGTAAATCTATCATAGCGCAAGTCCAAGAATTGCAAGTTATTGTTCATGACCTCCTTGCTGGAGGTATGAAACGAGTCAATATTTTTATTCAAGATATTAATTATTGTACTAATTATAAATATATGATTAAAGGTATGGCCATAAATGAAGCGTTTCAAGTTGCGGCATTTATTGAAAAGTTGCCTCCACTGTGGAAGGACTTTAAGAATTACTTGAAATACAAGCGTAAGGAGATGGCGCTTGAAGACCTTATTGTTCGTCTACGGATTGAAGAGGACAACAAGGCTGCTGAGAAGAAATCTCGTGGAAGTTAAACAATAATGGGTGCAAATATTGTTGAGGAAGCTTCAACGAGTAAAAAGAGAAATAAGCCATCTGGATCAAAGAATTATCCAAGCAAGAAGAGGTTTAAAGGTAATTGCCACAATTGTGGAAAGGTTGGACACAAGGCTACTGAATGTCGTGCACCAAAGAAGGACAAGAAGAAAAGTCAAGCAAACATGATTGAGAAGAATGATGAAATGGACGACCTATGTGCCATGTTTTCAGAAGGGAACCTAGTCGGAAATCCTAGAGAATGGTGGATTGATTCAGGAGCAACTCGACATGTTTGTACTAACAAGGAGTTATTTACTTCTTATGCTCCCGCTGGACCCAACGAGATAGTGTTTATGGCAAACTCCGCTACTGCAAAAATTGAAGGAACAGGCAAGGTGGCTTTGAAGATGACTTCGGGAAAGATTGTGACTCTAAAAGATGTTCTTCATGTTCCTGAAATACGGAAGAATTTAGTCTTGATATCACTTCTAGTCAAGAATGGCTTTAAGTATGTTTTTAGTAAGAATGAAATGTATGCAGGAAAAAGTTACCTGACTGAGGGCCTTTTTAAACTCAATGTAATTTCCATTGATATGAATAAAATTTCAGTTTCTTCTTACTTGCATGAGTCAAATAATTTTTGGAATGAACGTTTAGGCCACGACAACTTCAAAACTTTGCGAAAAATGATTAATTTAGAAGTATTACCTAAGTTTGAATGCAATAACTCGAAATATCAAATATGTGTGAAATCAAAGTATGTTAAGCATCCTTATAAGTCAGTTGAAAGGAATTCAAATCCTTTAGATATAATTCACACGGATATTTGCGACATGAAGTCAATACCATCTCACAGTGGGAAAAAGTATTTCATAACTTTCATTGACGACAATACTAGATATTGCTATATTTACTTACTTAATAGTAAAGATGAAACAATAGATGCATTCAAGCAATACAAAAATGAAGTTGAAGCGCAATTAAACAAAAAGATCAAAATGATAAGAAGTGATAGAGGCGACGAATATGAATCTCCTTTTGAAGAAATATGTTTGGAAAATGGCATTATTCACCAAACAACTACCCCTTACTTACTGAAATCTAATTGAATTGCGGAAAGAAAGAATAGAACGTTAAAAGAGATGATGAACGCCTTATTAATAAGTTCTGGTTTACCTTAGAACTTGTGGGGGGAAGCTATTCCTACAGCTAATCGAATACTGAATCGAGTTCCCCATAGCAAAAACAATCCATTCCATATAAAAATTGGAAAGGAAGGAAACCCAACTTAAAATATTTTAAAGTGTGGGGGTGTTTGGCTAAAGTGCAAGTTCCTAAACCAAAAAGGGTAAATATTGGACCAAAAACTGTTGATTGCGTTTTCGTAGGATATGCAACAAATAGTAAGGCATATCAGTTTCTGGTTCATAAATCAGAAAATCCCGACATTCATATTAATACGGTAATTGAATCGGATAATGCTGAATTTCTTGAGAATATTTATCCGTATAAAATGGAATGTGAGTCGCCTAATGAAAAATCTAAGCGACCTCGGGAAGAAGCAAAGGAAAGTACGTTTGATGAGGAAAATCCAAGATGTATTAAACGTCAAAGGACAGCTACTTCCTTTGGACAAGATTTTCTGGCATTCTTATTAGAAAATGAGCCTCAAACGTTCAAAGAAGCAATGTCTTCCTCGGAAGCACAATATTGGAAAGAGGCAGTCAGTAGTGAGATAGAATCCATATTAAGTAATCATACTTGGGAATTGGTTGATCTACCTCCGAGAAATAAACCTTTGGGTTCTAAATGGATTTTCAAAAGGACAATGAAAGCTGATGGTACTATTGACAAATATATGGCAAGATTAGTTGTTAAAGGGTTTATACAATGAGAAGGTCTTGATTATTTTTACACATACTCGCCGGTAACAAGGATTATATCTATCCGGGTGTTAATAGCGTTAGCTGCCATGTATGGCCTTCAAATCCATTAGATGGATGTAAAGACGACCTTCTTAAATGGGATTTAGAAGAAGAAATCTATATGAAACAACATGAAGGGTTTGTAGTTCCCGGAAAAGAAAAGAAGGTTTGTCGACTTGTTACATCACTTTATGGACT
This sequence comes from Nicotiana sylvestris, assembly GCF_000393655.2. Classification (NCBI taxonomy): domain Eukaryota; kingdom Viridiplantae; phylum Streptophyta; class Magnoliopsida; order Solanales; family Solanaceae; genus Nicotiana; species Nicotiana sylvestris. Next base: position 13,402,113 of record NC_091059.1, read on the forward strand.
AAAACAAGCACCAAAATAATGGCATGCGAAATTTGACCAAACAATATTGTCAAATGGTTTCATGATCAATGAGTGTGACAAATGTGTTTACATTAAGAATGCTCCAAATCAAATAGTCATTGTTTGTTTATATATGGATGATATGTTGATAATGAGTAACGATATTACTAACATAAATGCTACTAAGCGTATGCTTACAAGTAAGTTTGATATGAAAGATGTAGGAGTTGCCGATTTAATTTTAGGAATTAAGATCCTATAGACTCCTCAAGGTCTATCTTTGTCTCAATCTCGTTATATTAAAATGGTTCTTGAAAAGTTCAAATGTTTGAACTTTAAAGAAGCAAAAACGCCAATTGATTTAAACCATATTCTTGTAAAGAATAAAGGTGAAAGCAAATCTCAATTGGAATATGCTCGAGTGTTGGGAAGTTTGATGTACATTATGAATTGTACACGACCGGATATAGCTTGTGCAATAAGTAAGCTTAGTCGATACACAAGTAATCCCAACCATGCTCATTGGATAGCAATGAAACGAGTTTTGGGATATTTGAAATACTCAAGACTATGCATTGCATCACAATAATTATCCCGCAGTTATTGAGGGATATAATGATGCAAATTGGATCACCAGATCAACGGAAACAAAATCCACAAGTGGATATGTTTTTACCATTGGTGGAGGAGTAGTGTCTTGGAAGTCGTCCAAACAGACATGCATCGCTCGCTCTACAATGGAGTCTGAGTTTATAGCTTTAGACAAGGCCGGTGAAGAAGCTGAATGGCTCCGGAATTTCTTAGAAGACATTCCTTTTTGGCCCAAACCTTTGGCACATGTATGCATATATTGCGATAGTGAAACAACAATAGGAAGGGCTGAGAGTGTTATGTATAACGGGAAATCTCGTCACATTCGACGAAGGCATAATACCGTTAGACAACTACTCTCTAGTGGAATTATCACAATTGATTATGTAAAGTCAAAAGATAATGTATGGGATCCACTTACAAAAGGCCTACCTACAGAGGCGGTTGAGAAATAATCAAAGGGAATGGGACTATGGCCTAGGACAAGTCACCATGGCGGTAACTCTACCTAGAAGACTGGAGATCCCAAGATCTAGGTTCAAGGAGATCAAAGCAAGTCACTAGTGACGGTCCAACATTGTCAAATAAAATTTTGGTTCATTCTCGTGATGCAGACAATGTTCAGGACCAAGGATAAAGTGTTCGGACTTTTTAATGATTTCTATGTTTGATATGGGGTATATTAAATAGTGTATCTACGGGATAACACATTTAGGAATCACCTATATAAGTGCGAAGTGTAAGCCGCTTCAAAGAGAATATTGTAAGGCCAGTTCTCTACGCACTTATGAAACCAAGCGGCGTTCATGGCTAAAACGAACACAACAATGAGAACCAAAAGATGGATAAGGATTAATTGTGTAACATATGTTGTCTAGGTATATACTAAAGCTCGATGGTTCAAAGATATCAAATCTACCGATTGACCGAGTATATCTGATATATGCTCACTACGGAAAGTTCAAAGGGAAACCTACTTATCCCGATGCAATTAGTCCTTAGCTGCGAATCACACAAAACTTTTCATGCATGTTCATAATTCCCCATTCATGTGGGAGATTGTTGGGGTTGACGTGTGGTAGTGTGAATGGGAAATGAGGAAAGAAGGTGAAAAGGCAACTTTGGCTTTTGCACTTTGTCCCTTATTGGTTAAAGACAAGGATTTTGTTGGGTTTAATATAGAAGCACCTCTTTAAGCTATTAAAAGGAGCTAAGAGGAAGGGGCCTTGCGTCGTCGTCGTCGTCGCTCGCTCGGTTCGGCTTTGGCTTCGGCTTCGGTCAATTGATATAATTGATTGACTTAATTTTTTGGACCAATAAAATGAAATTAATTAATTAAATATTAATATTTTGAGTGACCGTTATTTGTAATGATAAATTAATTAATTTTCGTCTTTAATTTTATTTAAATATTCTCGCGTTAAACAGCGACCAGAGAGGCTGCATTTCACGAATAGCCACCTGCACTGTGAACAGCCACTTTCACACCCTTTCAATCCATAAATTCGTTGGCTATAAATAAGCAATCATTCCTTCAGAATTTTTCATCCTGAAATCTTCTGCTTCATCTCCTTCTTCTTTCTGCATCATTACTTTCAAAACAAAGTAAGTCGATCGTGTGATTTACACAATTATTTTGAGTTCACTGATAACTTAGTGGTTTGAAGTGCCGCTACCGCTACATTGAAAGTTCTGTTCTATCCCGGAAAGAATTTATCCGTGAACCTTGGGCAACAATGAGGGAATAAGATTCTTTAAGGACACACAAGGAATTTGTGGGCTCGGGACATAATACTGCCAATTTCTGGTCATTTATTTATTTTTCCTATTTTTTAGTCACTTATAAATTCAGAATAACTAACAGTCTTTAGTGTTTTTTTCTTTTTGTACTATTCAAAAGGGAATGGGTAATGGGCATATTTCTGCCTTCTCATAGCTAGCCATTGGCATTGGCATAATACTACTGCAAAGTTACGTTTTAACAGGGAAAAGCAACAAAAACAGGAAAAGGCAATGGAAATATAATTTGTGAATCGAAACCCTAAGCATATGCTAAACAACTAGAGATGAAGTATTATATAGAGTTGTTGGCCTTTTCCGAATAAATTTAGGAGAAGCCTTTAGGAAACCAATATCGAGGTTCTAATCGTTTCATTTCATCTAATTCTAAGAAACACGAGGACTATCTTTATAGGGTCAAAATTATATGCCCCCCATTTATAGGCTCAAGGTTTCATCCTAGGCCCGGGTCCGGGCGAGGCAAAGTTCAAATCCGGTGGACCAGACTCGAGCTCGAAGATAGAGTGCGATGCCCGGATATAGGAGTTTGAGGAATACCGAGGCCAAGTGTGCTCGACCCCGAAATAGTACTGTTATGGGTTTGTATCAGAATGAGCTAAATTCCTGCCACATCCCCAAGATCATGGCACGAATCATACAATAAGATTGTACGATTCCATACTAGGCGATTAGACAGCTGTATCAAGAATATTCCCTACTGTAAATAAAAATATTCCTTATTTAGGGTTACTCTATTATATAAAGGGGACTCAATCATTTGTAACATGATATGATCACTAAGGAAAGAATATACTCTCTACTTTTTGCCTACTGTTCGTCCGCATTGTCCTTTTGCTCTACTGCTCTTACATTACTTACCTTATTTTACCGCTATTAGTCTGTTTTGAGGTCATCGTCTCGAGCTCGCTACCGCTGAGTTACATTGGTTTGATTCACTAATCTTTTTCTTCTTTACTTCTTATTTCTTAATTATTAATTGGCATTGAACTAAATCACATATCTTTAAAACCATAAATCAAATCTAATTGTTACTCGTATTTTCGAGGTAAACAGACATATTGGAAGTAGGGAACACAATTTTTCTAACATTAATCCTAGAGTATTTTATACATGTCACTTTGCTAAACTTTCCAAAGGGTCATCATACTCGGTTGTCCAATCAGTTTTTTTTTCTCCTTATTTTTGTCCAACCAGTCTCTCAAATCTCTCAATACTTGCAAATCTTCATTAAGTACAACAGTCTTTATCATCCTTTCTAAAGCAATTCTTTCTGCTTCTCTTTGTTTCTGCAACTTTAACTTCGCCTCTTGCATAAGTACAAAGTTGTTGCTGTTTTTTCTGTATCTCTCTTGCATGTTGCACAACCCCCTTTTTGCCCGTGCCTCGAACAGTAGCCTTTACTGGTACTGCTTGTGCCCGACCCAAATCACTATAAAAATTATCTGAATTAGCGACTTTTGTACTACAACTTAGTTTTGGCTTTTTATTGACAGAGTACAATGCAACATCATCTTGTTTCACTGATGTTAGTCTTGAATCTTGAGTTTTCGCGATCCTCTTCAATTTGCATCTACTCTGGTCATCAAATCTATCAAAGCTCTTAGTATTACTTAATTCTTTCTCTAGAGAAATCAAGCCCCTTTTTTTTAATACCATTATGCATTGTCCGAAACATCTGCTCTGATGGCATTATAGTCGATTTAGTGTCGCAAATATTCTCCCTTTCTTTTGATGAATAGCCATTGGCATTGGCATATTGCAGAATTATTCTTAAGTAATATCGGTCAATTTTCACAATTCTAAACAAGTTTGGATATAAGGATTTACTTCCTATACCAAATTGATGTTTACTTTATATTTTTCTCGGAAAAAAAAATGTAACGAAGCTTAACAAAGAGTGTCTCACAAGTAGTTTGTAATATAGGTGGAGTATCTACACATAAACCAGATTTCCCAGCAAACAACAGAAGGTATGCTCTGAATGCTTCACTCTACTGTTAAGGAATTGCACCAGATTTTCTATGAGCATCTTATCTTTTTGTGCATGGTCTGAATATAAATTTTCTTTAACTCATCCATTTCATTAAAAAAAACAAAAAGCTTAGAAAATAATAGAAGCAGAATACATTAAGACACAATATAAAATACACCTCAATGTTTGACTAAAGCAAAGTCTTTACAAGAGTGTGCTACATATATAATAGCATCTGATGACAAACACATTTTTTCTAAACAGTAGCAATTGGAAAGAAAACTGATACCGAAGATCCATTAAGCCAAAACTTTCCAGAGGGTACGTAATGCTGATCATTCTCTCGAATGCTAATCAGTCTCTCAAAATCTTTCAGTACTTGCACATCATCATTAAATTCAACTGTCTTTACCATCTTTTCTATAGCATTCCTTTCAGCTTCTCTACGTTTCTGCAACTTTAACTTCTTTGCCGCTTTAATCCTTTCTGCAACCGTTTGATCTTGCAATTTTAACTTTGCCTCTTCGTCGCGTTCCCCGTTTCTGCCGGTATCTCGAACAACCTCCTTTTCTGGTAGTGCTAGTGCCTGACCCAAATCACTATTGAAAAACTTGTCTGAATCATCAACTTTAGTACTACAACTTCGTTTTGGTTTTTTATTGGCAGAGGACAATGCAATAACGTCTTGTTTTACTGACGTCGATCTTGCATCTTGAGTTTCCACGATCCTTTTCAATTTGCGAGTACTCTGATCATCAAACCTATCAAAGCTCTGCATTGTCCGAACTCCTGTTGCAAGATTTGAATTCTGTTCTGAAGGCATCGATTTCTTGTCGCAACAACTGATCACGTCTTTAGTGTATTTTCTTTTTCTACTATTCAAAAGGGAATGGGTAATGGGCATATTCTGCCTTCTCATAGCCATTGGCATTGGCATAGTACTACTGCAAAGTTTTACTGGTGGAGTGTAGGGAAAAGGCAATGGAAATTAATATAATTTGTGAATCGAAACCCTAAACATATGCTAAACAACTAGAGATGAAGTATTATATAGAGTTGTTGGCCTTTTCCGAATAAATTTAGGAAACCAAAACAGTATAGCCTTTTTTGTTACACGCGGAGGAGCGGTTAAACTTGAAGTTTTTTGTTAAACGTTATACATCATTTGTTTCCTAATTTTGTTTTCCCAGGTAATTCCACGCGCCAATCTTTAGTTAAGAATGTAATAATGTAAATAGAGACTAATTTCTTGGGAGAAGAGAAAACAGTTAGTTGATTTTAGTAAAGGAATTTTTTATATAGGAGTAATATTTTTAGATTAAATGCTGAAAATAAAAAATTCACGCCCAATGGCCATGGAACTTTATTAGCTAAAGCATTAAATTTATCGTATAAATATAACATAATATATCAAGTCCAAGAAAATCCATTTTCATCGAAAATAATAAATTTATAATGCTAGATCCGAAATTGCGAAAAATCTCTTATTCCAAATTTCCAATGCAAAAGTTAAAAGAAAGGGGGCAAAATACAAATCGACCGGTTGGCAGAAACCAATTTTATTTGCTAGCAAAAAAGATATATAAAATATGCATCTTATAGGTATATAATACACATATAAAGGAAACATGAAGCACATAACAAAAGAAGAATATATTAATTAAGATACGGTATAAAGTGGATGATTTCTTTTTCTAATCAGTATTAAAGGATGTCTTTAGGGAGTTACTTAAATTGATTAGCAGAGTGCTAGCTGTAGCATAATTTTAGCAATTGAAAAAGCCTTTTTTATAGGTCACAGTTTTGAGCCGTGGAATCAGCCACTAATGCATTAGGATAGGCCGCCTATATCACACCTCCTTGGGGTGTGTTGAGTTTAATATTTGTACCGATGTGGGCTAGTTAGTGTAGTTAGTGTATTTGGGCTTGACCCACGTTTTTATTTATAGCTTTAGTGGACTGAATCGGTTCATATAAATATAGTGGCCCACATTCTATTTCTACAGAAGTAACATTTTATTTACAAAAAAAGATGAGAAATAAAGCTCTGCTCGTTCTCTCTCTTTCTATATGAAACTTCAAGCCCTAGTAATTATTTTTCCTCAAAATCCATGTCGATTCCAGCTTATAACATGGTATTAGAGTTGGATTATGGTAAAGCTCGTCCTTGGCTATCGTCTGATGTTACCCATATAACTTCTCGCCGGAGTTTTGTTTGAGTTCTCTCATCAAAGGCATTTTCTGATTTCTAGGGTTTCGGCGTTTGATTCTTCAAGTTTTTTCATTTGTTCGTTGTTGACTAAGCTTATCCGTCTGATTCCTACAAGCGATTGGGACAGTACAGACTTTTCAGCTGGACTCTCAATCGAATACTTCACATGTGAGATTATACTAGGTATATTGTTATTGTTGTTATCTTAGAAACTACATTTAGTAGAAAAACTATGATATGTAATATTAATAGCACTTAACCAACAATATTGGCCACTTGGACAGCTCTACAAACATGTTTGCTTTGTAATTATTATTTTAGCTAAGTATCTGGTTTATCAAAAAAAATAAAAAAATAAGACATACTTAAAGATGTCTAGATAATAAAAACTTTTGGATCCAACTTGTTCGATAACAAAAATTAAGAAAGCATACAAGAGGAGAGCAAACAGGAAGAATTCATTTTCTTATTTGCTAAAAAAAAAAATAGTAGAATACGATGACTAAATCATTGATCATTGAATTATTTAGTACATTTTAATACAAATTCCTCAATATTTTTATCAGATGTTCCACCTACATTAACAGCTTCCTTGGCCAACTCCTTCCATTTAAGGGCATTTTTCTTCAATTCTTTCCCTTTATCTCCTTCTATTACTATCCTTACACATTTCTCAATTTCTTCTCTTCCAACAAGTCCTTTCTCATTAGCATTAACTCTCACCCCTTTCTCATCTTGTAGTAATTTAGCATTCGTTGTTTGATCAGTCCATTGTGGCATTATAATCATTAGGCACTCCAAGACTCAAAGCTTCAGTCATTGAATTCCACCCGCCGTGTGAGAAAAAACACCCAATTGCCTTATTAGATAAGACTTTTAGTTAGGGGTGTACATGGACCGGGTTTGTTCAGTTTTTATCAAAACCAAACCAAACCAACTATATCGGTTTAGATTGATTCGGATTTTTTTGGTTTTTTGTTACTTTAATATTATTTCAATCTTACTTTCTTAATTTTTTTATAAGTAAATATATGTTTAGTAAAAATATAAAAAAAATTGACAAACATAATATTTATTAAAATATTCTTATGAGAGAATTGTCTTAGTAACACATACTAGTTATTTTTTTAGTCGTCTGACAATAATGTTTCGTTGATGTACACTTTCAACGTTAACCGAATTTAGTAATTAAACATAAAATCATATGATACCTAAATAATAATAATCACTTCACATTCGAAAAAGATATAACAATTTAGTAAATCTTAACATATGATATGAATATGGAAGAACAAAGAGATTGACGCATTTCAGTAACACTTGATGAGAAAGTGATCATACAACTCATTATTTAAGGTTAATAAATATGGAGCACTTCATATACTATTAAATATTATATCCCGCAAGATAATCCCAAATATTTCTAGATATCTTTTAAAGAAAATTCTATATAAAGTCTTAAAAGTGTATATAAAATTATAAATTATATATTTATATGTCGGTTTGGTTCGGGGTTTTTTACTCAATACCAAACCTAATCGGGTTTTTTAATCGATTTGGTTTGACTTTTCGGTTTGGTGCGGTTTTCTGGTTCGATTTGTACACCCCTACTTTTAGTTGTGGACTCCAATTTATCGCTAATCCTTTCTCAGATGTTTTCTCAATGAAATTTTTGGGTATTTTGGCTTCATCAGATGTCTTAACTGTTGGGATATATACTATTAAACATGGGTTTGGCTTAGATATAGTATTTATTATGAAACAATTGTTTATTCAGTTTTAAATAGATCATATATTAGTCTATGTCCTTTGCTTATATAGTAGATGATTTTGTGTATAGAGTTTAGCTTATACACGGAAGATTAAATCATCGGTTCTTATAAGTATAAAGTTAAAGGAACAGGCAAGGTTCTTATAGTGTTTATGGCAAACTCCGCTACTGCAAAAATTGAAGGAACAGGCAAGGTGGCTTTGAAGATGACTTTGGGAAAGATTGCGACTCTAAAAGATGTTCTTCATGTTCCTGAAATACGGAAGAATTTAGTCTCGATATCACTTCTAGTCAAGAATGGCTTTAAGTATGTTTTTAGTAAGAATGAAATGTATGTAGGAAAAGGTTATCTGACTGAGGGCCTTTTTAAACTCAATGTAATTTCCATTGATATGAATAAAATTTCAGCTTCTTCTTACTTGCTTGAGCCAAATAATTTTTGGCATGAACATTTAGGCCACGACAACTTCAAAACTTTGCGAAAAATAATTAATTTGGAAGTATTACCTAAGTTTGAATGCAATAACTTGAAATGTCAAATATGTGTGGAATCAAAGTATGTTAAGCATCCTTATAAGTCAGTTGAAAGGAATTCAAATCCTTTAGACATAATTCACACGGATATTTGCGACATGAAGTCAATACCATCTCGTAGTGGGAAAAGTATTTCATAACTTTCATTGATGACAGTAGTAGATATTGCTATATTTAGTTACTTAATAGTAAAGAAGAAACAATAGACGCATTCAAGCAATACAAAAATAAAGTTGAAACGCAATTAAACAAAAAGATCAAAATGATAAGAAGTGATAGAGACGGCGAATATGAATCTCCTTTTAAAGAAATATATTTGGAAGATGGCATTATTCACCAAACAACTGCCCCTTACTCACTGCAATCTAATGAAATTACGGAAAGAAAGAATAGAACGTTTAAAGAGATGATGAACGCCTTATTAATAAGTTCTGGTTTACCTCAGAACTTGTGGGGGGAAGTTATTCTTACAGCTAATCGAATACTGAATCGAGTTCCCCATAGCAAAACACAATCCATTCCATATAAAAAATGGAAATGATGGAAACCCAACTTAAAATATTTTAAAGTGTGGGGTTGGCTAAAGTTCAAGTTCCTAAACCAAAAAAGGGTAAAAAATTAGACCAAAAACCGTTGATTGCATTTTCGTAGGATATGCAACAAATAGTAAGGCATATCAGTTTCTGATTCATAAATCAGAAAATCCCGACATTCATATTAATACGGTAATTGAATCGGATAATGCTGAATTACTTAAGAATATTTATCCATATAAAATGGAATGTGAGTCGCCTAATGAAAAATTTAAGCGACCTCGGGAAGAAGCAAAGGAAAGTACGTTTGATGAGGAAAATCCAAGACGTAGTAAACGTCGAAGGACAACTACTTCCTTTGGACCAGATTTTCTGTCATTCTTATTGGAAAATGAGCCTCAAACGTTCAAAGAAGCAATGTCTTCCTCGGAAGCACAATATTGGAAAGTGGCAGTCAATAGTGAGATAGAATCCATATTAAGTAATCATACTTGGGAATTGGTTGATCTACCTCCGAGAAATAAACCTTTGGGTTCTAAATGGATTTTCGAAAGGAAAATGAAAGTTGATGGTACTACTGACAAATATAAGGTAAGATTAGTTGTTAAAGGGTTTATACAATGAGAAGGTCTTGATTATTTTTACACATACTCGCCGGTAACAAGGATTACATCTATCTGGGTGTTAATAGCGTTAGCTGCCATGTATGGCCTTCAAATCAATTAGATGGATGTAAAGACGACCTTCTTAAATGGGATTTAGAGGAAGAAATCTATATGGAACAACTTGAAGGGTTTGCAGTTCCCGAAAAAGAAAAGAAGGTTTGTCGACTTGTTAAATTACTTTACGGACTAAAACAAGCACCAAAATAATGGCATGCGAAATTTGACCAAACAATATTGTCAAATGGTTTCAAGATCAATGAGTGTGACAAATGTGTTTACATTAAGAATGCTCCAAATCAAATAGTCATTGTTTATTTATATATGGATGATATGTTGATAATGAGTAATGATATTACTAACATAAATGCTACTAAGCGCATGCTTACAAGTAAGTTTGATATGAAAAACTTAGGAGTTGCCGATTTAATTTTAGGAATTAAGATCCTATAGACTCCTCAAGGTCTAGCTCTGTCTCAATCTCATTATATTAAAATGGTTCTTGAAAAGTTCAAATGTTTGGACTTTAAAGAAGCAAAAACGCCAATTGATTTAAACCATATTCTTGTAAAGAATAAGGTGAAAGCAAATCTCAATTGGAATATGCTCGAGTGTTGGGAAGTTTGATGTACATTATGAATTGTACACGACCTGATATAGCTTGTGCAATAAGTAAGCTTAGTTGATGCACAAGTAATCCCAACCATGCTCATTGGATAGCAATGAAACGAGTTTTAGGATATTTGAAATACTCAAGATTATGCATTGCATTACAATAATTATCCCGCAGTTATTGAGGGATATAATGATGCAAATTGGATCACCAGATCAACGGAAACAAAATCCACAAGTGGATATGTTTGTACCATTGGTGGAGGAGAAGTGTCTTGGAAGTCATCCAAACAGACATGCATCGCTCGCTCTACAATGGAGTCTGAGTTTATAGCTTTAGACAAGGCCGGTGAAGAAGCTGAATGGCTCCGGAATTTCTTAGAAGACATTCCTTTTTGGCCCAAACCTTTGGCACATGTATGCATATATTGCGACAGTGAAACAACAATAGGAAGGGCTGGGAGTGTTATGTATAACAGGAAATCTCGTCACATTCGACGAAGGCATAATACCGTTAGACAACTACTCTCTAGTGGAATTATCAGAATTGACTATGTAAAGTCAAAAGATAATGTATCAGATCCACTTACAAAAGGCCTATCTAGAGAGGCGGTTGAGAAGTCATCAAAGGGAATGGGACTATGGCCGAGGACAAGTCACCATGGCGGTAACTCTACCTAGAATACTGGAGATCCCAAGATCTAGGTTCAAGGAGATCAAAGAAAGTCATTAGTGATGGTCCAACATTGTCAAATAAAATTTTTGGTTCATTCTCGTGATGCAGACGATGTTCAGTACCAAGGATAAAGCGTTAGGACTTTTTAATGATTTCTATGTTTGATATGGGGTATATTAAATAGTGTATATACAGGATAAAACATTTAGGAATCACCTATATAAGTGCGAAGTGTATGCCGCTTCAAAGAGAATATTGTAAGGCCAGTTCTCTACACACTTATGAAACCAGGCGGTGTTCATGGATAAAACGAACACAACAATGAGAACCAAAAGATGGATAAGGATTAATTGAGCGACATATGTTGTCTAGGTATACACTAAAGCTCGACGGTTCAAAGATATCAAATCTACCGATTGACCGAGTATATCCGATATATGCTCACTACGGAAAGTTCAAAGGGAAACCTACTTATCCCGATGCAATTAGTCCTTAGTTGCGAATCACACAAAAATTTTCATGTATGTTCATTATTCCCCATTCATATGGGGGATTGTTGGGGTTGACGTGTGGTAGTGTGAATGGGAAATGAGGAAGGAAGGTGAAAAGGCAACTTTGGCTTTTGCACTTTGTCCCTCATTGGTTAAAGACAAGGATTTTGTTGGGTTTAAATATAGAAGCACCTCTTTAAGCTATTAAAAGGAGCTAAGAGGAAGTGGCCTCGCGCCGTCGTCGTCGTCGCTCGCTCGGTTCGACTTTGGCTTCGGCTTCGGTCAATTGATATATTGATTGACTTAATTTTTTGGACCAATAAAATGAAATTAATTATTAATATTTTATATTAATATTTTGAGTGACCGTTATTTGTAACGATAAATTAATTAATTTCCGTCTTTAATTTTATTTAAATATTCCCGCGTTAAACAACCACTAGAGAGGCTACATTTCACGAATAGCCACCTGCACTGTGAACAACCATTTTCACACCCTTTCAATCCAGAAATTCGTTGGCTATAAATAAGCAATCATTTCTTTAGAATTATTCATCCTGAAATCTTCTGCTTCATCTCCTTCTTCTTTCTGCATCATTACTTTCAAAACAAAGTAAGTCGGTCGTGTGATTTACACAATTATTTTGAGTTCGCTGATAACTTAGTGGTTTGAAGTGCCGCTACCGCTAAGTTGAATGTTCTGTTCTATTCCGGGAAGAATTTATCCGTGAACCTTGGGCAACAGTGAGGGAATAAGATTCTTTAAGGACACACAAAAAATTTGTGGGCTCGGGACATAATACTGCCAATTTTGTTCATTTATTTATTTTTCCTGTTTTTTAGTCACTTATAAATTCAGAATAACTAACAGTCTTTAGTGTTTTTTTCTTTTTCTACTATTCAAAAGGGAATGGGTAGTGGGCATATTTCTGCCTTCTCATAGCTAGCCATTGGCATTGGCATAGTACTACTGCAAAGTTACGTTTTAATAGGGAAAAGCAACAAAAACAGGAAAAGACAATGGAAATATAATTTGTGAATCGAAACCCTAAGCATATGCTAAACAACTAGAGATGAAGTATTATATAGAGTTGTTGGCCTTTTCCGAATAAATTTAGGAGAAGCCTTTAGGAAACCAATATTGAGGTTCTAATCGTTTCATTTCATCTAATTCTAAGAAACGCGAGGACTATCTTTATAGGGTCAAAATTATATGCCCCCGATTTATAGGCTCAAGGTTTCATCCTAGGCCCGGGTCCGGGCGAGGCAAAGTTCAAATCCAATGGACCAGACTCGAGCTCGAAGATAGAGTGCGATGCCCGGAGATAGGAGTTTGAGGAATATCGAGGCCAAGTGTGCTCGACCCCGAAATAGTACCGTTATGGGTTTGTAACAGAATGATCTAAATTCCTGCCACATCCCCAAGATCATGGCGCGGATCACACAATAAGATTGTACGATTCCGTACTAGGCGATTAGACAGCTGTATCAAGAATATTCCCTACTGTAAATGAAAATATTCCTTATTTAGGGTTACTCTATTATATAAAGGGGACCTAATCATTTGTAACATGATATGATCACTAAGGAAAGAATATAATCTCTACTTTTTGCCTATTGTTCGTCCGCATTGTCCTTTTGCTCTACTGCTCTTACATTACTTACCTTATTTTACCGCTATTAGTCTGTTTTGAGGTCACCGTCTCGAGCTCTCTACCGCTGGGTTACATTGGTTTGATTCACTAATCTTTTTCATCTTTACTTCTTATTTCTTAATTATTAATTGGTATTGAACTAAATCACATATCTTTAAAACCATAAATCAAATCTAATTGTTACTCGTATTTTCGAGGTAAACAGACATATTGGACGTAGGGAACACAATTTTTCTAACATTAATCCTAGAGTATTTTATACATGTCACTTTGCTAAACTTTCCAAAGGGTCATCATACTCGGTTGTCCAATCAGTTTTTTTTTCTCCTTATTTTTGTCCAACCAGTCTCTCAAATCTCTCAATACTTGCAAATTTTCATTAAATACAACAGTCTTTATTATCCTTTCTAAAGCAATTCTTTCTGCTTCTCTTTGTTTCTGCAATTTTAACTTCGCCTCTTGATTAATCATGACTTTCTCTAATTCAAGTTGTTGCTGTTTTTTCTGTATCTCTCTTGCATGTTGCACAACCCCCTTTTTGCCCGTGCCTCGAACAGTAGCCTTTACTGGTACTGCTTGTGCCCGACCCAAATCACTATAAAAATTATCTGAATTAGCGACTTTAGTACTACAACTTAGTTTTGGCTTTTTATTGACAGAGTACAATGCAACATTATCTTGTTTCACTGATGTTAGTCTTGAATCTTGAGTTTTCGCGATCCTCTTTAATTTGCATCTACTCTGGTCATCAAATCTATCAAAGCTCTTAGTATTACATAATTCTTTCTCTAGAGAAATCAAGCCCCTTTTTTTTAATACCATTATGCATTGTCCGAAACATCTGCTCTGATGGCATTATAGTCGATTTAGTGTCGCAAATATTCTCTCTTTTCTTTTGATGAATAGCCATTGGCATTGGCATATTGCAGAATTTTTCTTAAGTAATATCGGTCAATTTTGACAATTCTAAACAAGTTTGGATATAAGGATTTACTTCCTATACCAAATTGATGTTTACTTTATATTTTTCTCGGAAAGAAAAATGTAACGAAGCTTAACAAAGAGTGTCTCACAAGTAGTTTGTAATATAGGTGGAGTATCTACACATAAACCAGATTTCCCAGCAAACAACAGAATGTATGCTCTGAATGCTTCACTCTACTGTTAAGGAATTACACCAGATTTTCTATGAGCATCTTATCTTTTTGTGCATGGTCTGAATATAAATTTTCTTTAACTCATCCATTTCATTAAAAAAAACAAAAAGCTTAGCAAATAATAGAAGCAGAATACATTAAGACACAATATAAAATACAAATAGAAAGTGTAAAGATGTCAATAATACAGATCATACGAAAACTAATGAACCACAACAAGTGGCTAAAATACACCTCAATCTTTGACTAAAGCAAAGTCTTTACAAGAGTGTGCTACATATATAATAGCATCTGATGACAAACACATTTTTCCTAAACAGTAGCAATTGGAAAGAAAACTGATACAGAAGATCCATTAAGCCAAAACTTTCCAGAGGGTACGTAATGCTGATCATTCTCTCGAATGCTAATCAGTCTCTCAAAATCTTTCAATACTTGCACATCGTCATTAAATTCAACTGTCTTTACCATCTTTTCTATAGCATTCCTTTCAGCTTCTCTACGTTTCTGCAACTTTAACTTCTTTGCCGTTTTAATCCTTTCTGCAACCGTTTGATCTTGCAATTTTAACTTTGCCTCTTCGTCGCGTTCCCCGTTTCTGCCGGTATGTCGAACAACCTCCTTTTCTGGTAGTGCTAGTGCCTGACCCAAATCACTATTGAAAAACTTGTCTGAATCATCAACTTTAGTACTACAAGTTCGTTTTGGTTTTTTATTGGCAGAGCACAATGCAATAACGTCTTGTTTTACTGACGTCGATCTTGCATCTTGAGTTTCCACGATCCTTTTCAATTTGCGAGTACTCTGATCATCAAACCTATCAAAGCTCTGCATTGTCCGAACTCCTGTTGCAAGATTTGAATTATGTTCGGAAGGCATCGATTTCTTGTCGCAACAACTGATCACGTCTTTAGTGTATTTTCTTTTTCTACTATTCAAAAGGGAATGGGTAATGGGCATATTCTGCCTTCTCATTGCCATTGGCATTGGCATAGTACTACTGCAAAGTTTTACTGGTGGAGTGTAGGGAAAAGGCAATGGAAATTAATATAATTTGTGAATCGAAACCCTAAACATATGCTAAACAACTAGAGATAAAGTATTATATAGAGTTGTTGGCCTTTTCCGAATAAATTTAGGAAACCAAAACAGTATAGCCTTTTTTGTTACACGCGGAGGAGCGGTTAAACTTGAAGTTTTTTGTTAAACGTTATACATCATTTGTTTCCTAATTTTGTTTTCCCAGGTAATTCCACGCGCCAATCTTTAGTTAAGAATGTAATAATGTAATAGAGACTAATTTCTTGGGAGAAAAGAAAACAGTTAGTTGATTTTAGTAAAGGAATTTTTTATATAGGAGTAATATTTTTAGATTAAATGCTGAAAATAAAAAATTCACGCCCAATGGCCATGGAACTTTATTAGCTAAAGCATTAAATTTATCGTATAAATATAACATAATATATCAAGTCCAGGAAAATCCAATTTCATCGAAAATAATAAATTTATAATGCTAGATCCGAAATTGAGAAAAATCTCTTATTCCAAATTTCCAATGCAAAAGTTAAAAGAAAGGGGGCAAAATACAAATCGACCGGTTGGCAGAAACCAATTTTATTTGCTAGGAAAAAACACATTAAGGAAACATGAAGCACATAACAAAAGAAGAATATATTAAGATACGGTATAAAGTGGATGATTTCTTTTTCTAATCAGTTTTAAAGGATGTATTTAAGGAGTTACTTAAATTGATTAATAGAGTTCTAGCTGTAGAATAATTTTAGCAATTGAAAGAGCCTTTTTTATAGGTTAAAATTTCGAGCCATGGAATCATCCACTGATGCATTAGGATAGGCCGCCTATATCACACCTCCTTGGGGTGTGTTGAGTTTAATATTTGTACTGGTGTGGGCTAGTTAGTGTAGTTAGTGTATTTGGGTTGGCCCACGTTTTTATTTATAGCTTTTGTGGACTGAATTGGGTCACATAAATATAGTGGCCCACATTCTATTTTCTACAGAAAAAATATTTTATTTTACAACAAAAAAAGATGAGAATAAAGCTCTGCTCATTCCCTCTCTTTCTCTATGAAACGTCAAGCCCTAGTTAGTATTTTTCATCAAAATCCATGTCGATTCCAGCTTGTAACATGGTATCAGAGCTGGATTATGGTAGAGCTCGTCCTTGGCTATTGTCCGATGTTACCCATGTAAATTCTCGCCGGAGTTTTGTTTGAGTTCTCTCATCAAAGGCATTTTCTGATTTCTAGGGTTTCGGCCTTTGATTCTTCAAATTTTTTCATCTGTTCATTGTTGTCTAGGCTCATCAGTCTGATTCCTACAAGCGATTGGGACAGTAAGGACTTTTTAGCTGGACTCTCATCGGATTCTAGGATTTTGGCTTCCGCTTGCTATTTTCTTCATTTTTTTCTCGTTCAAGGTCGTGTCTTTCCAGTTGCGAAAGAGTTGGTAACATTGTTTTCATCTCTATTCATTTTTTTCACTTGCATGTCTAGCTTGTTAATATCATTTTAGTAAAAGTGACGATTGGTAATGTTACTCCTATTGCAAACAAAAGTGTTTCTGAGTCTTCGTCTGTTCCAATTAACTTCTCTGCTCGTCACACTGCTTTTCATCTTGATGATTTTACTCATCCTTGTCACCCTCTCTATGTACATCCCATAGATATATTAGGGGCCTCTTTAGTCTCTGTTCTTTGTTATCGTACTTGTTATGGTAGTAGGAGAAGGAATATACTAGTTGCCTACTTTGTGCGCAATAAGCTAGATTTTATAAGTTGTACTACTGAGAGACTTCCTGTTGGTTCTCCACTTGCTAGACAGTGGCAACGTTGTAATGACTTGGTGGTATCCTAGCTAACCAATTCTCTCACTAAGAAAATCTCTCGTAGTGTTGAATACTCAGAACTTGCCAAAGATATCTGGAATTAACTAGAAGAGAGATATGAAAAGGCTGATGGTGGTAGGATTTTTGAATTAAAGAAAGAACTAGCACATATTTCCCAAGGGTCCTTAAATATTGCCTCCTAGTTTAATAAGATCAAACAACTACATGATGAAATAGCCTCTATTTATGTCAATCATCTGAGTGTTTGTACTTGTGGAGGAAATAAAAAGGCTAAAGAGGAGTAAAAAGTGTATCAATTCTTGATGGGACTCAATGAGACTTATCTTTAAGTTAGGAGCAACATCATTATTTTAAAGCCTCTTCTTTCCACGTACATTGTATAAAGCATATTGCTGAGTGATAAAAGTAGATACAAGTTTCTTATGCCTCTCACATTCCCTCGAGTTCTACCTCATTCAATGTTGGTGTCTCCGAGCAGAATTTTCTGTCAAAAGTCAGCTTTGATTCTCCTAAACTTTCTCTTATTTGCAAGTAAAAAGCTAGGCCATACTATTGAAAAGGGCTACAAATTGCATGGTTTTCCTCCAAACTTCAAATTCTCCAAAACTACTGGTCTAAGGAAAATGGCCGCCAATACTGAAGTGGACAAATCTGATTTTCTTGGTGCTTCTAGGGGTTCTGATGACCAGCCCCAATCTCATTCTGAAAAACTATCTACAGTGCCTGGTTTGACTAAAGACCAATATTCCCTGTTAATGATTCTGCTGCAGCAGTCACATCTGTCTAGTTCAAGCTCCACTTCAAATCACTTGGCTTCAGCCAACTTTGCCAGTGAGTTACTTCCTGAAAGTGGTTTGTTCAGAACTTGTTTGCTTACTAAAATAGAGAACGTAGTATGGATTATAGACTCTGGAGATTCTGATCATATGACTTCTGAAAAATCTCTTCTTTTCAATATTCAAACTCTTCATATTCCTTATCTTGACTCACTTCTCAATGGATATAAATTTAAGGTCACTAATATTGGTTTTTTTACCTTGTCATCTGATTTAATACTCCACAATGTCCTATATGTTCCTTCATTCCATTATAATCTAATTTCTGTTTACAAATTAGTTGCTAGACCTGGTACTTGGTAGACCAGAAAATGGAATTTACAAGCTCTTTCAGCTTCCTGCAACATCCTTCTCTTGTAATTCTTCCACTTCCAGTATCATACCTTGTTCCATCCCTTGTAATATTTCTCTTGTTGAATGTTCCAATGTTTCTAGTATTGGTGCAAATATGTTTTCTAATGCACATGTACATACTGATCATGCACTACCGAATAAAGTCATTAAAGAGGATGTTTTTTAGCATTATAGACTTGGTCACTTTCCTTTTTCTAAGATGAAATGTACTTTTGATTGTAATGCCAAACTGTCTTCCAACAATCTTTCACTTTTCTTGTTTGTCCACTCGCTAAACAAACCAGATTACCATTTGCTGATAGTTCAATACAAATTGTTGCACCATTTCAATTAATCCACATTGATACCTGGGCCCATACCATGCCTCAACTTATGATGGATCAAAATATTTCTTGACCATTGTTGATGACTATACTAGAGCTACTTGGACTCACTTACTAGGTGCCAAGAGCAATGATTTTGATCTTTTAAAGGCTTTTATTGCCATGGTAGAAACCCATTTTCATTATAAGGTGCAAACTGTCAGGAGTGATAATGCACTGGAATCAGGGTCTAGTTTATCTGGATCTCAATTTTTCTCAGATAAAGGCATTGTGCATCAAACTTCTTGTCCACACACTCCACAACGGAATGCAGTGGTGGAAAGAAAATATAGCCATTTGCTTGAAACTTCCAGGGCCATACTTTTTCAATCCCACATACCTATTAAATTTTGGGGAGATTGTGCCTTGACTGCCACTTATTTAATCAACAGGTTCCCTTCTCCATTACTAAATCACAAAAGCCCTTATGAACTCTTATATGGTAAACCTCCCAGCTATTCTCACCTTAGGGCATTTGGTTGTCTTTGCTACTCTACTGTTCCTAAAATAGATAAGGACAAGTTTCAGCTTAGAGCTTCGTCTAGTGTATTCTTGGGGTACCTATTTGCTAAGAAAGGCTACAAACTGTATAACTTGGAAACTAACTCTTGCCTTGTATCTAGAGATGTTGTTTTTCATGAGCATATTTTCCCATTTCTTTAATACTCTTCTAGTGCTCCTAACATTTGTCATTTTCCTTTTTTTGACTATTCTGATGACTTTCCCATTACCTCATCCTATGTTCCTTATACATCTCCTACCTCATCTACTATTTTTAATGGTTCTCCCCTACTTACTCCTGTTTATACTTCTTCTACTCCTATATCTCCCTCTTTATCCTCTTCTATCTTTTCAGCTTCTCCTTCTCCATATGCTTCTGCTCCTTCATTTTCTCCTCCTTTACCTCCCTATTCCCCTTCTTCTCCTACACTCTGAAGATATACTAGGGTGCATAAGCAGCCTTCTTACCTTCAAAGTTATGTATGCCACTTTTCATCCTTAGACTCTAGTACTGTTTCCTATGATACTCCTTTTAGTCAGCAGCATGTTCCTGAGCCTTTCACTTACTCTCAGGTAGATCTTGTCCCTGAGTGGAAGGATACCGTGATGAAAGAGCTTGAGACTTTGGAAGGAAATCAAACTTGGGAAATTGTTGAATTGCCCCATGGTAAGAAACTCATAGTCTGCAAATGGGTATACAAGGTTAAATATAAAGCTAATGGCACCATTGAGAGGTACAAATCTAGGTTGGTGGTTAGGGGTGATACTCAGGTTGAGAGGGTTGATTTTCATGAAACTTTCTCTCCTGTTGTGAAAATGTCTACTGTTAAGACTCTTATTGTTGTAGCAGTCAAAAAGAAATGGCCTCTTTTTCAACTAGATATAAATAATGCATTCTTGCATGGTGATTTGGATGAGGAAGTGTATATGAAACTTCCTCCAAGATTGTCTGTTCCCTCCATTTCCTCATGTGGTATGCTCGTGTGCAAGTTGCAAAAATCTCTCTATGGGCTAAAGGAAGCTTCCAGGCAGTGGTATACAAACATTCCCACGCCTTACAATCTAGGGGCTATGTTCACTCCTTAAATGATTATTCTTTGTTTACTAGAGATTCTGGGGATTATCTTGTTATCTTAGTTGTTTATGTAGATGACATAGTTCTTATGGGACTAATTTAGATGAAATTTCATCCTTGAAAGCCTTCGTGCATGCTTAGTTCAAAATCAAAGACTTAGGCTTGTTGAACAATTTTCTTGGTATTGAGGTTTTGTACACTTCTTCTGGTGTTTTACTCCATCAACGCAAGTTCATTCATGATCTCGTGAAAGAATTTTGTTCTAATGTGTCTTCTCTTATGGTCTGCCCTTTTGAGTTACATGAAAAATTGAATGCCAATATGGGTGATCATTTACCTAGTCCTGAGTTGTGTAGGAGTTCGATTGGCAAGTTAAATTTCTTAACACATACTAGGCCAGATTTGTCATTTTCTCTGCAGCATCCTTGTGTTCCTCATATGGAAGCTGCCTTGCACCTCTTGAGGTACTTGAAAGGGACTTTTGATTTTGGGTTGTTCTTCAACAACTCCTCTAATTTTTCTCTTCAAGTTTATTGTGACAGTGATTTGGGTTCTAGTCCTGATAGTAGACGGTCAATGATTGGTTTTTACATTATGCTGGGTGGCAGTTTGGTCAGCTGGAAATCCAAGAAACAGCGTGTTGTCTCTTTATCCTCCGTTGAGACTGATTATAAGTCCTTGAGCAAAGTTGTAGCTGATGTTACCGGGCTCTCTAAACTTTTATCTGATTTTGGGTTTACTAATCTTTCTTCTATTCCTGTCTACTGTGATAACTAGGCTGCCATATACATTGCAAAGAATACTGTTTTCCATGAGCGGACCAAGCATATGAAGTAGGATCGTCACTTTGTGTGCACCAAGTTTGCTGATGGCTTGATTTCTCTACTACACACATCCAGCTCTACCCAAATGGCTGACATTCTCACCAAACCTCTACCTGGGGCAGTCCATCATCTCCATATCAGCAAGTTGGGTGTGTTATCACCCTACAACTTGAAGGGGGGGAGGGGGTGTTGAGTTTAATATATTTGTACTGATGTGGGCTAGTCAGTGTAGTTAGTGTATTTGGGCTTGCCCCACATTTTTATTCATAGATTTAGTGGACTGAACCAGGTCATATAAATATAGTGGTCCACATTCTATTTTGAACAGAAGAAACATTTTATTTTATAAAAAAAGATGAGAAATAAAGCTCTGCTCAATCTCTCTCTTACTATATGAAACTTCATGCCCTAGTTAGTATTTTTCCTCAAAATCCATGTCGATTCTAGCTTGTAAGAGGGTGCAGACATTTCCTGGATCCTACACGAACACAGGATGTTTTATGTACCGGACTGCCCTATTTTGAGCAAAGCCTTAATGATTCTCACTTCATACTCCCATCCCATTCCTCGAGAAAACTATGTAATTTGAACGATCTACTAATTTCTATCTAATAAAAACATTACATATACATTGATATAACCAGATTATTACTGACATATATTTTAATAAATATTACAAACAAGAACAATATTAATTTGAATCAAATGACGTGAAAAATCTCATAAATTTAATTAGATAATAAAGAAAATAACTGTCATTTATGAACAAAACAACAATTGTCAGTAATGTGTTAAAAGTATTAGTATATGACATGGTATACGGTCAAAATTATATGCCCCCAATTTATAGGCTCAAGGTTCCGTCCTAGGGCCGGGTCCGGGCGAGGTCGAAGTTCAAACCGGTGGACCAGACTCGAGCTCGAATACAAAGTGCGATGCCTGAAGATAGGAGTTCGAGGAATACCGAGGCCAAGTATGCTCGACGCCGACTGGAGTCTAATGATGACGAGTGGCATACATAACTTTGAAGGTAAGAAGGCTGCTTATGCACCCTAGTAGATATTCAGAGTGTATGAGGAGAAGGGGAAGAGGGAGGTAAAGGAGGAGAGGAGGAAGGAGTAGAAGAAGATGGAGGAGGAGAAGTTGAAAAGATTGAAGAGGATGAAGAGGTAGATATAGGAGCAGAACATGGGGTGGACTTCATGCCTAACTCCGAAGGCACATTTCTCAGGGTTAAGCTTCATGTAGTATTTCCTCGAAATTGCGAATGTTTCCTGCAAGTGAACTAAGTGGTCCTCTACGCGCAGAGACTTAACCAACATATCATCAATATAGACTTTCATTATTTTTTCTATTTGTTCTTCGAATATTTTATTAACTAGGTGTTGGTGTGTAGCTCCTGCATTCTTTAGCCCGAAGGGAACTATGTTGTAACAATGGAGTCATGGCCAGTTATGGCATCGATCATACGATCCATGTTTGGCAAGTGGAAAAGATCTTTTGGACATGATTTTTTTAGGAACTACAACTACGTTGGTTAACCACTTGGGGTACTTTACCTCCCGAGTAGATCCTATTTTAAGAAGTTTAGTTACCTTAATTTTTACGAATGCATGCTTTACTTCGAATTGAGGCCTCCTTTTTTGCTCCACCAGTTCGAACTTGGGATGCTTAGCCGATGCGTGGTGATTTCTGGTGGAATCCCTGTCATAACTGTTGCTCCGAATCCATCGACATTGGAAGCTGTGATTGCTTATTTGGTCGCCTGCTTATCTTTGGTGCTCGATTTTTCCGAGGTTAAAGGTTCTGGTATCGACGCCACTTCCTCAATTGCAAACATCTCTTTTACAGCATGTTGCTCTCCATAGACTGTTTTCACTTCTTCCTCTGGCGGGAACTTCATCATCTGGTAAAGAGTTGAAGGCACTGCCCTTATGTTGTGTATCCACGGTCTCCCGAGGAGTGCGTTGTACCTTATGTCACCTTCGATGACATGGAACTTGGTGTCTTGTATGATCCTGGCAACTTTTACTAGCAAGATAATCTCTCATTTTGTTGTTTCGATCGCCATGTTGCAGTCATTAAAGACCCAGATGCAGGTACAATCTGATCTTGTAGGCCGAGTTGCTCCATGACCCTCGATCTGACTATATTTGTTGAGCTTCCTGGATACACGAAAACACATTTAACTTGAATTTTATTTAAAAGGATATAGATTACTAGGGCATAATTGTGGGGCTGAGATACGCCTTTTGCTTCTTCGTCACAGAATGATAGGATGTCCTCGGGAACATAGCTCTGAGTCCATTTTTCTCTCGTGATCGACACGTTGATGCATTTGAACACGGGTCGTTGAGGGACATCGACTCCTCCAATGATCATGTGGATTCCATATTGTGGTTCTTCTTACTCATTTTTCCTTGCATATCTCTCCTTGAAGTGATTCTTAGCCCGATAACCTAGGTATTCTCGAAGATTGCCCTCGTTGAACAACCGAGCAACTTCTTCCCTTAGTTGTCTGCAATCTTCTATTCTATGACCATGTGATCCATGATACTTGTACATCTCGGGTTCCTTTGAGAAGGATCGATCTGTATAGGTTTAGGCTACTGGGTGTCTTTGATTCTTCCAATAGCTGAGACAATCCCCGATGCATCTACGCGGAAGTTGTATTCTGATAATCGAAGATCCTTGGCGGGGTCAGTATGCTTGTCGAACTCGCTCTTACTTGTGAGTCCCGGAGAACTTGTGGCCTCGATCTTTTTTTCAATTTCCGAGGAGTGTTCTGACCCGAGCCGTTGTTCCTTCAATCGACATATGGCTGATACCGCTCTTTGTTGAATCTTGATTCCTGATCTGTGTCTCTCGGGGCTTGGCTCCAAATCTGTTAGGATGAACTGAACCCCAGGGAGCTCCCAAATGGTCATCCTTGACCCTAATATTTGACTGGTAGCAATTGTGCACATCTGACCATGTCACAGCTAGGTATTCGATCAAATTTTGTTTTAATTGCCAAGACGCAATCGAGCTTCTTTCATTCAAACCCTGCATGAAAGCTTGTACTGCCTAGTCATCAGATACTAGTGGTAATTCTATTCTTTCCATCTGAAACTTGGACACAAACTCCATTAACATCTCATCGTTCCTTTGTTTTATTTTAAAGACATCCAATTTTTTCGTGGCCACCTTTATGGCCCCGGCATGTGCTTTCACAAAGGCATCTACTAACATAGCAAACGAGTTAATAGAGTTAGAGCTAGTTGTGATACCAAATCATAGCTCCTTTCAACAGCGCTTCTCCAAACTTTTTTAACAAGACTGATTCGATCTCATCGTCATTCAAATCATTTCCTTTAATTCCACAAGTGTATGAAGTAATATGCTCATTGGGGTCAGTTGTTCCATTATATTTGTGTAAATCGGGCATGCAAAATTTTTTGGGAATGGGAATCGGAGCTGCACTCTGAGGGAATGGTTTTTGTATGAATTTTTTAGCATCTAAACCTTTCAAAATTAGAGGTTCCCCTGGTATCTGGTCTACACGGGAGTTATAAGTTTCCACATTTTTATCATTGTCTTCAATTATTTTTCCATACTCAATTATCTTGGTTAGCTCTTCGAGCATCCTCAAAATCGTGGGGTCAATCCCCGAGCCACTTTCATCGGGCCTTTCCGGCGCTGGTTCAGTACGCTGAGTGTTTACTGGTTTGGCTGTATTTGGAGTTTTATTCTGACTCTAAAGTTGAGCGATGGCGATTTGTTGAGCTTGCAGCATGTCGAATATCACTTGGAGGGTGACTCCTCCATCTCTCATTCCTTGTGTTCTTTGGCCACCGGATCGGGCTTCCATGTGTTTATTTCCTTTGGGATCCATGCCTAGATCTGCCTTTAAAGAGATGTGCAAACTAACATCAATGGGTTCCACATTTGGCACTTCCCTTGGGTTTATCTGTGGTACACCGACCCCTGCTTGCTGTTTTCTCCAAGACCTTTGTTGTCATGGATGAGTGCATTTTGTTAGCTAGACATGTTTCAACCTTAGAATCAAAAACTCTTGGCAAGAAAAAATGTAAAAACAACGTGTGTAACGAGAATCGGTAAGGAAATAATCACTATTATCTTTAGTCCCACGATGGGCACCAAACTATTTACCTCAAAAATATGTTAACAATTAGATTTGATTTGTGGTTTTAAAGATATGTGATTTAGTTCAATACCAATTAATAATCAAGAAATAATAAGTAAATATGAAAGATATTAGTGAATCAAACCAACGTACCCTAGCGGTAGCGGTAGTGACCTCGAGATTGTGACCTCGAGACATACTAATAGCAATAAAATAAGGTAAGTAAAGTAAGAACAATAGAGTTAAAGGACAATGTTGACGAACAGTAGGCAAATAGTAGAGAGTATATTCTTTTCTTAGTGATCAGATCATGTTACAAATGATTGGCATCCCCTTTATATAATAGGGGAACCCTAAATAAGGAATATTTCTATTTACAGTTGAGAATATTCTTGATACAGCTATCTAACCGCCTAGTACGGAATCGTACAATCTTATTCCTTGATTCACGCTATGATCTTGGGAACGTGGAAGGAATCTAGCTCATTCTGTTAGAAAAATATAAAGGTACTATTTCGGGGTCGAGCACACTTGGCCTCGGTATTCCCCGAACTCCTATATTCGGGCATCGCACTTTGTCTTCGAGCTCCGGTCTGGTCCACCGGTTTTGAACTTTGACCTCCCCCGGACCCGAGCCTAGGACGGAACCTTGATCCTATAAATCGGGGGCATATAATTTTGACTGTATACAATGTCATATCCTAATATTTTGAACACATTACTGACAATTGTTGTTTTGTTCATAAATGACAGTTATTTTCTTTATTATCTAATTAAATTTATGGGACTTTTCACGACATTTGATTCAAATTAATATTATTCTTGTTCGTAAGATTTATTAAAATATATGTCATTAATAATCTGGTTATATCAATGTATATGTAATGTTATTATTAGATAGAAATTAGTAAATCATTCAAATTACATAGATCTCTCGAGGAATGGGATGGGTATATGAAGTGAGAATCATTAAGGCTTTGCTCAAAATAGGGCAGTCCGGTGCATAAAGCATCTAATGTTCGCGTAGGATCTAGGAAACGGCTGCACCCTCTTACTAGCTGGAATCGACATGGATTTTGAGAAAAAATACTAACTAGGGCTTGAAGTTTCATAGAGAAAGAGAGAGATTGAGCAGAGCTTTATTTCTCATCTTTTTATGTAAAATAAAAAATTTCTTCTGTTCAAAATAGAATGTGGGCCACTATATTTATATGACCCATTCAATCCACTAAAGCTATAAATAAAAATGGGGGCTTGTACTAACTACATTAACTAGCCCACATCAGAACAAATATTAAACTCAATACTCCCCTCCATCCTCCTTCAAGTTGGAGGGTGGTAACACTCCCAACTTGCTGATATGGAGATGATGGACTGCCCCAGGTAGAGGTTTGGTGAGAATGTCAAACATTTGGGTAGAGCTAGAAGTGTGTAGTATAGAAATCAAGCCATCATTCAGCTTGGTGCGCACAAAGTGACAATCCAACTCTATATGCTTGGTCCGCTCATGGAAAATAGTATTCTTTGCAATGTATATGGTAGCCTAGTTATCACAGTAGACAGGAATAGAAGAAAGATTATTAAACCCAAAATCGGATAAAAGTCTAGAGAGCTGGGTAACCTCAGCCATAGCTTTGCTCAAGGACATATACTCAGCCTCAGCGAAGGATAGAGAGACAACACGTTGTTTCTTGGATTTCCAGCTGACCAAACTGCCACCCAGCATAATGCAAAAACCAGTCACTGACCGTCTACTATCAGGACACGAACCCAAATCACTGTCACAATAAAATTGAAGAGAAAAAATAGAGGATTTGTTGAAGAACAACCCAAAATCAAAAGTCCCTTTCAAGTACCTCAAGAGGTGCAAGGCAACTTTCATATGAGGAACACAAGGATGCTGCAGAGAAAATGACAAATCTGGCCTAATATGTGTTAAGAAATTTAACTTGCCAATCAAACTCCTATACAACTCAGGACTGGGTACACGATCACCCATATTGGCCTTCAATTTCTCATGTAACTCAAGAGGGAAGACCACAAAAGAAGACGCATCAGAACAAAATTCTTTCAGGAGATCATGAATGAACTTGCATTGATGGAGTAAAACACCAGAAGGAGTGTACAAAACCTCTATACCAAAAAAATAATTCAACAAGCCTAAGTCTTTGATTTTGAACTGAGCATGCAAGAAGGCTTTCAAGGTAGAAATTTCATCTAAATCAGTCCCAATAAGAACTATGTCATCTACATAAATAGGAAAGATAACAAGAGAATCCCCAGACCCTCTAGTAAATAAAGAATAATCATTTAAGTAGGGAACATAGCCCCTAGACTGTAAGGCGTGGGAAAGATTAGCATACCACATCCTGAAAGTTTACCTTAGCCTATAGAGAGATTTTGCAACTTGCACATGAGGGTACCACATAAGGAAGTGGAGGGAACAGACAATCTAGGAGGAAGTTTGATATACACTTCCTCAGCCAAACTACCATGCAAGAATGCACTATTTACATCACTACTAGAAACACATGGATTTCCCGCGGCAAAATTAGTGGGATATTAGTGGGAAAATTGAGTTTGCACACCGCATTCCCACCGAAATAAGTCACCAGGAAAACGCTTGGTGGGAAATATCTTCCCAGAGAAGCGGTGGAAAATATCCCACGGATAAAGTATGAACTTTCCCATTGATAACCGTGGGAAATATGCAATTTCTGAAAATAAAGTATGAACATTCCCACCGATATCTGTGTGAAATGTGTTAATTTTGAAAATAAAAGTATGAACTTTCCTACCAATATCAGTGGGATAAATGCAAATTATGAAAAAAAGTATGAACTTTCCCACCGATATCAGTGGGAAATATGCAAGTTCTGCAACTAAAGTGACGAACCTTCCCACGGAATCAGGGACAATTCCGTGGGAAATCTGGAAATTATTTTTGTGCACAATGTTGTAAATATACTGCACCACCTGCCAAACAAAAAAATACAACCACCAACAACCTAAATACAATTAAACATTCACACACAAAAATAACATCTTCCGATCCATTTCGTTAATTAACAACCAACGAAAACTGAAAATACTAGAAACCAATAATGCAACTTAACATTCAAATAAGAAATTTAGCATTCAATCTTATCCAATTGATACATAAAATCAAACATCATAATTCTACTCAAAATCATATTAATAAAAGAAACTACCCCTTAGTCTTGTTAGAGAGTGATGGAGAACGTGGCATAGGAAATGCACTAAATGCTAAGAGGTAGTTTAGCTGGGCCTTGAGGCTTTCAACGTCACCAGTGACACGTGTAAATGGAGCATCATTTCGCCTCATTTCTGCCTCCTCCTCCCGCGCAGCCCTTTCCTGTGCATATAACTAAGTGATCTTTACTATTCTTCTATTCAATAGCTCAAACTCATCCTGATTAATCGAGGACCTTGAGGAAGAAGAGCCACCAGGTCCAAAAGACTGACGACCAGAGCTAAACACTGATCCAAGCCCGTAAACTCTTCCCTTATGTATGCCACCAGCCGCTTTAATCCACAAGTCCATATAATTCTCTTGAGATGGTTGGATTGGCTTTCCTTGATCATCAGTTGGTTGGCTTTGAATGAACTCCTCCAAGGATTGTTTGAAAGTATTCTGCAAAAACGTTACAACTATTATATGATTAAATTTAATTAATGAAAAGTATTAAAAAGTAACTTGAAATCTTACATAGGTTGTCTCAGCTCGTGGCTCGATCCAATTTGTCTTTGTTCCATCCTTTAGCTTCTTCATATGTGTAAAATACCTCATCTTGAGTAGCTGGTCTTTTAAAGACTTTTCATATTAAATAAAATATGAAAAAAGCAAAATTAAAGTGCTATGTCCATGAAACTTCAAAATGATTAGTTAACAGTGTAATTAGTGTAAGCACGTGATTTTTGCCCTATATGAGAATTACTCCCAAAAAATTCAAAATAAAATGATTTTCCTTGGTGTGCAATTTTGAGTATTTTGTGACATTTTTGGATAATTATTTGTATTTGTATGTGTTTGCTTATTTGTTAAATTAATAGAAAAACAAAAATATGTCGCATTTTGCATGTAGGATTTAATTTTACAATTTGTTAATAATTAAGTTTGTCTACAAAAAATGAAAATTACAAAAATACGCATCTTTTGCATTTTTAGCATTTAATGTCCAAATGAACAAATTTTATGCTTAATTATTGCTTAATTGTGCGTTAATTGTTATTGGGAGTTAATTTGCGCTTTTATAACTTAATTTAGTTCTTAATAATAATTTAAGTATTTTTATAATTCAGTTTTAGAAAATAAAAGAAGAAAAGAGAACAAAAATACAAAGAAAAATCGGATTGGGCCACTTCTTTAATTTTCAAACCATAGGCCCAAATAATTGCCCAATCTTCCCCATGACCCAGTCCACTTCAGACCAAGTCGACCCGGTCCGCCCCATTAACCCATTAACCCAACACCCACTCTTCATTTTTGTCCTAACACAAAACAAAAAAAGGAAAAACAAGACAAAAAACCCTAAAAACTAAAGAAGCCATCCGCCTCCCTAAGCTTGGCTCCTTTTTCTCCAAGAATCTATGGCTGCCCTCCCTTCCGACCAACTACTGCTCCTCCTCCTTCGTTCTTCATTCAAACCACCAAACGATGCAACCACCTTCGCGTTCAAACGACCGCCCCTCATCCGCCATTAAAGCCAAACAAGCATCTTCAAGCCTCGTCGACCATGACCACCTAACCATCGACCAACCCGTCACCACCAGTTGCTTCTGCTTGCTGCGTCGACTAGCTTTACTGCTTCATCTTCCCCATCCGAACGACCTCCATTACTGCTTCATCTTCGACTGCGAACAGCTCGAACAACCACTGCCTGTTTCGCGAGCTGCTGTCCCACTGCGTCGTCTGCTCCGAGCTGCTGCTGCTTCACTCCATCTCCTTCATGCCTAAACCCAAACCTCAGCGCTTCCGCTGAGTAGCTGCTGCGTCGTCGAGCAGCTTGAGTCTAAACCAAACCCTCATCGACACTGCTTCGTCGACCAGCCAAAACCTCGCCATGGACGAACCCCCAGACCACGCTTTTGCTTCTGTTTTGTCGACCCCGTTGAAAAAAAAAGAAAAGGGCTGCACAGGACAGCCTTCTCGTTCGTCGTCCGTTCAGCGTCAAGTTATCTTGGTGCGATACTCGTTCCCGGACAGATTGTTTTTCAGCCAAGTTCATCGTTATTTGTTCTAAGCTTTGGTCGTCAAAATAGTCCGTACATATGTCGTGTCGATCCGGTTAGTAGTTTTTGAATTTTATTTTGTCCGTATTTTGTTTTGATATTCTCGAGTCTAAAATCGGCAAATGTTTGTTTTGTTCATGTCTATCGTTTGAATTAATTTGCTAGTTTGTTCATGTGTTTTGTTGAATTAATTTTCAGATTTCAAATAGAAATTTAATTAGTTGTTTTTCATGTTTATTTCATGTTTGTTTTATTGTTTAGGTAAAAAATTTGTTAGTTTAATGTTTGTTGGATTCAAATTGAAATTTAATTAATTATTTCTTCAATTTGTTTCATGTGTTGTTATGCATTTTCCAGAAATTATTAATGTTGCTTGAATCGTTTGAATCCGTCATGTTTGTTGTTTAAAGAATAGATTTAGTTCATGTTCATCTTTGCTTGAAGTTCATGTTTAATCCAGTGATTTAATGTGAGTTTTATGTTTGTTTTTATTTGTTGATTTAGTTTGAATCATGTATTTTGTTGTTTCTTTGTTCATTCATTTTTTGGTCTAAATTAACCAGGATTGGTTCTCGATATGGTTGATTTATTCCCATTAATTTGGAGTTGTGTTGTTCATCGTGTTCGTATAATTTGTTGTTGAAGATTGTTGAGAAATTGGTCATCTTGGCTATATTTTGGTTAAGTTATGATTAATTGAGTGTTTAGAGCTGATGGGGGTAGTTTGGTAAATTGCATTGCATTCAGGGGTAGAATGGTAATTGCAATAAGGTCGGAGGGGTATTTTAGTAATTGAACATTATTTTGATTCTTTATGTTAAGCATGGGGGACAAAATATAAGGGGGTGGTTTTTGATGTACTTGTTTAACATAATGGGGGACAAGACAAATTATAATGGGAAGGAATATTGTACTTATTTAATGTAGGCATGAGAGACAAATTATAATGGGTTGGGAATGATGTACTTATTTAATGTAGGCATGTGAGACAAATTATAATGGGTTGAGAATGATGTATTTATTTAATTAAGGCATGAGGGACAAGGGTTAAAATAAAGAAAACATTAAGTAGTGGGACAAAGCATGTCATTGGGGGAATAATTTTGGGTTGGGAATTGAAGACTTGTCTTGCTATATATATAGGGTCATTTGACACATTAAAGGGGGGAAATTGAGAGAAAAAGGGAGAGAGAACTTGAAGATGAAGAGGGAAGAAGACCCGATTTGAACATTAAAAGAAAATAGATTTTTACACTGGAGAGCGGACAGACTTGAAACATTTTTGAGAGTAAAAGAGAAATGTAATTTGAACTTTCACTCGAATAATTTCCGTTTGCTTTTCTCGAGTGTTATTCAAAAAGCCGAAACTACTGCATCTTGTATCTTTTCTCTCCTCTGCTTTGATTGTGATTGTACTTTGGTATTGCTGAGTTTTCAATCTGTTACTAGGTTATTCTACTGGTCGTTACTGGTTTGCGGTGTTGCTGAATTTGCTGTTGCTGTGGTATTATTGCTGCTGACTTCTCTTTCTTTTGTTCTTGTACTGCTGTTTCAAGGTACATATTTGTACAATCTCGGTTTGAAGCAAAAAATGAAATATTAATCAGGCTTTGTTCCAGTTGAATTCCTCCTGTTTAGATTTGTGGTTGAATATAATTTTTCTTTCTTTGTATAAAGATGTAGTTGAATGATTAATGAGTAATGAGGTTGCATATGTATAATTTCTTCATCTAATAATGTTAGTTTAAATTAATCGGAGAATAATTAATCTGTTTTTGATATTATTGTGTATCTATCTCATGTTCTAGCATTAGTAAATAATAGAATGTAGAATTAAAGCAGTTTTCCTTGTACAAACGCGATCGCAATTTTCCGTTCACATTAGTCGTAACTTAATAACTGATAAGTTACGTTTTTCAGCATGTAATTAATTAAGAAATTTTCTTTTGCTTTTAGAGACAAACTTAATAGAAGAAATGTAGTCACTGTAGGTTTATCCTTAAAATAAAATGAGACGAGCCTCGCCAAATAAATCACACATCGCTGGGGCCCTCAATAAATACATAACCATTGACTAGACTTTGGATTTGGCCGTTTAATGAACGTTCACGGCCTCTTCCTAAAATAACAATACGTTAGTCTCTTTAGGACGCGCCTTAATAAATCTTACCTTCTTAAACTCGGGTGCACATTTATGTGACCCAAATCCAAATCTTAACGGAGTCGAAATGTGTCTCTAATCACGGGTACATTGATTGTGACGTGGTTCGAGATGCTTGTCCATGACGTTGCAAACTCCTTTTAAAAAATAAGAATGAGATGAGCCTCGCCGAATAACAATATAAAATTGTGGGGCCCTCAGTAAATACTTACTTTAAGATTGCTTAGACTTCGGGATGGACCGTTTAGCAAGATTCGACGGCCCTACCCAAAATAACGATGCGCTAGTCGCTTTAGGAGCATATTTAATAATGTTATCTTCCTAAACTCGGGTGCACATTTATGTGACCCAAATCCCAATCTCAACAGAGTTGAAATGTAGCTCTAACCACAGGTACATTGATTGTGACGTGGTTCGAGATGTGTTTCTACGATGTTGCAATTCTTGATAAAAATAACAGTAAATGATAAAAGCGGTTAAAAGTTAAATTTTGCACATAGGTTCAACATGTATTAAATCAGATAATCAAGCCGAATATGACAGTTGAGCGACCGTGCTAGAACCACGGAACTCGGGAATGCCTAACAGCTTCTCCCGGGTTAACAGAATTCCTTATCCAGATTTCTGGTACGCAGACTGTAATATGGAGTCATTCTTTTCCTCGATTCAGGATTAAAATTGGTGACTTGGGACACCCTAAATCTCCCAAGTGGTGACTCTGAAATAAATAAACAAATCCCGTTTCGATTGTCCTTTAATTGGAAAAAACACCCTTGTACCCTCGGGTATGTAAAAAGGAGGTGTGACAGCTCTGGCGACTCTGCTGGGGATAAAACCCAGAACCACTGGTTCAGGGTTCAAGAATTCGAGCTTAGAATAATTGTTATATTTGGCTTTATTATCTGATATATATTGCATGTTCTGACATAACATACTAAATGTTGTCTTTTACCGCTTTGATATTATCTGAACTGTATATAAACTGTGCCGAAACCCTTCTCTTCTTACCTCCGGGGAGAAGCTCGCTGGTCGAGGCTCCCTATTCTGTTAGTGTCAATACCTGAAATAAGAAAGAGGACGGATAAGTTACGAAGCCGGATGGCCTTTTGGTTCCCGGTAAGTTGCCCCCTCCTCGACTCGAGTTGTCCGCTCGGGTACACAGTCTAGAACATATACCCAGGTTATAAACCTAGTATAACGAAACCTCATGCCGGATCCCTAGTAGGAACGCTTATTTGCATCACGTTGCATTTGACTTAGGGGGCTCAACACAGGGGTTGGGTCCGTCTAGGACTAGCAACCTGAAATGAAAAGAGCATTCTGATGCATCCTACTTGCTATGTACATATATTTGTTTCGAACTTGCATGTTGACCGGTTTCTGAATCTCGAGAATGTTGGCAAAATTGAGAAAAAAAAGGGAAAAAGAATATATCAGTTAGGGAGTTAATTGATTATTTTAGAAAAAATCAATGACCAATTACTGACGAAACTCTGCCGAAATTTTGAAGAAAAAAAAAGAGGAAAATATTTTATTTTATTTTACTAAAAAATATAGAAAAATAGAGTCTTTTATTTTTGGAAAAATAGATTGTTTTATTGAAAATGAAAAAAAATAGTTATTTTGTCTTTTTCAAAAATAGAAAAGGAAAATAGATTGTTTTGCCAGGAAAAAATAAAAATGGAAAAGAGTCATGTTTTAAAATAGTTCAGTTAATTTGCCCGAACTACGCGGGTTTGATTCTCACCGGATGTGAGATACGTAGGCAACCCTCATCGGGTCCAACCCCACCTTTTGCTAAAAAGCCAAAAACAAATAAATGATAATAACAATAAAAAATATGTCAAATTTTAATTTTGTCATAAAGAGGTCGGGTGATGCTGTCTTGTCATAAATAGCCGAATGTTCCCGAAAGGGACGCCGGAAGGCTGACTTTGCATAAACAACCACCTTTGGGGTCATTTTTTTAGATTTGGCCCAGTTGACCAACACAGCTTTAAAAATCTTCGTCCCCGAGACGTTGAAAGGCCGTGCTTGCAATATTGAGTTTTCTAATTTGAAAAATGATAAAAATAGTCATAAAGAAGTCGGGTGACGCTATTTTATCAAGACATAAACGAATGTTCCCGAAAGGGACGCCAGAAGGCTGACTTTTCATAAACAGCCACCTTTTGGGTCATGTTTAGGATTTTTGGTCTAGTTGACCCACAAAGCCTTAAAAATTCTTCGTCCCCGAGGCGTTGAAGGGCTGTGTTTGCAACACTAGGTTTTTATTGTAATTTGAAAAAAAAAAGAGAAAAGTCAACGGTCAGGTGAATACCGTTTGGGTTTTTGGTCAAAATAAGCCGAGCCAGCTTCGGCCGCGTTTTAAACCGTTCTTGCCGAAATAGCCTTGAGTTCAATTGTCGCAACACTAGGTTCTTGCGTTTTAAACCGTTCTTGCCGAAATAGCCAAAATAAGCCGAGCCAGCTTTGGGTTCAATTGTCGAAAGGCTATTTTCGTAAAAGAATGGACAAGTGTGTAAAGTGTCATAAAATAATCCTCCCCAACCTCGAAATTCATGTGAAATTTAGAAGGGGCCACATTTGCAAAAATAACCGTTTGGTTGCATTTATCAAACAGAGAAAAGGAGTTTACCTTTTATTTTTGAGTTTGTAAAGCTTTTGATTAGAATATGTGGGTTGTTTGATTTTCGAGTTTGTAGGTCATCTTCAAACCTTTGAAACCCAGTTTGTTCTAATATGAAAAAATGTTTAGTATTGTTTATCTTTTAGTGGTCCGAACTACGCGAGGTCTGATTCATGCGGGGACATGATACGTAGGCAATCCACATAAGATTCGACCACCATTATAACAATAATAAAATAAAAAATAAATAAAAATAATATATATGAAATAAAATACGGGGCAAATAAGAAAATAAAATGCGGGGGTTCCCAAAGTACTCTAAGGGGCAAGTAAGCAAGCCGGGATGACGCGTGTGTTCGAAGTAAAGCATGTCAGAAATGATTGACTGCCTAGGATCATTGCATCCCCCATGTGCTATTATCAAATCTGTTAAACTCTAATGCTAACAAGTTGGTTGTTTTCCCAAATACCAGACAGTTAGTTGTTAAAGCGTACTGGCAACACACCCGTACTGAACCAGATCCAAAGGACCGGTAACAACGAGCATGACTACTTCAGAAAATAGTACCGAGGAAGAAAGGCCGTTGAGCCAGTTGTTAAAAGAAGCGATGGAGAAGATAGAAAGGATGGGGCTAGAGATGAATGCAATGCAGTTAGCTCTGGCCAAAATGCAAAAGAGCCCTGAACCACTGGGGCATATGCCGGAATACCCTCACTCTGGCCCCTCAACTAGCCTCCCGAATCACCGTTGTCTTCAGGAGAGAAGCCCCCATGATTCCCAAGCTCCACCACCCCATCAACCTCTCCCAACACCAAATATTCCCACTTCTGTGGGACCCATATTAGCCACCCTGCAAAGAATGACCAGTGAGCCATTGTTTCAGGCTCACGATACGCAATACTATCCCCCTGAGCCAACATTACATGCCCCCGAGCCACAGGCCTACAATCCGCACTTGGAGGTACCGGCAGAGACTGAAAAGCCGGTTAAAGCCCCTGAACAGGATGAGGTATTAAGGAAGTTCAAAAGCCTGGAGCAGTCCTTCAGTAACCTGCACGGATTGGGCAACCAAGTCAGCGTGGCTTACAAAGATCTATGCCCTTTCCCTGACATCCAATTATCGGCCGGGTTCAAGATGCCTAAGTTTGATTTATATGAAGGGCACGGTGATCCCATGGCACACTTGCGGGGATTCTGTAGCAAAATGAGAGGGGCAGGCGGCAAAGATGAGCTGCTGATAGCTTATTTCGGCCAAAGTCTGAGCGGATCGGCACTAGAATGGTATACCAGGCAGGATTCCAGCAGATGGTACACCTGGGATGATCTGGCACAGGCTTTTGCGGGTCATTTTCAATACAATCTCGAGATAGTCCCTGACCGTCTCACATTGTTAAGGACCGGGAAAAAGCCCGGGGAAAGTTTTCGCGAGTTCGGGTACCGCTGGAGAGAGCAAGCAGCCAGAGTTGATCCTCCCATGAGAGAGGGAGAGATGGTGGACTACTTCTTACAAACCTTGGAGCCAACTTACTTTGGTCATATAGTGACGACAGTTGGTAAATCTTTCAACGAAGTAATAAAAATGGGCGGTATGATCGAAGAGGGACTCATGTCCAACAAAATCCTGAGCTATTCGGCAATTAAAGCAACCACTCAGGCCATCCAGAGCGGCACTGATGGTGTACTGGGGAAGGAGAAGAAAGAAGATGTCACGACTGTTGAGTCGGGAGCCTGGCTCGGATCTAGAGGCCTGTCACCCTACTATAGCCAATCACGACCCGACCACCAAAGTTACCCCCGCACTCCATATAGCCCTCCACGACATTATTACCCATTGCCAGATCCCCATTTTTCTGTTCATCATGCACAAACCTATACCCGCTCTCCAGCCCACGCACAATGGCGTGCGCCAGCTCCCCAAAATACATACCCACCTCCACCAAACATATATCCACTTCCGAGGGCCTGTAGAAACCCTCTAGGGTCAGATTTCCGTGGGAATCAAGCTTTTAAGAATGAGAGGAAGCAGAAATATACTCTGCTAGGAGAATCCTATACTACCCTGTTCCACAAATTGAGGCAGTTAGGCCTATTGAATCCTATTGAGCCCAAATTACCAAATCCCCTTCCTGAAAATCTTGACCCTTCAGCAAGTTGTGAATATTGTTCGGGGGATCCCGGACACGATACTGAGAGGTGTTGGAAGTTGAAGAATGTCGTGCAAGAGCTCATCAACACAAATAGGATCGAGGTTCAGGTTCAAGAGCCGCCAAACATTAATTTGAGCCCGCTACTAACGCACCATGAGACCTACATGATCGAACTACAGCACAGGGAGCTTTAGAATCCCTCACAAACGGTAATGATGATCCGTGCCGGTGAAAATAGTTCCGAAAAAGAAAAAAAAAGAAGAAAAAATCGACCAGGAAAAGAAGGGGACCAGTGTATAAATAACAAGTCGGTCATGGTGATGGGGGGAAGGGTCCAGTAAGGCAGATGTACAATTTGTGGGACTGAAAGCAAAAATCAACAATTAGACGGCTACTTCTCTTCCTATCCGAAGGGAGTCTTGGTAGTGGGCTCTGATTTTTCTTTCTGTTTTCGGATTATTGCAGAGTTGTAATCCAGTTTTGTTTTAGTGTGAAACTCTGTTATCCCATATTTTTATAAAGTGAAAGTTTTTCCCTTCTTATTTTGTCTTAAGTCTGTTTTCTTTCTTTTCTAAACAGTGCTCTTTATACTGATTCCAATGACATGGCATGCACAACGGATCTTCAACTTAGTCTAAAAGAAATCAATCTGATTCCAAACTAATTGTACAGAAGGTCAATCACGATGACGAATCGGAATATGGCGATAATGAAGCCTTCAAAGAGACAAACAGAGAGTTAAGCTAGTTGGAAGAGAAATCCAAGCCCAACTTAAATGACGCATAAGACATCAATTTAGGGGATGCAGACGATATCAGGAAATTTGAAGAGGGACATCAAGTTTTGAAACAGATCCTCCCACATCAGGCCAAAGCAAAAAATGGCAAATTTGTCCCGAATTGGCAGTGGCCATCTATTATGACCAAGATGTTATCCAGTTGCACTTTATGTCAGACAGATGTCGAGGGAAGATACATCGACATGGCTATTAATTGTTGTTTGTTTGTTTATACTTGGCATTTATCGGAGAATGAAATGACGGAGGCAATTTTTTCTTCTATCCAAACATTTTAACCTTTGCTTCCCCTTTTGAGCCTTATTTATTCTTTCATACCCCTCTTTTGGAATCAGTAATGAAAATGAAAAAAAGAAAAGAAAATATAATGATAATAAAAACAAAAGAAGAGTCACAAAAAAAGAAAAAAAAAAGAAAAAAAAAGAAAAGAAAAAAGGGAATTGTGAACTACGTTTGACCTGATTCCTCAAAGAAGGATACGTAGGCGCCTGACGGCTCGGTCATAGTGTAACCGAAAAAAAAAATAAGAATCCCCAAGCGAGAAACTGGGGCAGAAGTTATGTTTGTAATGTTGGGAAGGAAGTTCGATTCCAAGAGTTGTAATGGTTTTTACCCATCAGAAATATTTTGAACCCTTTTTGATGTCCCCTTTTCTTTTAGCCATAAACAAAAACCCATGTTGATGTCCAAAAAAGACCTCCTGATTAGAATCCGAGGAGTGCCAAGTGAGGCAAATAAAAGCAGAGGAAAGTCTGCAACGAATTGATAACCTAAAGAATCCCCAGCAAAGAGTCATATCGGTAACACTCCAATCTCCAGCTTAGAAAATAAAGTGAGAAGAGTCTTATCGGTGAAAACCTTCACATGCATCATAAGGCGACGAGAATTGAGAGAAATGAGAGAGCCTCATCAGTGAAAACCCCTCGAAGGGCACTATGAGGCGACAAGGATATAAAGGGGGCTAGCAAGATAAGATTGGCAAAAAATGATCCGCATCCGGTGAAAGTTGGGCTTCTGCGCATCCCCAGCAAAGTAAGGCCGTCAGAAAAATGATTGATATAAATAGACTGAGTTGGTTAATCCGGAAATGCATGACATGATCATTGGGATTGATTGTACCATTCAGATAAGTTCTTTTCTTTTTCTTTCCCCAACATTTGTTCAGAAAGACTTTTTCTTTTATCCTTTTAAAGTCATCACTTTTCATTTTTTGGGATTAAAGTGTTTTTCTCCAGTAGTTTGTTTTTGGAAGGATTTTGTTTTTCAGAGCTTACTACTAATTGCCAAAATGCTGCGAAGCAAAAGGCGAACAGGACATGCCAAAGATAAGGCAATGAAACGGAAAAGACATTTGTTGCAAGACCGAATGATGAGTTGGTCTAAATGTCAAGGGGGTATAATGAAAAAGGTGTCAAGATGCAAGAGCATCCTTGGCCGATCATCGACCAAATTCCAAAAAGGTCGGACAATGCGGAGCAAGGAAAGAAGAGGGGGAAAACCACCCCTAGCGGGAATGTGATCACCAGCAGGGACGTGATCCCCAGCAGTAATATCATCCCCAATAAATAGTATCATCCCCAGCAAGTTCTGATAGTATAATGGAACACCGAGCAAAAAAAAAAAAAAAAAAAAACATCCCCAGCAGGAGTGGCACGACCACTCACCATGTTTTTTTAAACTAACAAAATCTTTCTTTGATTTGAAGCAGGGAAAAGAAATGTTACAGATGGCGGAAGGACATGCCATAAAGAAGATCATCAAAACGGGGCAGAAAATTTTCTCATCGCGAAAATTTTCTCAAAAATCAGGTACCCACTTGGGGAAGGAAGGAAGGCAACGCAGGTCTGGATAAAGTGATATCCCCAGCAATTTTCGGAGGAATGAAACACTAATTTTGAGGAAAGAAGTTCTGAAGGGAGATGATTCAAGTAAGAGGAAAAAT
Organism: Nicotiana sylvestris; assembly: GCF_000393655.2. NCBI lineage: Eukaryota > Viridiplantae > Streptophyta > Magnoliopsida > Solanales > Solanaceae > Nicotiana > Nicotiana sylvestris. The sequence goes on from NC_091059.1 coordinate 13,442,653, forward strand.
GACTGAGGAGGCAGGAAAGAATAATGCCAACAGAATGTTATACTTTAAGGAGTGTTGAATTTCGGAGCCCCCCCATAATAACAGAGGAATATATTCAGTCTTTTCATTTCAAGCGTTGAAGTTGGGAGCCCACCCATAATAACAGAGGAATACATTCAGTATTTTCATTTCAAGCATTGAAGTTGGGAGCCTGCCCATAATAACAGAGGAATACATTCAGTCTTTATATTTCAAGCGTTGAAGTTGGGAGCCCGCCCAGATAACAGAGGCATACATTTCAGTCTTTACTTTTCAAGCATTGAAATTGGGAGCCCGCCCATAATAACAGAGGAATACATTCAGTCTTTACTTTCAAGTGTCAAAGTTGGGAGCCCGCCCATATAACAGAGGCATACATTCAGTCTTTTCATTTCCAGAGTTGAAGTTTGGAGCCCGCCCATAATAACAGAGGAATACATTCAGTCTTTATATTTCAAGCGTTGAAGTTGGGAGCCCGCCCAGATAATAGAGGCATACATTTCAGTCTTTAGATTTCAAGTGTTGAAGTTGGGAGCCCGCCCATAATAACAGAGGAATACATTTCAGTCTTTACTTTTCCAGAGTTGAAGTTGGGAGCCCGCCCATATAACAGAGGCATACATTTCAGTCTTTTCATTTCAAGTGTTGAAGTTGGGAGCCCGCCCATAGAACAGAGGCATACATTCAGTCTTTTCATTTCTAGAGTTGAAGTTGGGAGCCCACCCATAATAACAGAGGAATACATTCAGTCTTTATATTTCAAGCGTTGAAGTTGGGAGCCCGCCCATAATAACAGAGGAATACATTTCAGTCTTTACTTTTCCAGAGTTGAAGTTGGGAGCCCGCCCATATAACAGAGGCATACATTTCAGTCTTTACATTTCAAGTGTTGAAGTTGGGAGACCGCCCATAATAACAGAGGAATACATTTCAGTCTTTACTTTTCCAGAGTTGAAGTTGGGAGCCCGCCCATAGAACAGAGGCATACATTTCAGTCTTTATATTTCGAGCGTTGAAGTTGGGAGCCCGCCCATATAATAGAGGCATACATTTCAGTCTTTACTTTTCAAGTGTTGAAGTTGGGAGCCCGCCCATAATAGGAATACATTTCAGTCTTTTCATTACAAGTGTTGAAGTTGGGAGCCCGCCCATAGAACAGAGGCATACATTTCGAGATCAAGTCAGAAGACAATAAAACAGAGGATTACAACAGGAATCCCCAGCAGTAAACAATAAAATCCCCAGCACCGGGAAGCAAAAGGTTGCAACAAGAGGTCCCAGCACAAACTCAAGTGCATGTGTCAAAAGGAAGAAAAGCATCGGAAGAAAAGCACCAGAGGAAACCCAAGCCGATAAGAAAGCAAGGCAACAAGAACAAATTTTACTCTAGCCTAGTTTCTTGTTTTCTTTTAAACACGGTGTAACAAGGAGATTGGTAAGCAGTGATAACAGCATGCAACAGCAGTAACATTGCAGTCCCATGGTAGTCCTAGCTACCAAAACTTCCCGAACTACATTAACCTGATTCCCCTTTAGCCAGGGATATGTAGGAAACCTTTGAAGCAAAGGTTCGGTTAAATCTTTTTCAAAAAATGCTTCACACGGAGTACTCGGATGGGCAAAAATCGCTCGCTTTATCTTTGCACGAAAACCCTTCGTGTCTCCGGGCAAAGAGGGGCAGCTGTAAGCACGTGATTTTTGCCCTATATGAGAAATACTCCCAAAAAATGCAAAATAAAATGATTTTCCTTGGTGTGCAATTTTGAGTATTTTTGTGATATTTTTGGATAATTATTTGTATTTGTATGTGTTTGCTTATTTGTTAAATTAATAGAAAAACAAAAATATGTCGCATTTTGCATGTAGGATTTAATTTTACAATTTGTTAATAATTAAGTTTGTCTACAAAAAATGAAAATTACAAAAATACGCATCTTTTGCATTTTTAGCATTTAATGTCCAAATGAACAAATTTTATGCTTAATTATTGCTTAATTGTGCGTTAATTGTTATTGGGAGTTAATTTGCGCTTTTATAACTTAATTTAGTTCTTAATAATAATTTAAGTATTTTTATAATTCAGTTTTAGAAAATAAAAGAAGAAAAGAGAACAAAAATACAAAGAAAAATCGGATTGGGCCACTTCTTCAATTTTCAAACCATAGGCCCAAATAATTGCCCAATCTTCCCCATGACCCAGTCCACTTCAGACCGGGTTGACCGGTCCGCCCCATTAACCCATTAACCCAACACCCACTCTTCATTTTTGTCCTAACACAAAACAAAAAAAGGAAAAACAAGACAAAAAACCCTAAAAACTAAAGAAGCCATCCGCCTCCCTAAGCTTGGCTCCTTCTTCTCCAAGCATCCATAGCTGCCCTCCCTTCCGACCAACTGCTGCTCCTCCTCCTTTGTTCTTCATTCAAACCACCAAACGATGCAACCACCTTCGCGTTCAAACGACCCCCCCTCATCCGCCATTAAAGCCAAACAAGCATCTTCAAGCCTCGTCGACCATGACCACCTAACCATCGACCAACCCGTCACCACCAGTTGCTTCTGCTTGCTACGTCGACCAGCTTTACTGCTTCATCTTCCCCATCTGAACGACCTCCATTACTGCTTCATCTTCGATTGCGAACAGCTCGAACAACCACTGCCTATTTCGCGAGCTGCTGCCCCACTACGTCGTCTGCTCCGAGCTGCTGGTGCTTCACTCCATCTCCTTCATGCCTAAACCCAAACCCCATAGCTTCCGCTGAGTAGCTGCTGCGTCGTCGAGCAGCTTGAGTCTAAACCAAACCCTCATCGACACTGCTTCGTCGACCAGCCAAAACCTCGCCATGGACGAACCCCCAGACCACGCTTTTGTTTATGTTTTGTCGACCCCGTTGAAAAAAAAAGGGCTGCACAGGACATCCTTCTCGTTCTTCGTCCGTTCGGCGTCAAGTTATCTTGGTGCGATACTCGTTCCCGGACAGATTGTTTTTCAGCCAAGTTCATCGTCATTTGTTCTAAGCTTTGGTCGTCAAAACAGTCCGTACATATGTCGTGTCGATCCGGTTAGTAGTTTTTGAATTTTATTTTTGTCCGTATTTTGTTTTGATATTCTCGAATCTAAAATCGGCAAATGTTTGTTTTGTTCATGTCTATCATTTGAATTAATTTGCTAGTTTGTTCATGTGTTTTGTTGAATTAATTTTCAGATTTCAAATGGAAATTTAATTAGTTGTTTTTCATGTTTGTTTTATTGTTTAGGTAAAAAATTTGTTAGTTTAATGTTTGTTGGATTCAAATTGAAATTTAATTAATTATTTCTTCAATTTGTTTCATGTGTTGTTATGCATTTTTCAGAAATTATTAATGTTGCTTAAATCGTTTGAATCTGTCATGTTTGTTGTTTAAAGAATAGATTTAGTTCATGTTCATCTTTGCTTGAAGTTCATGTTTAATCCAGTGATTTAATGTGAGTTTTATGTTTGTTTTTGATTTGTTGATTTAGTTTGAATCATGTATTTTGTTGTTTCTTTGTTCATTCATTTTTTGGTCTAAATTAACCAGGATTGGTTCCCGATATGGTTGATTTATTCCCATTAATTTGGAGTTGTGTTGTTCATCGTGTTCGTATAATTTGTTGTTGAAGATTGTTGAGAAATTGGTCATCTTGGCTATATTTTGGTTAAGTTATGATTAATTGAGTGTTTAGAGCTGATGAGGGTAGTTTGGTAAATTGCATTGCATTCAGGGGTAGAATGGTAATTGCAATAAGGTCGGAGGGGTATTTTGGTAATTGAACATTATTTTGATTCTTTATGTTAAGCATGTGGGACAAAATATAAGGGGGTGATTTTTGATGTACTTGTTTAACATAATGGGGGACAAGACAAATTATAATGGGAGGGAATATTGTACTTATTTAATGTAGGCATGGGAGACAAATTATAATGGGTTGGGAATGATGTACTTATTTAATGTAGGCATGTGAGACAAATTATAATGGGTTGGGAATGATGTATTTATTTAATGAAGGCATAGGGGACAAGGGTTAAAATAAAGAAAATATTAAGTAGTGGGACAAAGCATGCCATTGGGGGAATAATTTTGGGTTGGGAATTGAAGACTTGTCTTGCTATATATATAGGGTCATTTGACACATTAAAGGTGGGAAATTGAGAGAAAAGGGGAGAGAGAACTTGAAGATGAAGAGGGAAGAAGACCCGATTTGAACATTAAAAGAAAACAGATTTTTACACTGGAGAGCGGACAGACTTGAAACATTTTTGAGAGTAAAAGAGAAATGCAATTTGAACTTTCACTCGAATAATTTCCGTTTGCTTTTCTCGAGTGTTATTCAAAAAGCCGAAAGTACTGCATCTTGTATCTTTTCTCTCCTCTTCTTTGATTGTGATTGTACTTTGGTATTGCTGAGTTTTCAATCTGTTACTGGGTTATTCTACTGGTCGTTACTGGTTTGCGGTGTTGCTGAATCTACTGTTGCTGTGGTATTATTGCTGCTGACTTCTCCTTCTTTTCTTCTTGTACTGCTGTTTCCAGGTACACATTTGTACAATCTCGGTTTGAAGCAAAAAATGAAATATTAATCAGGCTTTGTTCCTGTTGAATTCCTCCTGTTTAGATTTGTGGTTGAATATAATTTTTCTTTCTTTGTATAAAGATGTAGTTGAATGATTAATGAGTAATGAGGTTGCATATGTATAATTTCGTCATCTAATAATGTTAGTTTAAATTAATCGGAGAATAATTAATCTGGTTTTGATATTATTGTGTATCTAGCTCATGTTCTAGCATTAGTAAATAATAGAATGTAGAATTAAAGCATTTTTCCTTGTACAAACGCGATCGCAATTTTCCGTTCACATTAGTCGTAACTTAATAACTGATAAGTTACGTTTTTCAGCATGTAATTAATTAAGAAATTTTCTTTTGCTTTTAGAGACAAACTTAATAGAAGAAATGTAGTCACTGTAGGTTTATCCTTAAAATAAAATGAGACGAGCCTCGCCAAATAAATCACACATCGCTGGGGCCCTCAATAAATACATAACCATTGACTAGACTTTGGATTTGGCCGTTTAATGAACGTTCACGGCCTCTTCCTAAAATAACAATACTTTAGTCTCTTTAGGACGCGCCTTAATAAATCTTACCTTCTTAAACTTGGGTGCACATTTATGTGACCCAAATCCAAATCTCAACGGAGTCGAAATGTGTCTCCAAAACAACAATACGTTAGTCGCTTTAGGCGCGTCTTAATAATTTATTCTCCTTAATTCGGGTGCACATTTATGTGACCCAAATCCAAATCTCAACCAAGTCGAGATATGTCAATAACCACGGGTGCATTGATGTAACGTGGTTCGAGATATGTTTTCACGACGTTGCAAGTCCTATAAACTAGCAGTGAAGGACAAAAGCGGTTACAAGTTAAAATTGGCACATTGGTTCATAATTGTATTTAAAATCTGATAAATAAGCCGAATATAATAGTTGAGCGACCGTGCTAGAACCACGGAACTCGGGAATGCCTAACACCTTCTCCCGGGTTAACAGAATTCCTTATCCAGATTTCTGGTACGCAGACTGTAATATGGAGTCATTCTTTTCCTCGATTCGGGATTAAAATTGGTGACTTGGGACACCCTAAATCTCCCAAGTGGCGACTCTGAAATAAATAAACAAATCTCGTTTCAATTGTCCTTTAATTGAAAAAAACTCCCTTGTACCCTCGGGTATGTAAAAAGGAGGTGTGACAATTAGTTACAACAACAACAACAACAGTTTAGGCATATACATATATACCTTGTATTCCAGAAATATGGAGCCAAAAATATTAATAATAACAATAACTGATGTAGCCATACTTCAAACATGAACTAGAAACTCCAAAAATTGCAAAAAGACCATAAAGAAAGATCATAACATATTATTGGAATTGTTCAGGTCCAAAAAGCATAGGAAAATGCATAATCAACTAAATGAAATCATTTAATCCACAAGTTATGGAACAAAACTTTGACTAAAAAAGCTTCAGAGTCTCACAATATATACCTTTACAAAAACAAATTAGAGATTCGATACCAACAGGCCATATGAAGAACAAATTCTTCCTTTAATCCACAACGATTAGGATGATTTCTATCATACATCCATCTACGATGTTCACTTTCCATCTAGTACACAAATACACACAAACAAATGAATAAACTTAGAACGATTTATTTGTTTCAAGTTAGGTTACAATTAATCTTGAATAGTATACCTTAAAGAACTCACTTAGTTTACAATTAATTATGAATAGTATACCTTAAAGAACTAACTTTTATTCGTCTTTTTATAAGTCAAGAAAAGACTATGGTTCTACATCAAGTTACTATGAATGAAAAATACTTTTTCATAGATATTCTCCTATTAAGTTCTTGGAATCAGTTTAAAAAGTCGAACCAAGATTCTAACACATTGGTTATCATCCATAAATAAATTTTAACTTGGAGGATAGATATAATATTCACAATAAAGGATTTTTTATCAAGGTAAAAGCAATATAAATTCATATAGTTGTTCTAGCAATTTAACAACTTAACTTACATTTAACAACTGAAACCAACTTAGAGATTAGCAAATGAAGTTACCTCAAGACTTATAACCTGATTTTGTCTTCTTTCACACTTTTGTATCTTCACTTCCTGGACACTTAAAAGGGCCAGAAACTTGTAAGCATATATTTCATGAAAACTGTTTGGAGAAATGGCTATTAATGCACAAGGATAGAAAAGCAACTTTTTCACATACAAACTTAATTAAAGCAACAGAATTCCATTGATTTCTATGAGAATAGAAAACCTATATTTCATTACCTTATTATGTTACTTGAAAGGCTATTGCAGTTAATTACACATAGCAAGTAAAATTTAAGAAAAAACAAGTAACTTTCTCTAACAAGTTAAATTGAATTGACACTATAAATGAAACAAACAAAGTACTAAGTATTTGAAAAAAATAAAAATAAAAATAATAGTAATCACAAAAGTAGTAGTAAACAGTTAATTACTACTACTATATTTCAGATGCTCTTCATTAGGATAAGAAATGAAGCTGACCTACTGTCACGACCCGGATTTACCACCCTCGGGAGTTGTGATGGCGCCTACTCGTAGAAGCTAGGCAAGCCATGAACTTAGAAATCATTAACTCCTTTATTTTAAAACTTCTTACCAATTAGATTAACAAGGAAATAAGCAGTTAAATAACAGCGGAATATGAGATTTAAGCGGAAGTCTTAAATAAATTTAAAACTAAAATGTTTCGAAAGTCAATACATGCCTCTACCCAGAACCTGGGGTCACAACATCTACGGACTACTAAGAGTACTAAATACAACCGTTTGAAAGAAATATAACATTATTTGTCTCGAATACTTGAGATAACAGAATATATAATAAGATAGAGGAGACGCGGGGCCTGCGGATGCCTGCAAGGCTGTCTCGGTGTCTGGGTAGACTGAAGGCTGGATCCCGAGCTACTTCTGCTGATCAAGTGCCGCTCCATTATCTGCACAGAGTTCAGAGTGTAGTATTAGCACAACCGACCCCATGTCCTGGTAAGTGTCTAGCCTAACCCCGGCGAGGTAGTGACGAGTCTAGGATCAGACTCCAGATAAACCTGTGCAATTATATAATATACAACAGAAATATAAACAGGTAATAACAGTTTTAAAGGGAGGGTAAAAAGGCTTCGGGGAAACACATCAATTCTATCAGAAACTTAATAAAGTATGGAGAAACACTCGATGTCTACAATCAATACAATAACAATACTGTTACGGCGCGCAACCCAATCCCTTATCATTTAACATTGTTGCGACGTGCAACCCGATCCCTTATCATTTAATATTGTTGCAGCGTGCAACCCGATACCTTATCATTTAATATTGTTGCAGCGTGCAACCCGATCCAATATAATATCTAATAATGTTGTGGCGTGCAACCCGTTCCAGATATACAATCCACAATAATCCTAATTAACTATCCCGACAAGGGATCAACAATAGACTACACTCTCCCAGCAAGGGGAACTCAACAATAAAAGTATATACGTCCCGGCAAGGGAGGAACAGCCATAACCATACTTGTCCCAACACCTAACTATCTAAACTATAACTCAACTAGTTTCAACATCTAACTACCTCAGTTATAACTAAACTTGTTACAACACCTATCATAAAGAATCATCAACCTAAGCGTCCGTAGTATCAATTATGAACATAATGCAAGGAAACCTCAACTCAACAATAGTCCGGCAAGGGGGCAACACAATGATCTCTTCTATTTCTCACTTTTACTTCACAATTCACTTGGAAACTCGAGCCAGTGCTCTACAGTTTCGATTATCACTAATACTTTCACAATTCGTTATACAACTAGAGCCAACACTCCTCAATGTTCATAGGTCACAACTCTTTCCACAACTTAACACAACAATTAGAAGCCTTCACCAAGGCATGAATAATACAACGATATCATGAAAATTACAAGATAAGACTCACGGACATGCTTGACACCAACGCATAGATACTTGTCACCATGCCTATACGTCGTACTCAACAAGAAACTAATAGCAAATAGGACACAACTCCTAATCCCTCAAGCTAAGGTTAGATCAAACACTTACCTCGATGCCTCAAACACAACTCAAGCTTCAATTATAGCTTTACCCCTTGATTCCACCGCCAATTCGCTCGTATCTAGTCAAAAATTACTTAATTACATCAATAAACACTAAATGAATCAACCCCAATGCATGAAAATGAGTTTTTCCAAAGTTTTACCCAAAAAGTCAAACATCGCCCTCGGGCCCACATGGTCAAAACCCGTGGTTTGAACCAACACCCGATTACACGAACCCAAATATATGATTTGTCTTGAAATCGGACCTCAAATCGCGGTCCAAATCCCCAATTTTTGAAAAACCTAGGTTCTACCCAAAACACCCAATTTTCCCATTAAAATCATTGATTTAAAGTTGAAATCATTTTAAAAGATGTTAATAATTGAAGAAAACTAGTTAAAAAATGACTTACATTTGATTTGGAGAAGGAAGGTTGTTGAAAAATCGCCTCTTATGTTTTTGAAGTTTTGAAAAATGACTGAATATCCCGTCTATTTATACCCCTCTCAAACCCCATGTGGAGACCACACAAAATGGATTGCGGCCGCACAGGCATTCCAGAAGTGTCGCGGTCCAGTCCCCTATGCGGACCGCACTAAATGGACTGCGTCCGCACAGGTCTCCACTGCGCTGCGCACGAAACCGACTGCGGACCGCACTGCAGCGCCCTGTGCGGACCGCACAAAGCCGACCGCGGCCACACAGCCTTCACCGCGTACCGCACATGGTCGACCGCGGACCGCAGTGGTGGGGTTCAGAGACCTGCAATTTTTTTCTAGTTTTAAGCTTAAAACATCCTGAAGCTTACCCGAAACTCACCCGAGCCCTCGAAACTGCATACCAAGTGCACATAAAACCTCAACAACATCCTACGGACTTATTCGTGCGACCAAATCACCAAAATAACCTCAATAACCATGAATCAAATCTCAAAAATCAAGAACTTTTTCTCAAACTTCATCAAGTATCAAATTTAGCAATTTATGTCCTAATCACGTCAAACGACGTCCGTTTTCAACCAAACTTTACAGAAACGACTTAAACCATATATAAGACCTGTACCGGGAACCGAAACCAAAATACGGGCCCGATACTATCATGTTCTTATCGAATTTCATTTCAAATTTCTTTAAACAGTTTCAAAAAATAATTTTCTTTAAAAATTTATTTCTCGGGCTCGGGACATCGGAATTCTATTCCGGGCATACGCCCAAGTCCCATATTTTACGGGTCCAGGTCCGTTTACCCAGAACGTTGACCGAAGTCAAATTAGCTCATTCTATAATCAAAACTTATCATTTTTCACATATTATAACATTTAAACTTTCTGATTACGTGCCCAGACTGCAAACACAAATCGAGGTGACTCTTAATAAGGTTTTAAAGGCCTCAGAACATAGAGTTCTGTTTTAAAAACCCACATTCTCTACCTCTAAAACAACTGTTTGTCCTCGAACTGACAGAAGAAGAAAGTACCCGAGTCGGGGAAAAGATGGGGATAACGGCTCCGCATATCGGACTCGGACTTCCACGTCGATTCCTCAGGAGTCTAACCTCTCTACTGAACACGAACAGAAGGAAAACTCTTTGACCTCAACTGATGAACCTGCCGGTCTAGAATAGCTACCGGCTCCTCCTTATAAGACAAGTCCTTATCCAACTGGACAGTACTGAAATCTAACACGTGGGATGGATTGCCGTGATATTTCCAAATCATGGACACATGAAACACTGGATGCACGACTGATAAGCTCGACGACAATGCAAGTCTATAAGCCACCTCTCCCACTCGATCAAGAATCTCAAACAGATAGATGAACCTAGGGCTAAGCTTGCCCTTCTTCCCAAATCTCATCACGCCCTTCATAGGCGACACTCGGAGCAATACCCGCTCTTCAACCATAAAAGCCACATCTTGAACCTTGCGGTCTGCATAACTCTTTTTCCTAGACTGAGCTATACGAAGTTTATCCTGAATAATCCTGACCTTGTCCAAAGCCTCCTGAACCAGATCCGTACCCAACAATCGAGCCTCTCCCGGTTCAAACCATCCAACCGGAGATCGACACTGCCTACCACATAAAGCCTCATAAGGAGCCATATGGATACTCTACTGGTAACTGTTGTTGTAGGCAAACTCTGCTAAAGGCAAAAAATGATCCCACGAGCCTCTAAAGTTAATGACACAAGCTCGGAGCATATCCTCCAAAATTTGAATAGTCCGCTCGGACTGCTCGTCCGTCTGAGGATGAAATGTTGTACTCAACTTAACCTGGGTGCCCAACTCTTGCTGGACTGTCCTCCAGAAACGTAAGGTAAACTGCCTAACTCCGAAGAGGATGAAGAGGTAGATATAGGAGCAGAACATGGGGTGGCCTTCATGCCTAACTCCGAAGGCACATTTCTCAGGGTTAAGCTTCATGTAGTATTTCCTCAAAATTGCGAATGTTTCCTGCAAGTGAACTAAGTGGTCCTCTACCCGCAGAGACTTAACCAACATATCATCAATATAGACTTCCATTGTTTTTTCTATTTGTTCTTCGAATATTTTATTAACTAGGTGTTGGTGTGTAGCTCCTGCATTCTTTAGCCCGAAGGGCACTATGTTGTAACAATGGAGTCATGGCCAGTTATGGCATCGATCATACGATCGATGTTTGACAAGGGAAAAAGATCTTTTGGACATGATTTTTTTAGGAACTACAACTACGTTGGTTAACCACTTGGGGTACTTTACCTCCCGAGTAGATCCTATTTTAAGAAGTTTAGTTACCTTATTTTTTACGAATGCATGCTTTACTTCGGATTGAGGCCTCCTTTTTTGCTCTACCAGTTCGAACTTGGGATGCTTACCCGATGCGTGGTGATTTCTGGCGGAATCCCTGTCATAACTGTTGCTCCGAATCCATCGACGTTGGAAGCTGTGATTGCTTATTTGGTCGCCTGCTTATCTTTGGTGCTCGATTTTTCCGAGGTTAAAGGTTCTGGTATCGACGCCACTTCCTCAATTGCAAACATCTCTTTTACAACATGTTGCTCTCCATAGACTGTTTTCACTTCTTCCTCTGTCGGGAACTTCATCATCTGGTGAAGAGTTGAAGGCACTGCCCTCATGTTGTGTATCCACGGTCTCCCGAGGAGTGTATTATACCTTATGTCACCTTCGATGACATGGAACTTGGTGTCTTGTATGATCCTGGAAACTTTTACTGGCAAGATAATCTCTCATTTTGTTGTTTCGATCGCCATGTTGAAGCCATTAAAGACCCAGATGCAGGTACAATCTGATCTTGTAGGTCAACTTGCTCCATGACCCTCGATCTGACTATATTTGTTGAGCTTCCTGGATACACGAAAACACATTTAGCTTGAATTTTATTTAAAAGGATATAGATTACTAGGGCATCATTGTGGGGCTGAGATACGCCTTTTGCTTCTTCGTCACAGAATGATAGGATGTCCTCAGGAACATAGCTCCGAGTCCATTTTTCTCTCGTGATCGACACGTTGATGCATTTGAACACGGGTCGTTGAGGGACATCGACTCCTCCAATGATCATGTGGATTCCATATTGTGGTTCTTCTTGCTCATTTTTCCTTGCATATCTCTCCTTGAAGTGATTCTTAGCCCGATAACCTAGGTATTCTCGAAGATTGCCCTCGTTGAACAACCGAGCAACTTCTTCCCTTAGTTGCCTGCAATCTTCTATTCTATGACCATGTGATCCATGATACTTGTACATCAAGTTCGGGTTCCTTTGCGAAGGATCGATCTGTATAGGTTTAGGCTACTGGGTGTCTTTGATTCTTCCAATAGTTGAGACAATCCCCGATGCATCTACGCGGAAGTTGTATTCTGATAATCGAAGATCCTTGGCGGGGTCAGTATGCTTGTCGAACTCGCTCTTACTTGTGAGTCCCGGAGAACTTGTGGCCTCGATCTTTTTTTCAATCATTCCGAGGAGCGTTCCGACCCGAGCCGTTGTTCCTTCAATCAATATATGGCTGATACCGCTCTTTGTTGAATCTTGATTCCTGATCTGTGTCCCTCGGGGGCTTGGATCCAAATTTTGTAGGATGAACTGAACCCCAGGGGGCTCCCAAATGGTCATCCTTGACCCTGACATTTGACTGGTAGCAATTGTGCACATCTGACCATGTCACAGCTAGGTATTCGATCAAATTCTGTTTTAATTGCCAAACTCCATTAACATCTCATCGTTCCTTTGTTTTATTTTAAAGACATCCAATTTTCTCGTGGCCACCTTTATGGCCCCGACATGTGCTTTCACAAAGGCATCTACTAACATAGCAAACGAGTTAATAGAGTTAGAGCTAGTTGTGATACCAAATCATAGCTCCTTTCAATAGCGCTTCTCCAAACTTTTTTAACAAGACTGATTCGATATCATCGTCATTCAAATCATTTCCTTTGATTCCACAAGTGTATGAAGTAATATGCTCATTGGGGTCAGTTGTTCCATTATATTTGTGTAAATCGGGCATGCAAAATTTTTGGGATTGGGAATCGGAGCTGCACTCTGAGGGAATGGTTTTTGTATGAATTTTTTAGCATCTAAACCTTTCAAAATTAGAGGTTCCCCTGGTATCTGGTCTACACGGGAGTTATAAGTTTCCACATTTTTATCATTGTCTTCAATTATTTTCCCATACTCAATTCTCCTGGTTAGCTCTTCGAGCATCCTCAAAATCGTGGGGTCAATCCCCGAACCACTTT